>NC_058406.1:58401006-58715650 GCF_002201575.2 Neomonachus schauinslandi
GAAAGAAAGAAAGAAAGAAAGAAAGAAAGAAAGAAAGAAAGAAAGAAGAAAGAAAGAAAGAAAGAAAGAAAGAAAGAAAGAAAGAAAGGAAGGAAGAAAGAATTTGAAAAAATATGCACCCCGATGTTTATTACAGCATTACTTGCAATAGCCAAAATATGGAAGCAACCTAAATACTCATCAACAGATAAATGGATAAAGATGTGGTATATTTACAAAGGAATATTACTCAGCCATATAAAAAAAAAGAATAAAATCTTACCATTCGTGACAACATGGATGTACCTAAAGGGTATTATGTTGAGTGAAATAAGTCAGGGGCGCCTGGGTGGCTCAGTTGGTTAAGCGACTGCCTTCGGCTCGGGTCATGATCCTGGAGTCCCGGGATCGAGTCCCGCATCGGGCTCCCTGCTCGGCGGGGAGCCTGCTTCTCCCTCTGACCCTCCCCCCTCTCATGTGCTCTCTCTCATTCTCTCTCTCTCAAATAAATAAATAAAATCTTTAAAAAAAAAAAGAAATAAGTCAGAAAGAGAAAGACAAGTATCTTATCATTGCACTTATATGTGGATTCTTAAAAACAAAATAAAATGAACCAACAAAGAAACAGAAACAGACGCATAAACACAGTGAACAAACTGGTGGTTGCCTGAGGGAAGAGGGGTAGGAAGATGGATGAAATAGGTGAAGGAAATTAAGAGCAACAAACTTCCCATTATAAAATAAATAAGTCATGAGAAGGAAAAGTATACCATAGGGAATATAGTCAATAATATTGTAATAATGTTGTATGGTGGCAGATGGTAACTACACTTATTAAGGTGAACACTGCATAATGTATTGAATATGTTGACTTACTATGTTGTATACCTGAAACTAATATAACATTGTATGATAACTATACTTCAGTTAAAAAAAGTTACCTTTGCTTGCCCCTTTCCAGGCCATTTGGGAAATCTACATTAATATCAGAGATGAGGGGTGCCTGGGTGCCTGGGTGGCTCAGTTGGTTAAACATCTGCCTTTGGCTCGGGTCATGATCTCAGGGTCCTGGGATGAAGCCCTGCCTCAGGGTCCCCACTCAGCAGGGAGTCTGCTTCTCCCTCTCCCTCTGCCCCTGCCCCCCGGTGCATGCTCTCTCTCAAATAAATAAATAAATAAATAAATAAATAAATAAATAAATAAATAAAATCTTTAAAAATATATTAGAGATGATAAAAACTTGCATTTTACTACCTATATTCATTAATTTTATATGTCAGTTTGGCTAGGCTATGGTGCCCAGCTGTTTGATCAAACAGCAGTATGGATTTTCCTGTGAAGGCACTTTTCAGGTGTGATTAACATTTAAATAAGTAGACTTTGAGGAAAGCAGATTATCCTCCATAATTTGGGTGGGTCTCGTCCAATCTGTTGAAGGCATCGGGAGCAAAGATTGAGGTTTCTCAAAGAAAGAATTCTCCTCAAGACTGTAACATACAAACCCTACCTAAGTCTCCAGTCCACCAGCATGCACTACAAATTTCTGACTTGCCAACCCTCACAGCTCCTTAAGAGTATTCCTTAAAATAAATCAATCTGTCTCTCTCAACAGATACATACATACATACACACACAGGAAATACACACATATAGGCTATATACATAGATTCTATTTCTCTGCAGAACCCTGACTAATTCACTACTTTTGAACTGTAACTAATTACTTTTCCCTCTAATTAGTAAGAAGAAAATTATTTTTAGTCTTTACATATACATGCATATTATGACATTTAGACAAAAGGGAAATGATAATTTGTTAGAAAAAAAATGACTGTTTGGAATTGTAGCTGCTATTTTGTTTAATTAGGGACAATGAAATACAAGCCCCTACCTTCAAATAATAATCAAATCTAAAAGAAATATGGAAAACAAGTAAATGAAGACTATTTTCTCGTTTGCCATTGTGTCTAAAGATACAACTTACATAGCATAAAATATTCTCTAGTAATCTTAGAATCCTGTAGTACCTTTATACATTAGAGAGCTTTAATAAGAGAATGATATATTTAACTGTGAAATTCTTTTCTTTTGTCCATTTTTATCAGAACTTTTATAGTGATTACACGTACTCTTTTTGACATAGTTAATTAAAGTCTCAGCCACCAAAATATATTCAAAGCAAAAATGGAAACCAAGAAGAATGTGATTCTCTCTGCCAACAGCAATCTGCAATAGGGCCATATCTATACAGCTTCAACAGCTCCCTCCCACTGGGAAATTGCAACCTCCCCATTATGGAGATAGCATTATTTTTCAAGATGATCTGTTCCATGTACTGCTACCCCGCATGCTATCCATAACTCTCCAGATAAATTGAAGGGACTGAAAGATTTATGAACTCATGAATTCTTTTCTTGTAGGGAACCCCAGCCGAATTCACCAGAGGATTTCTTATACTTATGTGAGATCCTTTGGCAAAATAGAAAATGTGTGGAAAGAGTAATGGGACCTTAAAATTGACTCCTACTTACTAGAAATTCTCTTGTGAATATGTATAAGAAAGAGAAGACTAAGACCATATTATATCTTGATAGGTTGTACTTTATCTTTAAAAAGGCATATTATGTTTTCCTGACCACTGTAACTTTTCTTTATAAGTTTTACATTGATTTTTTGAAGCAAAGGATTATTTTAAACAAAAGAAGTTTTATGCATTATGTAGATCTTATTCTTTCTATGGATTATACTTGTCATAAATATTAGTTAGCAATCTATTGATAGATAAAAATAGATTAATAGGTAATTAATAGATAATAATCACAAAATATTTACTTCACAAAAGGATATATATTCAAAAAGACACAAAAGTAAAGGACAAAGAAAAAGGACAAAGACAAATACACACTATTTTGAGAGATTTAATTATATCTTTAAAATGAAATAATTTTCTTACAATATTTCTTCAGAACTGTTTTCCTTTGTATTGAAAAATACAATCCAGTTGAAATTAGTAAATTATTCCTCAAAAAGATGATTGATCAGAGATGAGAGTTTTATTTAGAAAAATCTTAGCACGGTATTTTGTAGATAACATAGTACTTTGGATACAAATAATTAAGTATAAAAGCACATTTTTCTCATTAACCACATTTTATTTGAATCTTCCCAGAAGTTTTTTTTGTGGATTTTTACATAAAAATGTATACAATTTAACCCCTTAGGGATTTGTCTAAGGAAGGCAATTAATTTATTCAAGAATTTTATTACCACTGTGGTTTTATGTCAAGTTCCTCTCAGGGCTCAAAAACCATTTTCAACATTAATGTACCAAATCCTAGCACCCCAACTTGGGTTTAACAAACTCAAATCTCACTTAGCAATTCTAGTACATGTCTGTAACACATTTGTTGATATCTCCCCTTCAATAACTAAGTTCTGTAACTTAGTAGTTCCTATATGGAATGGACTCTACAGTTTATGTATTAATTTATCTTTAAAAAATTTGTAGAGAGGGTACGGAATGTGTGTCTGTGTGTGTGCACGAGACAGAGACAGGGAGAATGGTTTTAATATATGGTTTCTTTGGGCACTCCAAATTAATCAGGATGAGCGCTCACTTGAGGGTCTACAGATATAGCTTCCCCATATGATCTATCGTATATGGGTTTTTGGATCTAATAGTATATAATGTAACCTCACACCATCTATTTCAGACCTTTGCTTGTAAATGATCACATTTAGGGCAAAGTGAAAACTCTCTAAGTTTAGAATGCATCTTTTTTTACTTTTTTTTCAAATTTTTATTTAAATTCTAGTTAGTTAACATATAGTGTAATAGTGGTTCCAGGAACAGAATTTAATGATTCATCACTTACATATAACACCCAGTGCTCAACACAAGTGTCCTCCTTAATACCCATCACCCATTTAGCACATCCCCTGCTCACCTCCCCTCCTAGAATGTAATTAAATTGCTAAGAAACAATGAATTGGTGATGCCTAGTCAAGAGGGCTATACATATGCCACTTGGTCTGTTGTTACTGTTGTGCTTGTTTGTGCTTTTAGTTAAACAATATTTTTTACCCCAAACAACAGTTTGGTAAGTATAAATACTGGGGATGTTTCATATAGTTGGAAGCACTGATTCTTATTGACCCAAACATGTGGAGGTTTTTCAAATTATCTGATAATGTAGCTTCAGAATTTGTACTGAATTTGTTGGGTAGTCGTTTTTGTTTAAGACATTAGGTTATAATTCTTCACTGCCTCATCCATCATCTCTTCCCTCTTGTCAACAAAGAATCTCTAATAGTTCCATTTTCATTCTCTAATTTGAAAATACTTGAGGAATTGAAAGTTCATGTTAGGATGCTTTGGGGACTCTCTAGGAAATCCTTCCATCTCATTAGGCTACATGCCCAGAAGTTTAGACAGGGAAGTCATACAATGAATTTGAGATCAAGTCACAGAATCAGAATACTTATATGGAGTGACAATAAGCTTGAAGAGGGATTAAATAATAAATCAGCACTCATCTTCACTTCAATACATTATGCTTTCTGCCATATCTTGGGACAAATCCAAGTACAGATCTTTTTCCATTCAACTACAGAAAAGAGTATGAAGACAGAAAAAGTAAGCTAAGATAAGTGCTATACAGGAAGTATTAAGTGTTCACACAGGAAGAGATAAATACCAGAATATTGTGTTACCAATAGAAATGAAAATGATGTATTTATAACAGATTTCTTTAACTGAAATCAACAGCAATATTATTTGAGTATCAGTATACTGGCAAAAGACTCAATATCAATATCAAGCATAATAAATATGTACTAAATCCATGATACTCAAATGGAAACGTTAGTAAATTGGGACTTGACTCGGATAAGTTGTTGGAAGAAAACGTCATCAGCAAAGAGACACTAGCTGAAGCTGAAAGGAAAGATTAATTCAACATGAAAGCCTTGAATGACAGACTTTTTAAAACTCCATCATTTTACACATGAATAATTGAAACCTTAAATGGTTACAAATGATTTTCCCAAGACCAGAGAAATGAATTTCCCAAGGCAGAGTTGGATGACATTCTTTAACAGAACCAAGACTAACCCATATTCTCTCTTAACCGAAATTTCATACATACTCCAAAGTCCACCTCAAATCCTACCTCATTTCTATTTCTGTATCACATGTGCTCTCTCTTCTCTGGATTTAAGTATCACGTGTTGTCTTTATATTGCATTTGATATGTAGTACACTGATAACTCCTACATGGGTGTATTTCTTACAGCTGCAATCAAATGTTCCCTAATGAACAAGACTTTTAAAACATTCCTTCAATACCTAGTAAAATTGTATGTATTTAGGAGGCACTCAAAGAATGCTTGCAGCTTGGATGAAATGAATGTAAGAGGAACACTGCTGCCTTTCAAGCCATCAAGTTCTAAAAGCTTTTGTGTTTTCAAAAATGATACCTTAGCTCCCACTTCATGTATACATCAAGAAAAACCATTTTATTCAACATATGGTTAAACATGTTTCAAAGCCAGTAAAATGTTCAGACATTTTATATAAAGTGCCTTGTCTTCTTCTTTCCATTAAACCATATTTGTTCTTTTTAAAAAAACATATCTTTCATTTTCTTTTGAGGCAATTTTCCAGAAACTAAATCACCATTCCTACTTCTTTAGATAGCCTCTTGGAAGATTTACATGTCTAACTCTATAGATGTAATTAAATGAATATATTTCTAACTACATTTTAATATATTTTTATGGTTTAGGGTTTTTTTCTCATTATTCACAGGTTTTCTGTTTTTCTCAAATGCTCAGTCTTTCATTCTGTCAGTCTGTCAACTCGGTTTTATCACAATTAGTATGCCCTGAAGTAAAGTTGAAGCCTTATGAAAAATTAATCTGTGATCAAGTCCATATTTGAGTAGAAAGTAGAGGTAAGTAAAATACTCCCCTTCTGTACTAATCCAACACAAACACTATTAACAATAAAATTTTGTTTACTGTTGAAGTAATTGATTTCACTTACAAATGATTTGAATGATAGCACAAATGATAGATAATTCACATCAAATTTGTGAAAACCAATTATTTTATTTACAGAAACATGAAATAATAGTTAAGTAGCTGGTACAAATTAAGTATCAAATAGATATTAAATGAATAAATGAATGAAATTATATCGAGAATACAATAAAAAAAACACACCATCTTAAAAATCATCAAAAACAACCTGAAAAGGACACCATCTTAACTTACTTTGAGCATTAATGTACTCTGTTTCATGTATGGTACATAAGTTTCCTTACTTAAGAATGTCCACTATGATGTGTCAAAAATACATATTAATTGTAAAACATTAAACTTTCATGGAAATATAGTAAATATTTCTCATTTTTTCTCCAAATTAAATGATAGCTGAAAAGCATACAGAAGAGCAATCTAGAAGTTTGTATACTGAGTTTTATACCGTAATTGCACAATAACATGAACTGCAATAAGCAGAGCTAAACCATTTGGCCCACTCACTAATAAAAATAATAGAAATTGGAATCCAATCACTGGGGAGCATATATTTTACAGAACAATGCACAATAACTGTTTTGTTCACACCTAAACTATCACCAAAACATTAAGTCTTTGTAGCTTGCCGTTTAGGTTAACAATTGAATTGTGCATGCATTGCACATACTGAATAGATTTTCACCTTTTCATCTGAAGAGTGTTCACCAGATAATAATTAGTGTCTGCTAAGTGCTCTTCAGACTAACATGATATCATCAAGAAATATCACAAAAGTGTTGACACAATGCTCATCCAGCTGGAGATTCCAAACAAGTCTGTTTTCACTGCCATTTACTGTAAATTTTAACTCTGCACCAGCTGGCCAGATCATTTCTCTTTACCCCACTCATAACAGAAAAGAAGAAGAATGTGCTTTTTGTTTATCTACTTTATCTGGCTTAAATTGATGAGGAGGTAGAAAATATATATTTGAAATTGAAATTGAATTATGAATTATAATTACCTTAATCATGTAACTTCATTACTTTATACATATCAAAGATAATTTGTTTCCTAACATCTATTTCATTACTGCAGTTCACAGAAGGAGAAGAAAATTAATGAGCTAAAATTTATGTAAAAACCAGAATATATATTCTGTGCATAAGTAAATTTTTTAGTTTTATTTACTGTTTTTAATCAAATTTTATTTACCTGATTAGAGAAATAATAGAGCTTAACTCTGAAATTTGAATCTATATTAAAGGATAAGTAAACAAAAATGGAATGTGCATACAAAATCCATGATTTGGAATAGTTAATCGAATATGTTCTAGAGTAGGTCAAACCCTGATTTAAGCCCAAATTAAGTCTGTGGTTTAATTCCTTTACGTGTATTTTCTTTAGCTAAACAGCTAATAGCTCATAATAACATTTTACTTTACAAGGTTGAGTTAAGTATTGAATGAAAAAATAAATATATGTGTAAGTTGATTTACACAGTTCCTGGCAAATAGTAAGCACTTAATAAAGGGGAGCTGTTACTATCATCACTGTTTTTATAGAAATATTGATACAAATACATATGTGCTGCTATATTAATCTATGTATCCTATATTCTATGTCCCTCCTCCATATATTTTGAGACTTATTTATATTCACATACTTTTTTTTCTTTTTAAGTAGCAATTTTTCTCTCAGGAATACATTGAAAGGTAAAAAGTGGAAGGCAACCTAATATTCATGTCAACAAAACATCTACTGAAATATCTCTTTCTTACTCACTGGTTTGGGGATGCACATCTGTTTTGGGGCCCTATTTTATGTCCTTAGTCCAGAGACGTTAACTGTAATCTGAGGCCACAGCAGGTGCCTGGTCATTCTTTCTCTGGAACCAAAGCTGGCGAAGACTAGATATCCTATATTTGTAAAGAATAAAGAATGAAAATCTAAATGTCACTTATTTAGGAATCATTTTCCCAGATAAATCACTGAACTCTTTTTTTCAGCGTGACCATGTTTAAAATTCTCTAATTTAGAAAAAGTTTTTGTCAGTCTTTTATGGTAAAGATGAGGTTAAAACGTGTGAAGGATCCTGAGGGAAGGATGACAAAAGACCACAAACAGGTATCTCCTAATATTCCCAGCCACTCTCAAATCTCCATTCATGCAGGTTTCCTTAACCCTGGGTCAATGAATCAAGGGTCACTGGGCTATGACTCAGTGGTTCTCAACCAGAGATGATTTTGCCTACCAGGGGACATTTGACAATACATGGAGACCTTTTTGGTTGTCATAACTCAGGGGTTTGGGTGCTACTGGTATCAAATGAATAGAGGCCAAGGATACTGCTACAAATCCTCAATGCATAGAACATACCCCACAACAAAGAATGAACTAAGTAGCCCACAATATTAATAATGTCAAGATTGAGAAACTCTACGAGGGGCTTTCAGAGTTATATGATGGCCATGTGTGTGTTTGAATATCTGCTCACCCCCATCCCAAGGTCCTCTGGTTTTATTAAAATTATCCAGAGCAAGTATGGCTCCAGAAGAAAGATTAATTATATATAGATATGCTATAGGAATTTATGATATAAAATTAGCCATTACCATGAGTCCCATAGGGTATTATGACTGAATTATTATACGTAATATGTTTGCAATGAACATGATGCAAATATATAGAATGTAGATTCTTATTTTGCAACTCAACTTTACAAAGGATAATGAGTACTGAGAACATAGCCTGTAAGTGCAAAATAATCTAATATAATAAATTCTAAAAGCACTAACATATTTTTGCGTACTAAAATTCACCTGTCACTTTTTTAGTTTCATGAGAACAACAGATTAACGCCAGTATAGCTCATTTAGATTGTTTTCTAAATAGCTATGTGACCTTGGTTATTTTATCTCTTTTACAATTCTCCAGTCATTGAGCCTTTCTGAGGATCACAAGGAGAGTAAGCTATGGGAGTTCCCTAAAAAGCATTTAACAATATAAAGTATGATAATGTTTTTTTGCTGACTTGTAAGCTTTTTATCTTTATATATATATATATATGTTATATATATAATATATATTTTAGATTTTATTTTTTTAATATATTTTTAATTTGCTTTTGTTAATTCCTGTCTGTATCATGTAATCTGAACTATGACAAGAACAAATAAATGGCTAGCTGACTAAGCCTAATCAAGCCAAAGTTTGCAGTGAGACTATGTCAACATTTACCATGTATATGAGATCAGCATTAGAAAATTACATTAAAAACAAGGAGCCATGGATAGCAATTCAATTCATCTCGATACAGTAAACTTAATTAAGGCACTGTGCTAGGTACCAAGGAAATAAAGGGAAGCAGCCAGCTTCCTAAAGAAATGGTTAACAGATAAGGATAAAGAGGGTATGAGTGTAGGGACGCCTGGGTGGCTCAGCTGGTTAAGTGGCTGCCTTTGGCTCAGGTCATGATCCCAGGGTCCTAGGATCGAGTCCTGCATTCGGCTCCTTGTTCATCGGGGAGCCTCCTCTCCCCCTGCTTGTGCTCTCTCTCTCTCTCTCTCTCTCTCTCTGACAAACAAATAAATAAAATCTTAAAAAAAAAAAAAGAGAGAGTATGAGTGTAGATAGCACCTAAGGGTCTACTCCATACAACTGTTTTCGCTCCTCTTCTTCCTTAATACATTGACATATATTATTTGTTTCTCAAATCCCCTTTTTCCTGTCCACACTCAATCAAATCCTGACTCCTTGTAGTAACTGAAGACACGGATTATGGCTCATGAAGACATCACTTAAATATTAGTAGTGGATTTTAGTATTTAAAGGCTACATCTCGGGGCACCTGGGTGGCTCAGTTGGTTAAGCATCTGCCTTCAGATCAGGTCATGATCTCAGGGTCCTGGGATGGAACCCCGCATAGGGCTTCCTGCTCAGCGTAAGTCTGCTTCTCCATCTGTCCTTTGCCCCTGCTCTCACTCTCTCCCTCTCCCTCAAATAAATAAAATCTTTAAAAAAATAAAAAAATAATAATCATAAAGGCTACATCTCAAAACTAGAAGGAGAGTTTTTATCTCATCTGTAACAAGAGGTGAAATTTTTATTCTATTCCACAGCAACGCAGTACTGTTTTCCAACATATTAAACCTGGTACATAGGAAGAGAGTTCATCCTAAAGGGTAAGGATCTTCTCTATTCAATGGATCCTTACAAGAGCACGAACATAGGCAATCCTAATAAATGTTCATTGACAACAATGAGGTACAAATAAAACTATTCTTGTATGTAGTTTTGTCTTAGGCAAAACTGCAATGCAGGCAAAGTTTATCTTCTGTTATTGCTTACCTCTTATATTGTTCTTATTCCTCAGTTCTCAGTAGTAATTCTGATTTTTACCATCTGATTTTTGTGTTCGTAGATTTCTTTTTCATTTAAAGTGATTTTCTGAAACAATTAGCTATACAATAAAGTTAAACCAATAACATTAATAGCAATAACACAAACCTATCAATCACTTACTATATCCTGCAATGCACTAAGTGCTTTATGTAAATCTCCTCTTTTAATTCTCATAGCTACTCTATGAAGCACAGATTCATCCCCTTTATATAGATAACAAAACCATGGCTTTGAAAGGTTAAGTAAACTGCCTGAACACACAACAGCTAGGATGTAAAAGAATCAACATTGCTCTGACTTTGCAACCTGAGGGCTTAAAAACTGTACTTTCCCCCTTTGGTGTTTATACATTATAAGGACATCTATCATCCCTTGGTTTCATTTAAAACCAAGATTTGATTATCTACTGGTAAGTCTAATTGGTATGAAGAACATATCTGAACACAAACTTTCTTCTCACCCATCAAATCCTATGAACTACGATTAACAAACAGCATGTAATAATTTACAATATTTACTGAGCATGTACTGTGAGCCAGGCACAGTTTTAAGTAATTCACAAGTTTTATATAATTAAATATAAATATAAATAAATCATCATAACAACTCTATAAAATATGCATTATTATTATCCCAACTTTACTAATCAGGGAACAGGCACAGAGAGTAAGCAATTTGTCCAAAGCCACAATTAGTGGAAAAGTTGTAATTCAAAATAAAGCAGTGCGATTCTTAAGATGACACTACACACCCCTATGATCCTCTGTTACCCTGTCAAATACTTCTCAAACTAACTTGTCCCAGTGAAATACACTGTGGATGAAATATTCTCAAATAGCTGCTCAAACTGGAAAATATTTTAGATGAGTTCTAATTGGAATTCAATACAACTCCACACTTGATTCAGTATGTCATCTTACACTAAGGCAGCCAACATTCTTAAAAGCTGACATTTACATGCAGATTGGGTAAACACATTTCTTTCTAATAAGTTAAAATATTATTTTAAAAAAGTCTAGAAGCAAAGTATAATTAAAATAATTCTTGTGGACTTAAAAATAATAAATTTTAAGCACACGTTTCAATAAGAAATGTTTGACCACATCAATATACTCTTTCTGAAAGGTTTCAGATATAGCTATAAGATTATGACTTCTGCTTGTTTCATAGTGAGATTTAAAAGGGTCGCAAATAAGCATGTTATGAAAATACCATTTGAGTGTTTTTACTCAAGGAAGAAAAATCATGTTTTACAGTTATTTCAAAAGTAAATAAGAAATACTAAAAATTAATACGAGCCTAAATAGATGGCTATAGAAATATATAACTTTTTCACTACTATTTTACAAAAATTCATATTTCTTGACATTTAAGTTCATAACCAACTTGGAGATAAGTATTGTAATTTTAGCACCTAGCATAATATGTTAAAAATATTCTCGATTTGATAAAAAAAAATTGAATAAGCAAGCCGTCTTACACATATGTATATTTCCCAAAGTATGCTATACAGAACAATGATCTGAAAAGATATTTCTCAGAAAAAAAAAAAATCCAAGATAAAATAGTGTAAAAGTACATATTTGGTAAAATGAATAGTTAACATTGTCATGTTAAATAGTGAGAAGCTTTCAGTTAAAAAAAGTCTTGTTTTCTAAAACTTAGTTTTTATTGTCAATAAAACCTTATTGAGCACCGACCGGGGTCAAGCAATACTACAGCCCTGGAGATAAAGCTTGGCAGAAAGCATGCAAGTTTCCTCCTACTCTTACATAAAAGTAGCAGGAGAAAGACAATTAATACAACATACGAAAGAGCATATCAGATAGGGGAAATCTCATGTCCAAAGCCAGTCATGTTTGACCAAAGGTCTACCCCAGACCGGATGGCAGGGCAGCCTACAAAAGAGATAGATGTCTTTTAAGCTGAGACCTAAATGACAACACAGATGTTAGAATACTATTTCCCTAACCTACCAGAAAGTTGGGAAAATCAAATGTAATGCTATATGTGAAAATAATGGGGTCTATAAAGGAAAAAGTGGTGAAGATTTGGGAGATGAGGCTATGACCTCCCCTAAATCCTGATAGCACTAAAAGTTCTCCTGAAGTGAAAGCTCAAGAATATTTACTTTTTGTGTAGCCTGAGGAGACATGCAGGTTGAAAATCCAGGGAGAAGAATACTAAGTGTCCATTTCTTTCCTCCTTATTAGGAATGCTGTTTTCTTCTCTAGTTGTTTTTCTATCACAATTGGTTTACTGCCAGATTATAACATCCTTGAGGATTTTTTTTGTCTTAATGAATCTCAGAAACCTAGAATAATGTCATCATATACTCTGTGCTCAAGAAATACTAGTTGTATCAATAAATACATCATGATTATCACCTCCCCTCAAAAAGCAAGAAGCATATAGTTTATTTTATCCTTTATAAATATCAATTTTAAAATGCATTTTAATCCCTCTCCAAGAATATGGAGTAAAGGTATGTGCTTCATTTGACAGCTAGGGGCACATTATTTGAAGACATTGGCTTCTAAAATTATTCTTCATAGCAAAATCTTTAGAAACATCTTGTAAGATTAAGATCATATTGATCAGTTAATCAAAAAGTAATTCATTATATGCATACCCTACATATTTTGTTTTCACTTAAAAATGTAAAAGTTTCATATACCGGTCTTAAATGATTGAGTAAACTTCTTTTGTTAACAAAAATGACTACTCACTAAAATATCGCACTACTTCTCTTTTACCACATAATGCTCTAATTAGGATTATCAGACTTTCAGTTTCTGGTTCTTCAAAGTGGAATGAGAATTTAAAGATACTTGTTATGCATTCTCAGTGTAGAATGCAAGTAAATTTTAATTATTTTCCTACAAATATTTTACAGTTACTCCAGCTACATCTAGTTAAACATAATTACTTTTAACGATTGTCTTTATCGAGTATTTTCAAAGCATTCAACACTGTTTTTGTAGGAACAAAACTCTTTTTCAACACACATATTTTAACCAATTCTGCTAATCCCAGAATTCAACTGACAAAGAAGTGTTCAAGTACACATTAAAGAGAAGTTTATTGCATGCTGTAGGCACCAGGTGGAAATTTTTAGAGGAAATAAAGAGTGTTGATCATATATAGGTCAACTAAAAACTTCTTTTGTATTAACATTGTATAGATTAGCTTTCTCCATGACACCATTTGGGGACATTCTGATCAAAACTGATCAAAGTCCTCTATTACCTTACTATTGGAAATTATCTATGCAAATTGGATGTTTACTTCTCCAAAAGTAATGTTCCATGTTTTCTATATTTAAGTAGTATTGTTTTGTTTTTTAATTAAAAGGGAAAGAAAATCTGTTGTTAAAGTTAAATATATGCTTAATAAAAACAACCTTAAATAATATTTTTTTTAAAATTTATGATGAATATATCTAGTGAAAACAAAACAAAACAAAAAAAACAGACGCTGTAGCGTTTAAAGTACTCTTTACTTGAAAAATCTGTTCTCTCTTTCTCTTGAATCACTGCTATGTAGGTACTTCTTTCTGCAAAGAATTTTCTCCTTCTAGCTCTATACCCCAAATTAAGCAAGATGGTAACATAATTTCTCCATGAAATAACTAGCTAAAGAACTGGCATTAACAGATATTCACCATCTCCTGGTACTTTCTTTTCTTGGGGTACAGAGTGAAGGGAAGAAGGTATCAAAGCAAAATAAAAAACATGGCAATGACAAAAGAGAATGGCTATAATGTAACAGTGGGAAAACATTAATTTTCACTCCAGTATTCTTTATTTTCTTTTCTTCGTGTGATTTTATTTCTTCTTAGATGTTTCCATTATTTACTCGACAAACATTTATTTTGTGTAGGATAGGGTAAAGTGTGATGGGAAATGGAGCACAAAACAGTGGAAGTTAGAGATATCACTAGTTATGATAGGTATATTCAATATGGAGGCCCACACCAAATGTTCTGGAGCCCCTGAAAAATAAGATAAAATCCATAACATTGAGTAGTTCATGTAATCAGTAATATGAATAAAAATCTATTGAACAAGAACTCAGACTGAACTTCAGTTTGAAAAGACATTATAACTATTTATAACCAAGAAGTCTTTAAACATCTGAACCCGTGTTTATTCCAGTAATATGAATAAAAATGTATTGAACAAGAACTCAGACTGAGCTTCAGTTTGAAAAGACATTATAACTATTTATAACCAAGAAGTCTTTAAACATCTCAACCCGTGTTTATTCCTTTGTAAAATTGGAATTTTAACACTGGTCCTGCTTCCCCCATGAGGATGTTGTGATATTTAAGTAAGATAACATATAAACAATACAACATCTCAAAATACAATTATTATTTTCAAGTATGAAATAAACATGTTTAAATTTTAATTCAAAATTTATAAGATATATTTACAATCATATTTTGATTTCTATTTTATTGGGATTATTTATAGTCTATTATTAAATAGCCAGAAAGTCTACATTAAAGGCTTTTAAGTGTAGAAAAATTAATACTAAATGATTAAGTATAATTTTGGCAATTACATCATTTTCATTTTCTGATATCCATCATCCCACAATATTTTTTATTATCCTTCAAAGTAAAATAATATATGGTGAACAAACAGTTTTACAGCAATATTTAAAATTTTCAAATTAAATTTTTGAAAAAATAAATTATAATATTTCTATAATACTTAAATAGATCAATTATTCTTAATGACGGTAAATATAGATAGTCCCTGAACCAATAAAATGTTTACTAATGTACAGACTTTTTTGGGATTGAAGGAATCACCCTTTAAAATGCTGGTATTTTATTTATTCCTAGAAAACTCTTATTGAACATAAAGAAAAATTTGAAAAAATGTACCAAAGTCTAATTTTCCTATAAATGGAAGACCATTAGCAAGAACTTATTTTATATATTTGTCAGTTTTAAAAGTATTTATGTTAATGCAATAAATTTATAATTCATTAAATAAACTACCATGCCAAGTAAATTTTAAATACTCAATTGTCATTTCTTCATAAAATAGTTCAATAACTATACATAATATAACACTTTTCTTAATCAAAATTTACATAGCTACACCATTATAATTTATGTAACTTTAAATGTCAAATTTTTTCTTCACACAAAATTAAATCTAAACACTTGGACAATCTTTTTGTTTTAATTAATTTGACTGACGATAGCTGTTTCCCTGTTTGACTACCAACCTATATGTTTATACCAAAATAAAAGAATTTCAAATAGATAGTAAGTTGACTCTTCCATTAAGAAGATAATTTTTGTTAGCCTTTAATTTTAATTAGCTTTTGGGTACTCAGCTGAAGGTGATCAGCTTCAATATTCCCATTTAATCTTAAAATACATCAAACCTCCTCTATTGAATTTTTTCTAAGGAATATACCTGAGATATGAATGCCACAATCTAATTTAACTATTATAAATTAATTTTTATCCAAAAGAATGTCTCTAATTTACTGGGCATAACAAGTCAGTGGTTAAGAGTAATTCTAGAAATGTAAAACAATCAAACTATTTATCAAATGTCCCACTGAGTATCTGGTGATATATACTGCAGCATCAGAAACCAAAAGTTCTTTACCTTTAAAACCAAACTAAGATCCGTTTCTTAAATCTCTAAGGCATGTAATATTAAGTATACCCATTGGGAACAAGATATTTGGAAAACCTCCAAGGAGCTTCCTTCCTAATTTTATGAACTTTAAAACTATTTTCATACCTGGCTATAGAAATCATAAGCATTATCATCATTATCATGACACACCATACTTCACAATTCTCCCACCCTTACATGTATTTGGTCCCATAAGCCTGGAACTTAATTCTTCCTCCCACTTTGGATATCTTATTTTATGAGCCTCTACTCAAAAAAGAAAAAAAAAATTTGGAGGGAAAAACACTATAACACCCTTCAGTCTAGAATTCAAGTGATTTTACTTAATCAAATACCAAAAAAAAAGAAAAAAAAAATCCCCCAAAACCTTATTTTTAGGTAGTGTTACATTTAAAAAAAAAAAAAAACACATTGTATAATTCTTGAGATGATCTTTGTTGAAAATATTTTCCATCTATGTTACCATATCATCATAATGCTATTGATATTAACATTTTCTGGGGGTATGGCAGTGATATTCACAGGGCAAATATGTCCCCCTACCTCCCAAATTTCTGGTAAGTGATTGCTATAACACTAAAATGAACACTAAGAAATGGAGATATAGATACATATTCACCTTAACATGTACTCCAAGTGGGACTTATGTAAAAATGTTAATTAACAGCAAATTAAAGTAAATTAACAAATTAAAATTACATGTGTATTTCATACATATATAACTCCCAAACCAAACATGCAATGACTCTATTGTGAGAAACTAATTTTTTTTAGATTCATTTACTCATTTCCATATTCATCTGCTCACCAAGGCTATTCTAGGCCTTCGGGATACAAAGGCAATTAAGGTAACAATTCTGCCTTTCCATGGCCTAGAGAGGGGTAGAGGTATTTCATAAAACATGTATATAAATAACTAAAATTCAAGGAAAGAACTGCTTATTTTCACTAAACTCATTTTGTTAAATCCAATATTAATGCAAGGTAACTAGACTTACAAAGTCATGAAGGAAATAAATATGCAGATACATATATGTATAAATTTGGATACATAAATTTGGGGATACATAGAAATATATCCATGTGTTTAAATTTTTGCTTTCAATATTTCAATTCCAAGCAATTAATGAAGGTTCCATGAAAAAATTAACATTAAGCTAAGTTTAGAAAATGAACAGAACTTGGAAATTACTGAAAAGCCATTTTGGAAAATCAACTGATAAGGAAAAGAAAATCCCACAAAAGAGGAGGCAATAGCGAAAAACCCTATCTGAAATAAAGGATAATTCATCAAGTAAGCCCCTAAAGCATGCTGGATCATACAGAAGTAAGCACATTAACAGAGAATCTTGATTTTGTCTGCTGTCAGCTAATCCCCAAAATTATTAATGAAGGCCTATTGTTAATGATAGTTATAAAAATCCTAATAGCTAGCATTTATTTACTGTTTATTTTGTACCACACAGCGTGCTATGGAATTCTCAAACTTTCATTCTTAAAACCTATAGGTTAGATACTATCATTAACCCATTTTATACAGAACTAATCTTAAGCAGTTTCCTGATTCAATTTTATTTAATGATTCAAAGAAATATGCCACTATTTTTTAAGGGCCTAACCTAAATACACTTTGAGAGTAGCTAGAAGTAGGAAAACGATGAGGATATTGAGAAGTTTAGGATGAATTTGAAAAAGCACAATATTCCTGCACTGGAGGAAAAAAAAGTAAATAGAGATTTTAATGTAAATGAAGGAAATTAACAAGAATTTGCCTTTTAATAATTTGCCATATAAACATTAAACAATGTATGATACTTGAAACTAGGTGATATAGAAAAGTCTAAATATTCCCTGCCAGAAACCAATTGATTATGTATGTCACATATAAAGAAAATTTTTAGAATACTCCAGGAAAAGTCAAAGAATCATCTCATCAATTGTTGAGATTAGAGAGAAGTGTCATCCATTCCATTAGGGGTAGGAGGCTCAGAATAATTCAGAAAATGAAGTGGCAAAAGTACAGAAGTGCTATTTAACTGAAGAATCACTTGCTGAAGAACTCCAAATTGTTAATCAGAGGACCAGGTCATAATTATGAAGTGTTCCTTACATATATTACCATTCCAACCAAGAAAAACCATAACGAATGTATATTGAGAAAAGTATAGGATTTTAGAAAAAACATATAATGACAAGTAGGTTTTTATGCTAACAGAAGAAATTGTGAAGAAAATATAATCTTCCTTGGACATTCAAAATATGTCAAAAACTGACAATAAATTTAGGGAGAAATCCATATACAAAAGTATTCAAAAGGGAGCACAGTATGAAGGAGGGAAAACATCCCAGAAGAAAAAAATGAGTCTAAGAAGTAGAAACAAGATGAATGAGATAGCCATCATATGTTCGGGTTAAACCTACCTTTCAAATTATCAGAAAGATGCCTTGAATTAAAAATAAGTGAGCCTCAGCAGTTATTGGGGAACGAATAGAATACAGGAGGCACAATATAACACGTAACAATTCCTTCAACTAGATAGTCCTGGCCGTAAGTTATAGCTGTATTAAAGGAAGCATGAGGAAGGGAGAAAGAGAAGACATTGACATTGAACACCGACTATGTGCAGAACACTGCTTTGGGCACATTCACTGGCTTATTACTAGGATTTACAGTAAGTATAGGGGTAGCGATCACTATTTCCATTTTACAGACAAGAAAACTGAGTCTCAGAAACTATCAGTCTCAGAGCTAGTAGTTGGTGAAGTAAAAAGTTAAACATAAGTTCTTTACACTACACAACACTGTTAAAGGATACAGGTTGAACTATAATGTAAATTCAATGGAAGGGACCTTATCTCTTACCATGACTGTAGCTCAAACTCATGGGAAGTGTCTAGTGTCTGATGGGGATTCAACAAATACATGCTCTAAAATATGTGAATGACTATCTGAAAGAACATGTTCCCTATGGAAAAAACTATATAATGAGTGGAAAAAATATGAAACAAATTCCTGAAAGAAGAAAGAAAAATGAAGAGTCAATGAAAGTATATTTACTAAATATATTCTATGCAAATAGCAATATGTAAAGTTCTGTGAAGGATTTGCAATAATATAAGTAAATGACTGTTAAATAAGACAGTAGCTGAAAAAAAAAAAAAGAAAAGAAAGACAGTAGCTGTTATATTCCTCTGCAGACTCAAACATATAACAGTATACCATAATGTAAAACTGATGGAATGAACACTGTAAAATGGAAAAGTGCAGGAATTTGGAATTCAGGGAAGGAAGAGTTAGAATGGGTCTAGAGAGGCTGAAAATGTTCTTGAATTATATAAGACAAAAATAGGACTTTATTTTGGGAAATCTCTGGACAGACAAAAAGCAAGTCAACATGAAACTCTCCTCTTGGGTACACACATAAAATCTGCAGAAGGTGGATACGTAAGCACACTAAAGAAGATGCTTCAATTACACACCATCAGATTAAAAACAAGTTTTCATTCAATTAGACTATAAACCATATATATATACTACTTCTACCAGCCAGCAGAAAAAGGCAATCTGTCTAGTTCCAATGTTTCATTTTATTCACTGACTACAATTAACCATATGATTCAATAACATCATTGACATGTTTAATGAAATTAGAATAAAAACATCCTTTATAGGTCCTCAAATTTTTTTGATCTTCCCATCTACTTTGGGAAATAATGGTGCTCAACACCTTAGGCTGCCTAACCCTTTTCAAGGGAGGGTTTGAAATCAACTTGGTACAGCTGTTTGGAGTTACGCCAGAATTAGTATTCAAATGATTTAATTGGAAACTTGGAATAATATAGCAAGCAACTACTGCTTCTCCTTTTTGTCAAAAGGCTCCAAGAAATATTACAACTTCTAAAAAAAGAAGAGCATGGGCCTTGGAGACACACACCTAGGATCAAGTCCTGGTTATTTCATTTACTATCTGTGTTAAAGTGAAAAGTTAAATAAATATAAATATAAAGTCATTCGCCTATGAATTTGTTTCTTCACTGACAAAGTAGAAATATTGAAGGCTGTTATGAGGATTCAATGAATTAGGCAATGGATAATGCCTAACTTTAAATGATACGCAATAGCTGTTTATTTTTTTCTCTTGTATTACCAGTAGCTTCTAACAATTAAGGATGAAATCATTATTGGATGAGAGATTTTATTTCATAATATTTATAGTTTTAAGAATTCACTCTTTTCCAATCTAATAAATGCTTGATTATGCAATATATGGTATGTATTTAATCTCATTTAAAATAATCTCACATTTTTCCTCAAACATGTAACACACCTTGTTTTTTTTTTTTTTAGCATTGTTGACTTATCAGTAGGTAAAATGCAGCAGGTGCTTAACATATTTTTAAAACTGAATAAGCAATATATTTATCAATCGTTTTGATCTTTTTCTTAGAGAGAGACACAAGATAGGAGAAAAGCCGTGGGGCTTGGGATAAAAGGGCCTAGATTTCAATTCTGGCTCAGCTACAACCCATTTTACATGGGGCAGGTTAACTCATTTTCCTAAGCCTCAATTTACTTGGCGATAAAACTGGGAAAGCAATAACTTACTGCATATTGTTGAGAAAGTACATCATATAGACACTCAGTGACTGTCAGTTGAATCTGAATCATGATGATGATGGCTTCGTCATGATTATGAACCTAAATCATTCTGCTGTGCATTTGGCAAATATGCAAAATTAAAGCAAGCACTCATATTTTCTGAGCTTCTCCTGAGTTTATTGCCTATGGATAAAATGGTGACATATATGGAAAATTCTTGCCCATAAACACTGCTTCTGAACTGTAATGTCTTGAGCATAACATACAGATGCCCCAAAGAATCATAAGAACATATCTAATCCTGAATAATTATTTGCTACCCCAACCAGAATACACAGTTGGCTTTTTTTTTATTCTTCTCGCTCTCTTACCGACTATGCCAATGTTGTCACCAGTTATCACCTTTTCTCTCCTAAACTGTCACAAATGTTAATCTTAGCCCTCTAACTATTCCACTGCCATCAGATTGTACTTTCTTTCATTTCTTCTTTTCTGTCTCTTTTCATTTCTTCCTCCGTTCTCAATGTTTCATGTGACCACCCAATTACAGTGATCTCTTACTTCTGTTAAGTGAGTCAAATCACCATCAGTCCGTTGAGTATAAAATTTGTGGTTTCTCTGCTATTGAGTGCTCTGGGTCTGCACCCTGATAATTGCAAAGCCTCTTTTGGTATGTTTCTCCTTCCAGATTTAAGTTACTGCATTTGCTTATCAGGCTCAACAACAAAAACAAACACAAGTATGTCCATTAAACAGAATCTTCAGGGGCGCCTGGGTGGCTCAGTCGTTAAGCGGCTGCCTTCGGCTCAGGTCATGATCCCAGGGTCCTGGGATGCAGCCCTGCATCGGGCTCCCTGCTCAGCGGGAAGCCTGCTTCTCCCCCTCCCATTCCCCCTGCTTGTGTTCCCTCTCTCGCTGTGTCTCTCTCTGTCAAATAAATAAATAAAATCTTTAAAAAAAAAACAAAAACAGAATCTTTAAAATACAAAATGTCAAGAGTGTAGCTAACTACTCCAGGCTATCGCTGCCTACTCATCCATTTCACATGGCCAAGCGGCCCACAGGAACCTTGAACTGACGGACTGACAGTAGCCCCTTCACTTGCACATCTCCAGAAGAGTGATAAGCAAATCCAAGTTCCTGATATCACTTTCCCAGGAGTCCTTGTGAGCAACATTGTCCCTTGCCTCCCCTTGTGTATCTTCCCCTTGTGGGAGCCTAAGATAAAACTCTGCTCTTTTTGGTTAGAATTGACCAATAGGCTCTGAACCAAGCAACCACCAAACACTCTACCCATCGACCCTCATAAAGGCATGTACTCCAGGTGTGGCTGAGCTCTCTGCCTAGACTTCCCATGTGGCCCCTGAAGTGGGCCATGTGTCTCCTCCAGCACCTGTGAGTAAGAAACTCCTCTATTTCTGTTTTCCTTGTGTTTTGTTTGTTTGTTTAACCACAGATCACTATCTGACATCCTGGGGTTCTAGTTAACAAATATAATTTTAACAAAATCACAGCATAAATATATGATCAACGAATATTGTACTGTTGGTTCACAAATAATTGAAGCAATGATTTAAAAATCATATCGGTAAGTAAATAGTGCCATAAATTTCAGATTAAGATTAGGAGAAGAAAAGCAACATAAAATTATTTGCCAATATAAATGTAGTGCTTACTATGCGGTAGGTACTGTGGTAGCATTTTACATGTATTATCCCATGTAATCCATGTAGTTCTGTTAGGAACATACTAATCAAGGGTAAGGCATTTGTTCAAGGTCATGTAGCCAGTAAGTAATTAGAGAAGTAGGTATTCACTTCTCATCACTCTCATTCTGGACACCTCGAAGCACGACAGGTTTCAATGAAACTAAACAATTACAAAATAAGATAAACTCTGTACATAAGCAAAAATAACTTTTTATATCTATTATTTCCCATTAATGATGTATGAGAAAAAAATCGATCAGTGACATATGCTCAATAAGACGGGAGCAATTATTCAAAGATTTATATATAATTTCCTGTTGTGAACATATTCCGAAAAATTAGCCCCTGACCCCACTGCAGGCCAAGGTCCAGAGTTACTAGCTATCTTTTAAAGTAAACAGAAGTGAACTAGTAACTTGGAAGGAAGACATATACCTGAATGTAAAATATAATTTTAGAACTTCAGTTTGTATAACATACATCACTTCATCATGGGAAAGGTGTAGATTTAGGATTATTCCAATTATTTAATGAATTATATGAAATGAAATTTATTCATTTTCATGGGAATTAATTTATTACAATGTGCTATTCTTAATAAAAATATTATTTTATTATTAAATCATTTTTATTGTAGTACAGTACAAATTAAGGGCTTAATTTTGTCATCCCAGTGATGTAAAGTTTTAGGTAATTTGCTCAGAAGTCACTCACATAACATAACACACTCCTCCTGCCTTCTTCTTTCCTCCCCTTGCCCCTTCCTCTTTCTCGCCTTCAATTCCTTCAGTCAACATCCAGATTTTGAGTACTAAATACTGTATCAAGCAATGTTAGGCAGTAGAGATGCCATCAATCCTGCTGACCAATTACCAAGACATTAACCGAAGACAGGTTACTTATAAATCAAATATATCTAAAAATGTTCTCCTATAAGAAACATGTTATCTATAAGATTAAGAAAACATTATGATTCCTTTGATTTATTCATTTAATATCTCGATACAATAGTATATGTTATTGCAGAGAATGTACAAGCAATACTCTTGCCTTCTGATTATAGCAATTCTGTTCACAATGTCTCTTAAATCCTTTTAATATCTCTAAATTTAATTTAGTTGCATGAGAGGAAAGGGGTTTCTGAAGACAACAGTACACATTTTTCCCATGGCCCTTTTAAATCACGCAAAACCTTTCGGTACTTTATGGCAATAGCTATAGCTTTAAAGAAACCCTATCTGTAGCATGAGCATGGGCACTGGACCTGTGTCCAAACAACTTAGTGAAATTCACTAAAGAACAATTTAGTTTTAGACCAAAAAGGGTTATAAACATCCTCCTTAAATTGAACAAATTACCAGCTATCTGGAAAGTATAATGCATTGGCTACTGTTCAAAAGAACAACACTTAATGCTGGCAACACTGCCAAATTCCTCCTTTCCTATATTTCCCTTTTCCTAGAGAAAGTGATTAAAAGACCAATTCCCATGCCAGCTGGTTGCCTAAGAGCATCAAAGGTCCTCTGTCAGGATTCAGAACTTGATATGGCTTAGAAACCACTATGCTAATAGGTAACCTCTTCAACATTATAAATCAAAGCCATATGACCACATTAAAATTCTATCAGCTAGTATCAATACCGTGTGGTTTATAAAGTACTGTTGACCTACCTCTGGGAGATGGTTAGAATGATATAAAAGTTCTGCTCGGCTTTGGGGCATATAGCTACTTTTCAAATGAGAGTTATCTGTCCATAGCAAATAGCCATTTCTCTCTACCTCTGTATCTTTATTGATTTGATTTAATTGAAACCTTAGGAGAAAGGAAGAAGAGGCTCATGAGTTGAGGTAGAAACAGAAAAAAATGTTAGGTCACAATAGACATATTACTACTTTGAACTGTCCTTCTTATCTGGTGATTATCATTGCAAATGGCAAAAACCTTACTATATAACTTAAACTCTTTGATCTTCTTAAAATTATAACTACAATTTAAAATCTTACAACCATACCATTGCATTTCAAACTTTCCCTGCTGAAACCCTCAGTAAGAAATACATCTAAAATCTTGACACAGCATATGCATGCACGCACACGCACACAAAATAAACGTTTTATCAAACAATACTTACCTTTACTACATATAATGCCTTCTACTCTACTTAGTACATTTAATTTAAAAAATTTCTTCAAGACCCACTAGTAGGTTGTGTCCTGCAATTAAAAGACACTGAATGATTCCAATGTATGTGTCTTAACCCAGTAGGATTTCTGCAGGAATTACTTAAGGCAGAGACTTGTGATATATGGAGTCAATAAAAAGTACTTAATCACTATAAATATGCAGATCCAACACAGTATTAAATAGATTACAATTATTAAAATGTCAAACAATCAATAAACTAAAGCACAAACACATTTATCCCTTCACTTATCCTTCCATGGAATCATTAATTTAAAAAATAGTAGATGTTACCTTCCTGCTATATTCTTCCTTTTTTTTTTTTTTCAACATGGACGAACCATGAGAGACTATGGACTCTGAGAAACAAACTGAGGGTTCTAGAGGGGAGGGGGGTGGGGGCATGGGTTAGCCGGTGATGGGTATTAAAGAGGGCACGTACTGCATGGAGCACTGGGTGTTATACGCAAACAATGAATCATGGAACGCTACATCAAAAACTAATGATGTAACGTATGGTGATTAACATAACATAATAAAAAAATTTATTGATTAAAAAATAGTAGATGTTAGCCTGATAAATGTAAGGTTCTGTGTTAAGGGCCTAGGAAGAGATGAACAAGAGTCATAGTGCTTACACACCCAGCTATTTTGTCCATTAAAATGAATACAGCAAAGAACAGAAAGTACATTTTAACAAAACATCAAAGAACTTTTTGCTATTATTAAATTTCTTCAATATCTTTCAAATGATATTACATTTTTAGATACAGGGGACTAATTAAAACCCAATTTGATAATGATTATGACCATGTAGGAAAATCCTAAATTTTAACTCTCTAGGAGTATGGGAAGTTCTTGTTTCCACTGGTGCATTTGAAACACACAAAATACCTGACAAAAGAGCATGTGACCCAATTTAAAGTTCCCTCTACAAAAGCCAAAAGGCAGATAATATGATGCTGCTAGGAAAGAAAGAGCAGTAAGTTTTATTTTCTCTTATACATAGAAAGTGTCAATGACAATCTATAATGGATCAGCAAAACTTTGAAAAGGATGGCATGGCAGAGATCAATTAAGTCCAACTTCCCTCCCAATTCAGAATCCTCTCTTGAACATCCTTGAGAGAGGGTCATTTCATTAATGATGGTTTTAAATTACCGTCTTTCTTGCAAAAGCACGAAGAAATATACCAAAAGTAGACTTTCCGGTGAGTGCTTATTTATATTGTAGCCAGACACTTACGCAATGCCTTTAGAAAGTATTTTAATGAAGTTAAAGGAAGGTTGCCACATGATCTAATACTCAGTTAAGAGGGGGGGAAAAAAAACAACAACTTGTTAATGAAGCTTCCCTTAGCTCTTCTATGTAAGTTACATGATGTTTACAATGTCTTGATTTATGTCATTTTGAATATGATAGAAAAGTGATTTGATTTCTTTTTTTAAAGATTTTTTTATTTATTCATTTGAGACAGAGAGAGAGAGTAAAAGAGAGAGAAAGAGCATGAGCAGGGGGAGAGGCAGAGGGAGAGGGAGAAGCATGCTCCCCTCTGAGTCAGGCGCCCAATGTGGGGCTCAATCCCAGGACCCTGGGATCATGACCTGAGCCAAAGGCAGACGCTTAACCATCAGAGCCACCCAGGTGCCCCAAGTGATTTGATCTCTAATCAAAAGGCCCAAATGGCTTGAGAGACTAATTCCAACAGTGCCAAATACTAGAATCATGGGCATTGTTATGAGCATATACTTCATAAGAAACTGGAAATTTTGATTAGTTCCTCAGGTATTAAGCTACACAAAAGAAAGGCCTTTAATTCCTATTGATTTCAATAGGCAACTCTGTAGGAATTATCTCAGCATTCTGATCCCATATCCACAAACAGAGTTTAGCCCTCCTTTTCCTTTGCTCAGTGAAAAAAAAAAAAAAAAAAATACATAATTATCGAGTCTTGCCAATATTTATTCATCAACTTCTTTATTTTCCCACCCTTGGCAACATTATTTACTCAAATATTATTAATCAATGTATATTTAATTAAATATTTACACATTTGGTTTATTATTCTCATCATAATCTGGGTGTGGGAAAATAAATCCATTTTTCTTCTTTGTAATATGCCCCAATGTCGTTATGGTTTAACTTCTATGCATGTCTCTCTCAACAGCTATTATACCCACCCAGTGCTGGTAAGCAACATTTATGGTGCCATGGGCAAAGCAGTCATTTAATCAAATATAATTAAAATCACTGAAATTATTACCTTTCACTATATATCAATCAGGGTTCCAACCAGCAAAACTTAAAACACTCTGGATATTTACAACAGGGAATGTAATGAAAGAAATTAATTGCAAAGTGTGTAGAAAAGCTGAGGAGCAGTATAGGTAATGGTAAGACCACCCAGGAGTTCGAATAGCAGGAAGCCACTACTATTCATAAGAGAGAAGAACAAAGAGATGAGAGTGTAAACAGAAGCCCAAGAGCAAGTTTTCTGGTAGAAGATGAAAGAAAGAGGTCCCAGTGGGAGATGGAGACACTGGGACACTGCCCAAAGCAATGAGGAGGGGAGAAACACTGTAGAGTCAGACTCATCATGTAAAGCCTTCTCCCAAAACTACCTTCTATTGGGCAACCACACAACATGAAGGCAGATGCTGATGGCTGCCTGGATAATGGAGGCTCAGGGATTAGCTCTGCCATCTATCCCCACTAGCAGAGCGTAGCAGAACGAAAATTGGACTGCTCAATCAGGTCCAGAACTGTCACAAACAAGGTATGAACATTTCCCTAAGTTCTTCAGAAGTCTGATATTGCAGAATTAACTTATTCCATGGAGCTATTTAATTGCAAAGGCAATCTCTTTAAAATAACTACTTCATTAACAAGAATGTGTTCAAAGATTTATACAATCACATAGGTTTATCAATTCTTCTAAACAAAAAAGGCTGGGCAAAATAAATTTATCTAGAAAACTTTAAGATAACTACATTGTCCTTTAATATAACAGATATACCAAGTAATAGGTCATGCTAATTGAACAGCATGGCAAATCATTACAGGCAATGGTGTAGCATTTTATTCTGTATTCTAGAACACATTTTTTCCAAAATGACTCAGTAGGATAATCTATTTCCCCTTCTTTTTTTGAATAAGGGAAAAAAAAACTCAGAATTTTAAAAATATTTGTCCAACATATACTGAATAAGTAAATAGGTCTTGAAATAATGCTTTAATGTTCTAAATTGAAAATGCCTATATATTTAAACAACGTATTTGAAATATGTAATGCATCAATGTGTAGGAGTGACTCAACAGACAATGTGAGACACTCTGATGATATTCCAAAAGTACAGCACAATTGATTTCTACTGCTATCAGTAATTCTGCATTCTCATAAATAAATCCTTTACTTTCTTACATCCAATAGCATACATTTCAAAACAAAACTAATTAATGTAGTCTAATCAAAAGGTCAATGTTTTGGATAAACAGTTCTGAGAAGTGATAAATACTTATCATATCCACTTATAAATCTACTTGTGAAAGTTTTGTGGCTTCCAATGAAAATATCTTCTGTGGAAATGTGCTCTATGTTCTCTGCTGTAAGCAAAAATCGTCCCTCTTATTACAATATCATATTGGGATCTCGTATATAACTTCCATTCAAACCTACTGTATTAAAATGACAGAGTTATGTTCAACTTTGCTAAGGTAAAAGAAGATACCACATTTAAGAAAAGAATCTCTCTTCCTTTCTTTGATTAAAGCATGACAAGTACAGAATAGGGTATTTTGAATTCATATCAGGAAGGCGGCTTAAAATGTACAAAATTCATATAGAAGAGCTGAAGTAGAAACAGTTTGAAAGAATTAGCTTAAAAATGACATGTGTTTAAAAAAATGTTCAGTCACTAAGAGGATATATATGAGGATGTTCCTTGTATTGTTTCCAAAGAATATTAAACATTTTGGACATGTTAATATAACTGTTTGTTCATATGGTAAGAATAAAACAACTGATTCACATTAAAGTGATGCAAAACTACATTTTAAAAGTCACCTGAAATTTATGTATTGATCCAGAGCATTATTATGTTTCCCTTGATTCGCCAGGTCTAGAAACAGAAGGTCCTGAAATATGACCAATGTGGTTCTAGCATCTTCTGTTCTTTGCTATGTCACCCCGCGAAACATTAACTCCTATCTTCCGTGTACTACAAAATGCAATTTGAAGATTGGAGAAAAAGTTAATTTCTCCATAGGAAGATTAACAAGTTTTGTTAGGCATAAACTACTAATATGTATTAAACATAGTAGCAATTGAAGTCAATATTTAATAAGTTAATGAAAGCATTAATTTGTGTTTGTAGCAAATTACAATGTATTCAAAGACATACATGCATGTATTGAAATCCAAAGTTTAAGTAAAGGAGGTACCAAATGTTCTATATTGAATAGATGCATCATTAAATACTCTATCAAGAAGGTCCAAATAGCTCAAGTGAATCCTTCAGAGATTTATCAGTGAATAATATTATTAGGAGTAAGGGAAATTTTGACACTTAATATATTGCTTCACTAACTTTAAAGGTAAAATTAAAATGATAAGAAAGCTGCAATAATTAAAAGGAATTTCATTATAAGTCCACTATTTAAGCTAAACAGAGAAGATGATTTGTAAAATGATAGATGTAGTTAGTAGATCACAGAATGATTTCCCTGTTGTATTATAATGCCACTTAAGGAAAGTTTTGTTTTTCTTGATTTCTTTTTTCTCTAAAACAGACATTCTGGCATTTAGGAGATAGAAATGTATCATTTGACCTTTACACTTCTATTTCATTAATGTAACCACAAGCAACATAGTCACTGATTGACATGTTTGCACTTTCAGGCCTTTAGCTCTTAAAGTTATTTGATAACTGTTATACCACTATTTGCTCTTTATTAGAGACACTGAGGAATGTGTTACATTAAAAATAGAGTATATTGGGTAAAGCTTACTAAATGATATCATGTAATTCAGTAAAGTGTTCTCTTGAGCACCCGATTTTTGTACTTTGATGGGAGGGGATGTATGTTTGAAGGTAAATTTTGTTTTGTTTTGTTTCCTAATGATTTAGAGAGTAACATCAAATATGATTCTAAGTCTCCAATGTAAAATCATAAAATATAACTGTGACATTACTTTTGATGAAAAATGTGGCACCTGACTTACTCAATTTGTCCTTAAGCTCTGTCTATACTGGTGTGAACAGAGCAAATACCAGATGCAGAAGAAGAGTAAAGAAAAATAACTGATACAATTTAACAATTTTTAACAGAAAGAGAACTTCTTATAAACGCAGATATTAAAATAGTTTAAAAACCTATGGACAATGTATAAAAATAAAAAGAGGGGCAGTCCCTAGAGAATTACAGAATTACTATAAGCAAATTACTTTGGGTAAAAAGTAATGCAGATGAGACTTCTGTTTCATATGACAAGAAATTATTCTGGTTATTAAAAAAGAAATAAACACTGTAATTGGTAGAAACGTCACTTAGAAGAGATAGAGATTTTATTCTTTTTTAAAAAGTTTGAGAGTCAAAGTTCCCTAATTAAGATATTACAAAAGTCAGGATAAAGCATCTCAGTGGATGTGTTACAGTGTACACAAGTAAACAAGGACTGCACCAAAGCAACAACACTGGAAAGATATTGCCCCCATTAGCTAGACAGAGAAGCTTCACTATTGCAAGCAATGAGAGAACTAAACCTAGGTCTCCTAGAAGCAGAATATGGTTCCAGATATTTTAATTAGCTATAGCATGTATTAGATTCATTAGAAACAAAATGCCAAGATAAATCACCCAAAGGCAAGTAGTGTATCAAACCCTTTAGGTTGAAAATGTTCATGCTCATCACAAATAAGCAATACGCTGCCACACAGACACAGATTGCAGCTCCCATGATCTGTGTTTGCAGCCTCTGAAGGTAGTGTTTCATGCTTACCACTGTTGTTCAAACTTCCAAAAGAAACTTAATATAAAGAACATAAATGTGGGTTTTATTTATATCCTCTATGTGACATAGAGTTCATAGCTTTTACCAGCAATGAAAAGGTATTTTACTAAGTTATAACAAATTATATGTTACTTTTGTATACATTCAGTGGCATTTTGTATTTACAGCAGCATAGATAACATATTATGAAAGCATATTAGTTATTAGTGTATATCAGAAATTATAATAGTATTCCAAGTGAATTTGGAGTCCTAAGCATGTTTCAGAAGATGTAAAACATATACCACACCCAGATTACAGATTGTTAAATTTAAATATGTTGCACAATTCAAAGAGAAACCTATCCCACTCTCTGTCACCTTAAACATGCCATGTATACTGATTTTGTGCATCCACACTTACATGGCAACTACCACCCAGTGGAGAGAAAGAAGATCTTTCAGGGAGATTTGAAGTGTACGTCAGCTGGGGGCTGTCGGGGGGGGAGAAGGTAGGGCAATGGGAAATGAAGGAATAAGAGTGTTTAGCCTTGTTTAGATCTAAGCACTGCTGATCATCAATTCATATTTTCACAAGAGAAAAAAAAAAAATGTTTCCAGACGCTCACTCTGCAGCGTTGCTTAGGGGTAAAATCAGGCTGTGGATGTTCATTAATGACAAAACATTTCAGTGCTCAAGCTTAGGGAAAAGAAGGGAGGAGGGGAGAGTGAGAAAAGAAGTAAAACTGAACATGGAAGGAGGGAAGAAGGAGAGGGGGAAGAAGGGATCAAGAGAAACAGAGGGAGACAGAGAGGGACCATGTGTACACATGTGTGAGTGACAGTGTGTGGAACAGTGAAGGAGTGTGTGCCTTTTAAACAGTGAAAGAGAATGTGAACATGAAAGTGATTGTTAGAGCATGGAAGTGCCAGTGTGTGTGAGGATGTGAAACAGAGTATGTGAGTGAGTATGTTGAAGGGAAAGAGATCTATGAGTGTGAGAAAATGGTACTGGAAGGGTTCAGAGGGAACATGCATGTGTATGTGATGGTGATGGGAAAGGATATGGGGAGAGGGATGGGAAATGTGACTCAAAAAAGGGAAGACAAGATCACAGAACAGGGACATGAAAAAGGAAGAGAAGGAATGGGGAGAGGTGAAGAGGGGAGGAAAGGGGGCTAAACAGAATCAGAAATCAGAGTGGTGAAGATAAACAGGAGGAGAAAATAGAAAAGGGAGGAAAGATTACAGAGAAAACAGGAAAATGATGAAAAGAGGCAATAGAGGAAAAGGAGAATAAGAAGGAAGTGGGGAAATGGGAAAAGAAAAATGAGGAGGGAAAAAAGAGAGAGGGGAGAAAACGATCAGCGGAAAGAAAGAAAGCTCTTGAAGAGGGAGAAATTGAGCCTAAGTGTCCAAGTGAAAGGGAAAATAAATGGGAGCAGGGAGCCAGCAGTTCTGAAAAAGTAGCTTAGGCTAAAGTAAAACAGAAACAAACCTGATAAACTTGTCAGACTCTCCAAGAGTACCCCATGACAGTAAAACAGAGACCTTGTGAATTGAGTTTCAAAGTGGCACCTGCCCCTCCTAAACCTCACACTTACTCATCCCCGGGCTACTTGGCGTTCCAGCAAAGTGCTTTAGCATCACGCGTCCAGCTTGCTACCTGCCCCAGAGTAAAGGGGCCAGGCTCCCGGCAGAATCAGCACCTGGATTTCTTGAGATGTGTGGGTTTTGTGTTTTATTTTTTTTTATGTTGATCACCACCAGCATTATTACTCAATGTTAAAAAAAAAAAAGGCAAGAAGGGTGGAAAGAGAGACAGAGAGAAAGACTGAGACAAGTACGAAAAGCACGCCGTTCCTCCTACCTAAGCACCGCCGTGTCCCCTTTTCTGACCATCATGTTGTCCACGGCCGCCCAGGGGAAGTCCACACTCTGTCCAGCCGGGAGGCAGGAGGGTAGCAGGCAGCACAGGCTGAGGAGCACCGCCGCCAGCCACTGGTTCGAGCAACAAGCACCCTGCACCAACAGCATCATGTCCATCCCTGCTAGGGCTGCTCACTCTCCAGCAGCTTTCAGCTCGCACTCCCCCACCCCCTGGTGCTGGCGAGTCTTCCCGGGAACCAGGCGGCGCGCCACAGGATTTTTTTTTTTCCTCTTTTTTTCTTTTTTTTTTCTTTTTTTGTGGGTTTTTTTGGGGGGGGGTCGGTGGGTGGGTTTCTTTTCTTTCTTTTTTTTCTTTCCCCTCTAGTTGTTGGCTGTTGTTTCTTTTTTTGCCTCCCCTCCTCCTTCTCTTCGCTTTCCCTCCCTCCCTCCCCTCCCACCCCCTGGCACCACACTACACCTCCTCTCGGTTGCGTTTGGCCGAGTCCGGAGTGAGTCTAATTCTCGGGCGGCTCGCACACCATCTAGCGAGGAGGCGAGCGCGCCGGCGAGTGAGGGAGGAGGCGCGGCGGCGGCGGCGGCGGCGGCGGCGGAGGCAGGGCGAGCGGCGGCGGCGGGCGGCTGCAATCGCAGCAGCCTTCAGAAGGAGCGCGGGGCGCAGCGGCGGCCGCTGGCCCCCGGGCTCGCGCGCGTTGCCAAGCGGCCGTTTCCTTAGCAACCCCGCCCGGGGACTGGGGATGCAGCAGGGGAGGGGGGAATTTAAGGGGGAAAAAAAAAGGAAAGAAAAGAAAGAAAACGGAAAAAAAATCCGGAGGAGGAGGTATATCACAATTATGCAAAGTGAGGGGGAAAGAGAGATGTGTCTTAGACAAAATGCTTCCCTTCTTGTCATATGCACTAGAGTGATGTTTTGCTAGAAAAGTCTCCGTGTCGGTGCTGAGGTGGAGAGCTGAGGGGCGCTTTGCTTTCCCTCTCTGGTGCGTTTTACCTCTTGAGACACCGTAACTTTAAAGTCCTCCAAGTTGTAGTCGGCGCCATCATGACGCCGGGGACTGTGAGATTTTGTTTTTTAATTTTTTTCCAGTCTCTCCTGGGCGGCCGCGCTACAATCGATAAGTTGGCTACAGTCGGCCAACTAGTTCACTCTTTACCTCTTTTCGGAAATAGGTAGGGACGGTGGCGGGGGTGCTGCTTTTTGAGGGCACATGGAGGGGTGCATGCGGGGCCTTGCGGTAGAGTAGCTGGTGTATCTATTGGGTCAGTCAATATGGATGGGAGGGCGCCCGCTACCCGCTCCCCACCCTATGCGTGCTGACACTAAATAGTGCGTGTGTGTGTGTGTGAGGTATGGTCGAAATGGAGGATGTGTGTGGATGTGTGTGGGGTGAGTGTGTAGTATGCGCGTGCACGGACTCGTGCGCGCGCGGCACGCAGGCGCGGTGGGAGGGACGGGGCGGGTCGTGGCTGGACGCAGTCGGGAAGAGACTGCAATCAAGTGTTTTAATTGTGTAGAGCCGGGCAGTCCTGTTATGTACGAGGCAGTTTAACCCGTTTGAGCCTATCAGGCATAATGATCAGCGCATCCAAATCTAGACAGGACTGAGTTTTAGGGTTTAACGAGTCACAGGGTTATATATTTTTTTAACAGGCTCCAAACCAGGTTGGACAGATTTCCTCCTCCGCGGCGCAGAGAGGCTCCCCCTGCTTCCCACGCCGCAGCCTCTTAACCGATTGCCCCGCCGCTGGGAGCCCCTGTCCTGGCGTAAGGCAGACCCGGGTGCTGGGCAAGGGGCCGCCCTCTACCCTTTCCTACTTCTTCCCTTCTTAAACTCGTTTCCAGATTCGAGACCCTTTAGCTATTCCGGGCCATTTGCAGATCAATGCGAAAACCGAGGCTGGAGTCAATAGCAGTTACGCCAATCAATCTTGTTCAGTGAGGAGTTTGGGAAGCAGAGCGAGGAAGTGGAGAGAAACAAGTAATTAAAAAATATGTTCACCACCACCACCACCACCACCCTCAGCCCCCTTAAGCAGTCTTTGAAGATTTTCTTCGCTTGACGCCAGTCCTTCTTCCCTTGGAGGAAATAAATAAAGCAAAACCGCACATCCCTAACTCGTTTTCCTTAATGCTAGCGGGATCTTTTGGAAAAGCGCACAGAAGCAATAATCTCTGCAGGGGTCAGCATCCGGCTGCCTCCCCAGACTGAGCTCTTTACGAGGCAGGCAGGGAGTCGTTTTGTTTGTCGGTATCGGTGCTCAGGGTGATTTTTATCGCAATGCATGAGGATATATGGGGGAAATGGGGAAAGAGAAGTGTTCCCATCACCTGTGACCACCCAGGACTGACTGCTCCAAGAACCCCTAACTAGCATCACCTCCCCGCTGAACTGACACTCCAGTGCTAGGCAATTAACCGAGATGCTTGCGGCAGGAGTTACTGATGTTATTCGTATTCAAGCTTAACTCTCAAACCCAGCTCAGAAATTGAGTGCAATAGTAGTATTCAACTGCATTTTGAGACATCAATAAAATGTTAGTCATTTGCGGATGAATGAAAACATTTTCTTTACCGTCTGGTATGCTAGGGAAGTAATTGTCAAATGACAGACTCTTGCTAATATTGATGCCAAATACCTAGATAACACTGTCATCTTGTTAACTGCGTTTTTCTTTCTCGCGTGGTACACTGATGGATAAAGCTTAAAATTATCTAGGGCAAATGGAAGATTAGAAGAATCAGCATGTCACATGCATGGGCAAAACTATGCAGTATTATTTAATATTTTCTCTAGAAATGATCTAGATCCCATTGAAGAGAAGCAGAAGGCACGGCTTCCGGCATTGTGACTCAGTTTAGTGCTATTTTATGCAGAGATGGGATGCCAGCGTTTTCTAGTACAAGCTATGAGAAGCATCCTTTTGTAACTGCTGTTTCCCAGAGATCTGACATCTTGCGGGGGCCGTGGGGGGGGGGGGGAGCGGAATTTCTGTGACCAGGGACGGAGCTGTGCAGCAGTTTTAATATGTACAACAACCCTTCGGGCTTGTAAAAGGAAACTGGAACCACTTCTATTTAAAGGCAAAGAGTTTATTTTATTTCTAGTTTTTATCTCAACTTACATTCACTGATCACAAAGCACTTAAGGCTCACAAAACCCATCCAAAGGAAGAAATAACTAAACCTAGTTTATAGATGCATAGACTATTGGAAAGATTATTTCCATGTACATCAGGTAGCCCCTATTATTATGTGTACTTTGCTGTCCTTCTGACTAGGGAGGAATGTGATTTTAAAAGCGCCTATGACTTTCTTTTCTCTTCATTCTTTCTAAGGGCATATTTCTGAGAGGATTTTACAAGGTTTCCAGTATTTGCTTTTGCGGTCCTACATTTCTTCCAAGCAGAGACTTAAATTCTGGCAGTCTTGGCTTCTTCTAAGGGAAAACCAAAACAAAAACAAATAACAAAATGCAAGAAAGAAAACCTCCCAGCTCAGATAGCACGTGGTTCCTTAGAAGAATATTTCTGAAGTATCAAGAATAGGTAACAGCATTGTTTGAACTTCTTAGATGGGGAGGGTTGGAGTGGTTATAGTAGGATGTAGGATACTCTCGGTCAGAGTATATAAGACCTGACATTGGAATGAATTACTACTTCCTTTTGAATCATGTACATTTCTTTTATTTTATTTTCAAAGCTCAACTGCTAATATTCCAAGAAATGTGCAACTAATTTGAGTTCCTTTGGAAGGAGAAAGGCGGAGCCTGATATGTGTGATAACTGATTATGTCATTATCTAGATTGGTTTACATCCCTGTTTTTCATGCCCTGAGACCTCAGAGGTGTTGAAAAGGTGAAGTTATAAGGAAGTTTCTTAAGCTTTCATAGTTTAATAAGCTTTATTTTTACAGTGTAAATGAGATTCATATTAGGAAAAAAATAGAATATAAATTCACATTTGTTTTCTGATGATGAGTGAGTAGACCCGGATATATCTTTCATGATATTACTGTCTAGGCATGAGAAATTTTAGGCAAGACAGGTCCCAAGACCTGATGGAAACTGCTAATGAGAGCACTTTGTAATCCCTGAGAGTTGGTCCGATAGCCCTTATAAACAGGACATATGAATAATAGCTCTCTAACGTGGGCCATAATTGATTCTCTATTTGAATTAAGCTGGTTTAAGTTTGGAACACCTTGCTATCTAGAGTAATGATTTGCAGGGCACTGTGAGAATTACACAGCTCAAGAATTTTGTTGGGGGCAGGCAAATATTCCTTTACAGAAAAGTTTCTCAAGCTAGACGCTTTTGACCTTTTGGGACAGGTAATTTGTTGTGGGGATTGCCCTGTGCATTGGAAAATGTTTAGCAGCATCCCAGACCTCTACTCATCAAATGTCAATTGTACTGAGAACTAACTTAAACCTCTGTATTCTTTAAATAGTGACAGCGACAGAGTATGCTCTCAGGAAATGGCTATTGAATAAAGGAAAGGAAAAGCAAAGTCATTTCACTGTTGACTATGTAAAAATCATCTTATTTTATTCACTTACCCATTTTTATCACCTTATCTATTAAATGTAGATGTTAACCAAAGAGATAAAATGTGGGGTTGAAGAGGGGTGCAAGAATACCTAAGCTACTTTCAAAGCTCTTCAAGCCATTCCCATAGACTGGCCCTGGAAATTTCACCTAAGGACTTAAACCAGAAAGTGAAGTCTTATGATAAATGTGGGTGGAAATTATTTTCAAAGTATTGAAATTGTTGGGGCGCCTGGGTGGCTCAGTCATTAAGCGTCTGCCTTTGGCTCAGGTCATGATCCCAGGGTCCTGAGATTGAGCCCCGCATCAGGCTCCCTGCTCCGCAGGAAGCCTGCTTCTCCCTCTCCCACTCCCCCTGCTTGTGTCCCCTCTCTCGCTGTGTCTCTCTCTGTCAAATAAATAAATAAAATCTTTAGAAAAAAAGTACTGAAATTGTTAACCACTTGTAAAATAATGAGTACAGCTTTAACCATATATCATCATATATTTGTATGGGTTCTGGAAAAAAACTAATAAATACCTCTATCATTATTTACTTAAGATTTTTTCCTCACCCACTTCCAAAAGAACTTTAGGGACCTCAAGTGCATCTATTTAAATGTCAGTTTTAATATTTTGTATTGGACTATCAGGAATGTAAAATCTTACATGTTCAAACTAATATTCGATTTTATTTTATTATGTTATTTCTTTTTATTTCCTAAAAAGTCCCGTCTCTGATTGCAGAATATATACAATATATCTTGTATATATATTTTTATAAAGATTTTATTTGGTGGGGGAAGTACAACAAAACTGAGAGGGGTACAGAGATTTCCCTTATACACTCTGCCCCACACATGTAGCCTCCCCCATTATCAGCATCATTCGGCAAGGATGAACCTACATTGACAGATCATAACGCTTCACTCTTGAAGTTGTACATTCTATGGGTTTAGACAGATGTATAACAATGTACAGCCATCACTATAATATCATACAGAGTATTGTCACTACTCTAAAAATCCTCTGTGCTCTCACCTATTCATCTCTCTCTTGGCCATTCCTAATCTTTTTATTGTCTCCATAGTTTTGCTTTTTGCAGAACGTCATATAGTTGCAACCATACAGTATACTGTCTTTCCAAACTGGCTTCTTTCACACTTAGTAATAAAACATTTAAATTTCCTCTATGTCTTTCTATAAGTTGATAGCTCATTTATTTTTAGTGCTAATATCCCATTGTCTAAATGTACCACAGTTTATTTAGCCAATTCACCTAATTAAGGATACATTGATTGTTTGCAAATTTTAGCAGTTATAAATAAAGCTATTATAAACACCCATATGCAGGTTTTTGTGTGGACATAAATTTTCAGCTCCTTCAGGTAAATACCAAGGAGTGGAATTGTTGGATCATATGTAAGAGTATGTTTACCTTTTTTAAGAAATCACCAAACTGTCTTCCAAAGGGGCTGTACCAATTTTGCATTCCCATCAGCAATGTATGGGGGTTCCTGTTGTTCCACATCTTTACTAGCATTTAGTATTGTCAGTGTTCTAAGAAGTGTGTAGTGGTATGTCATTTTCATTTATATTCCCTGATGACATATGATGTGAAGCATCTTTTCATGTGCTTATTTGCCATTTGCACATCTTTGATGAAGTGTATATTAAGATCTTTGGCTCATTTTTTAATCAAGCTGTCTGGTTTCTTGTTGAGTTTTTAAGAGTTCTTTGCATATTTTGGATAACAGTCTTCTATCAGGTATGTCCTTTGCAAATATTTTCTCTCACTCTGTGGCTTGTTTTCCAATTCTCGCGATATTGTCTTTCACTGAGAAGTTTTTAATTTTAATGAAGTCTAGCTTATTAATTATTTCTCTCATGGATTGTGTTTTGTGTTATATCAAAAAAGGCATCACCATACCCAAGGTCATCTAGATTTTCTTCTAAATTGTCTTCTAGGAATTTTAGAGCTTTGTGTTCTACATTTAAGTCTATGATATTTTTTGAGTTAATTGCTGTGAAGGGTGTAAGGGTGTAAGGTCTTAAATCTTAAATGACTTAATTTTATTCCTTTATCACTTTTTTCATAATTGGTAGATATTTTGTATATTATATATATATATATATATATATATATATAGAAGGGGAGGGTTCTTATTGTAAAGATTTATAAGCCATCTTGACTGCAATTGGTCATTTTTTAATTAGGATGAATTTTTACTACTAATGTAGTTTTCATAACATAAGTATAAAATCATGGCTTTAAAACATGGTCCTAAGCAGAAAGAAAAGAGCTCTTGCCATTTCATTCCATGACCACTTCTAGCAACTATTGGGATTTTTTATTGCTCTTTAGTAAGCTATGATATTCACAGTGAAGTGAGTCATTGTTTTTCCTTAGATTAGAGAAAACCAGCCAGATTTGAAGTGGAATAACTAAGAAACTATATGAAATACCTTTGAAAATTCATAAAAGCCACCCATGTACATGTTTTCTTTTTTTCTAATGAACAACACACATTTAAAAACACACTTTCAGAAAAACACATAAAATATAAAGGTGTATCTTAGTGCAGTATTATTTAAAGTTAACCTTCATTTAATTCTACCCAGATTAAGAAACAGAAAATTGCTAGAACACCAGAGGCCTCCTGGAAACAACTTTTAATCCCAACCCCCATTTTCTCCCATAAAAGTGAGCACTATAATTTTTTCATGGTTTTCATTTCCTCATTTTCTTTACATTTTCACTACTCAGTTTTGCATAAAAAACATAAAAACAAGAAAAGCAACCAATAAAATTATTTTATGGTTATCATATCCTCTTTTTTTTTTTTTTTTACATTTTACCACTAAGTTTTGCATCTCTTCTAAACAATGGCTTGCTTTTCAATGTACTCTTACAAAGTCATATCAATTAATTATACAATATGTAATCATACAGTATACACATTTTGTGTCTGGATTCTTTTGCTGAACATCATATTTTAAAATTCCTTTATGCTGTTGTACAGCTGTTGACACCTCAGTTTTTTTGAATCTATGCAGCATTCCATAGTATAATTATATATTTTTTATATTTATCCATTATAATCCATTATATTGTTGACAGACATTTATGTTTTACATTTCTATCTCATACAGGCAATGATGATATGAACATTCTTGCACATCAGTGCTGAAAACTTCCCCAGCTTGAATAAGCTGGCCTACAAGTTTGTGGGAAACATACACACACACAGATTTATTTTAAGGAATTAGCTCATACAATCATGAAACTGGCAAGTCCAAGATCTGCAGCTAGGGAGGCAGGCTCCAGACCCAGAGAAGTTCTGATGTTGCAGCTTCTATCTAAAGATAGTCTAGGGGCACCTGGGTGGCTCAGTCAGTTGAGCGGCTCCCTTTGGCTCAGGTCATGATCCCAGGGTTTTAGGATCAAGTTCCGCATGGGGCTCCTTGCTCAGCAGGGAGTCAGTTTCTCCCTCTGTCTGCCACTCCCCCTGCTTGTGTGCTCTCTCTCTCTGACAAATAAATAAAATCTTAAAAAAAAAAAAAAAAGATAGTCTAGAGGCCGAATGAACTCTTCCCCCAGAGACCTCAGTCAGTTTTATCTTAAGGCCTTCAGCTGATTGAATGAGGCCCACCCACATTACAGAGGGTAATCTGCTTTACTCAAAGTCCATTGATTTAAATGTTAATCTCATCTAAAGAATTCCTTCACAGCAACACCAAGACTATTTGACCAAATATCTGGCTACTGTAATCTAGTCAAGTTGACACATAAAATTAACCATCACAGGGCGCCTGGGTGGCTCAGTTGGTTAAGCGACTGCCTTCGGCTCAGGTCATGATCATGGAGTCCCTGGATCGAGTCCTGCATCGAGCTCCCTGCTCGGCAGGGAGTCTGCTTCTCCCTCTGACCCTCCCCCTCTCATGTACTCGCTCTCTCTCATTCTCTCTCTCTCAAATAAATAAATAAAATCTTTAAAAAAAAAATTAACCATCACAGTGTTTTACTTCCAATTCATTGCAATGCTAATGGATAGGCCTTCCTCATCTCAGTTTAAAATAAGAGAGTTTATTAAGATACCAAATCTTGACTGCCCCATATTCTATTCTGACAAAATTTCAAGTCAGTGTTATAAATTCTCTTGTTGCTTAAATCAAATACATAGCATTAAGAAGGCTTGTTTTTTTTTCTTAAATCATATTAGATGAAGGATATAGGAGACAACTTTTATTTTGTTGCTGTTGATGATATTGTCTGTTTTAATCATAGAGCTTTAAAACTTTGCTGCTTGGAATTATACCAAAACTATAGTAACAGAAAAAACAATTTTAATTGGGGAAGATGAGAATGCTGAAGCATCCCTACCTTGAACTAATCAACTCACTTCTGTTAGAGCCAGTGGAATCCTATGAACTGAGTAGAATGTCAAGCATTGTTCAGAAAGACTGTGTTTATATATATAGGACTCTCTTGCCCAGCAGGTTTACTAAGATCAGATTTATTTTTCAGGTGGCCTCGTTATCTTATCAACACCAGTCTCTCAGTCACCTCTAGGATTTGAATCACCACTAATTTGTTCTCCATTGCTATTATTTTATCATTTTGAGATGGTTATATAAATGGAATCATATGGCATGTATCCTTTTGAAGCTGACTTTTATTCATACAGCGCAATGCCTCTGAGACCCATCCAAGTTGTTTCTTGTATCAATAGTTTCTTCCTTTTACTGCAGAGTCGTTGGCAAAATGGATGTACCACACTTTGTTTAATCATTCACTTATCTTGGGGATATTTTAGTTGTTGCCAGTTTGGGGCTATTACAAATAAAGCTACTATTAAAAATCACTTCTAGATTTTTATGCAGACTTATTTTCATTTCTCTGGAATAAAGACCCAGAGATATGATTGTGGGGCCATGTAAATATATGCTTAGTTTTTTACAAAGAGACTTGCAACCTAATCACAGAGTGGCTGTACCATTTTATATTCCAACAGCAGTCAATGCATGACAGATCCAGTTTCTCCACATCCTCACAACATTTTCTTATTGTCATTAGTTTTTATTTTAGCTTTCCTAATTTGTAGTGATATCAAATACAGATATCTCATTCACTGTGATTTTCATTTTGTATTCATTCATTGTGGTTTTGATTTGCATTTTCCTCATAACTAATAATGTTGGAATTCTTCTCATATACTTATTTACCACCCTTGAATCTTCTTCAGTGAAATGCCTCCTCATGTCATTTGCCTGTTTTCTTTTACTTTTTTTAAAGATTTATTTCTTTATTTCAGAGAGAGAGAGAGAGTGCACCAATAGGGGAGAGGTAAGGGGAGGGGCAGACAGAGGGGGGAAGCCGACTTCCCACTGACTGGGGAGCCTGACCAGCTCAATCCTAAGACCCAGAGATCATGACCTGAGCTGAAGTCAGATGCTTAACTGACTGAGCCATCCAGGCACCCCTCATTGCCCATTTTTCTAATCAAATCACTTATTTTCTTACTAAGTCTGAATGTTTTTCTTAAATATTTTCTAGATATTAATTCTTTTACAAATATGTGATTTGAAAATATTTTCTTTTAGACTGTGCCTTGCATTTCATCCTCTTAAGTTTTTCATGAAGCAAAATTTTCAGTTTTAATGAAGTTTAGTTTGTCCATTTTTTAAAATTATTTTATGGATCCCACTTTCTGTATCTAAGAACATTCACCAAGCACTAGGTCCTGAAGGTTTTCTACTATGTTTTCTTCTAAAAGTTTCATAGTTTTCCATCTAAATCTATTATTCATTTAGAGTCAAATTTTATACAAGGTATGATGTTTAGGCCAAGATTATTTTCGTTTTTTTTTTTTTTTTTTTTTTGCCTATGGATTTAAATTATTCCAGTTCAGTTACACCAATCATTTTTGAAAAGCCTATACTTCCTGCACTGAATTCTTTTGGCACCTTTCTCAAAAGTCAGTTGTGTGGGGCTATTTCTGGGTTCTTTATTCTGTTCCATTGATCTATGTGTCTATCCTTTAACCATTTTTGATCATTATAGCTGTAAAAGTCTTCATTATAGCTTTTAAGAGTGGTTCCTCTCACTTTATTCTTGTTTATCAAAATTGTTTTATTTATGCTATTTCCTTGGCCTCTTGATATACATTTTGGAATAATCTACATTAATTTGTATATCTACAAAAATATTTTTGGTTTTTATTGGACTTTTGTTAAAACTATATATCAATTGGGGAAAATTGACTCCTTTACTATATTGAAACTTCTAATCCATGAGCAAGGCATATCACTCCATTTCCTTAAAACTCCTTTGATTTCTTTCAACAATATTGTATAGTTTCCAACATATAAGTTTTTTGTTAGATTTATACCTAAATATTTTACTTATATTTTGAACACTTGTAAGTTGCATGGCATATTTAATTTTAGTTTTCACATATTAATCATTAATATATAGAAATAAAATTAATTTGTATGTTTTGGTCTTGTATCTTATGGCTGGACTCACTTATTCTAAGAAGTTAATTTTACACATTTCTTGGGATTTTCTACACAAATCATTATTTCATCTACAAATAGGAACAATTTTCAGTTTTATTTCTTTCTACCATTCTGTATATCTTTTATTTATTTATTTGTTTGTTTGTTTGTTTATTTATTTTAGCCTATTGTGATAGCTAGAACTTCTAGTAATAGGTTGAATAGCAGTGGGGGATGTGGAGAGTCTTGCTTTGTTTCTGATATTTTGGATGAAAGCATTCAGTCTTTCATGATTAAGTGTGATACTAGCTGTAAGGTTTTTTTGGTAAATAATCTTTATCAAGTTGAGAAATTCTTTTTTTTTTTTTAAGATTTTTTATTTATTTATTTGAGAGAGAGAGAATGAGAGAGAGAGCACATGAGAGGGGGGAGGGTCAGAGGGAGAAGCAGACTCCCTGCCGAGCAGGGAGCCCGATGCGGGACTCGATCCAGGGACTCCGGGATCATGACCTGAGCCGAAGGCAGTCGCTTAACCAACTGAGCCACCCAGGCACCCTCAAGTTGAGAAATTCTTACTGTATTTCTCATTTCCTGAAAGCTTTTTTCACAAATAGTTGCTGAATTTTGTTGAATGCTTTTTTCTGCATCAGTTGATGTCATGTGATCTTTTTCTTTTGTAGTATGGAGGATTACATTAAGTGATTTTTGAATATTGACCAAGCCATTTTTCTATTGTTCTCTCAAATGTTATTAGATGGATGCCATCGTATCCAATTGTAATTTTATTTTATTTGTCTATTTCTCCATTTAGTTCTACCAGTTTTTGGTTCACACTTCTTATAGTTCTGTTGTTTGATGCGTGCACATTTGCAATTGCTATATTTTCATAATGGATAGCCACTTTTCTCCTTAAGTAATGTTTGTCTCTGCCTCTCTGTCCCTAGTGATTTTCTTTACTCTGAACTGTATTTGATGTGAATGGAGCCCCTTCTCTTTTCATTTGATTCATGTTTGCATGGCCTATCTTTCCCTATTTAACTTTCAACCTACCTATATTATTACATGTAAAGTGAGTTTCTTACACACAGTATATAGCTGGGTCATTTTTTTCTTAACCCACTCTCAATCTACATCGTTTAATTGATGTATTTAGATCATTTATATTTAATTTACTAATTTATAAACCAGGAAAAATTCTACTATTTTATTATTTTTGGTTTTGGTTGTTCCCTTTGTTTTTTGATTCTATTTTCTTTTCTCCTGCCTTACAGAGGGTTCAAACTTTTTAGAACTGCATTTTGATTTATGATAGCATTTTTCAGTGTATCTCTTTGTATATATAGACTTTTTAGTTGTTGTTTTAGGTATTATATTATATATACCAAACTTGTCATAGTCTACTAGTTTCAAAATCTTACCTTTACAAATTAAGTGTAGAAACCTTACATCCCTTTAAATCTGTTTAGCTTCTCCATTTATGGTAAAATTGGCTTAAGTATTTCCTCTACATACATTGAGAACATCAGATGATATTTTAAGTTTTGCTTCAACCATTAAAATAATTTAGAAAACTCAAGATGAAAAGGGAAGTTGGTTATGTTTACCCATATATTTGCTCTTTCTGTTGTTCCTTGTTCTTTCCTGATATCTTAGTTTTTCTTCATCTGAGAATATCTTGATTTTTCCTCTATTCCTAAAGTATATTTCTGCTGAGTATAGAATTGAGTTGACAGTTCTTTGCTTTTAGCACTTGAAAAATGTGGCCACTTCTTTCTGGACTTCATGGTTTCTAATAAGATATCTGCTTTCGTTCAAATTGTTTTTCTCCTGTAAGTAAAGTGTTATTTCTTGTGTGCTATTTTCAAAAATAATATTTTTGTTTTAGTTTTCAGAAGTTTTACTATGACTTCTCTTGTATGAAAATTCTGGGTTCAACCTGTTTGGGATTTGCTGAGCCTCCTGAATCTATAGATTATATCTCATGCCAAATTTGAGACATTATCAATCATAATTTCTTCAAATATTTTTTCAGTACAACTCTCTTTATCTTTTGTTTCCAAGACTCCAATGGCATAAATATTAGATCTTCTGTTATAGTCCCTCAAGTTCCTGAGGTTCTGTTTTTGTTCTTGTTTTTGTTTTTCCCGTCTATTTTTTCTCAGTTGTTCAAACTAGGTAATAACCATTCTGTCTTTGAGTTTGCTAATTCTTTACTCTGTCCTCTCTACTTTTGAACCTATTCACTGAGTTTTAAATTACTCTTTCTGTTCTAAAATGTCATTTTAGTTTTTCTTTGTATTTTTTATTTCTTTGCTGAGACATTTTTGTTGAAACTTTAAAAAAAAATTTGTTTCCAGCATGCTCTTCTTTGTTAGTTGCAGCATTTTTATTTTATTTATTTATTTATTTTTTAAGATTTTATTTATTTATTTGACAGAGAGAGACATAGCGAGAGCAGGAACACAAGCAGGGGGAGTGGGAGAGGAAGAAGCAGGCTTCCCGCAGAGCAGGAAGCCCGATGTGGGACTCGATCCCAAGACCCTGGGATCATGACCTGAGCCGAAGGCAGACGCTTAACAACTGAGCCACCCAGGTGCCAAGTTGCAGCATTTTTATGATCACTCCTTTAAAATTCTTTTCAGATCATTCTAACATCTGTGTCATCTTGGTGTTGACATTTGTTGATTTCTTTTTCTCATTCAAGGTGAAATTTTTGTGTTTCATGGTATGATAAATGATTTTTTATTGAAAATTGATTACTTGGGTATTATCTTATGAGACTGGAAATTATTTAAACCATATGTTTTAGTAGTCTTCATCTGACACATTTCTGCTGGGGAAGGAGGGTACCACCTCTTTATGCCAGATCAGGGTAGAAGTCTCTGTTCCCACCCAGGGACGAGGGGGGGAGGGGTTCCATGTTATTAGTGGACTGGTACAGAAAATCAGGTTTCCACTAGGTCTCCACTGATACTACACTGGCTGGGAGGGGAACTGCACCTTGATACTGCTCTCCTCATGGCCTCCACTGATACCATAGTAGTGGAGTGGCCTTACTTATGAGTGATAGTGAAATTTTTGACTCTCCACTAGGTCTCCTCTGACACCATCAAAGCAGGGATGGATGGGGTGTGTCATTACTGCCTGGTGGGGAAGAAAATCCTGCCCACTCAACTCAACCATTTTTATTTTATTTTATTTATGTATTTGTTTATGTATGTATTTCTATATGTATCTATCTATCTAGTTAATGAAGTATATAGTTTACACACAATGTTACATTAGGTCTAGGTATACAACATGCTGATTCCATAGCTCTATACATTATGCTGTACTCACCACAAGTGTAGCTGCCATCAGTCAACTCAACATTTTTTAATATCACCCCTCCTCTCCACTCCCAACCCTTTACTTCTACCTACCCTTGCAGGAAAGGAAATTTGGTAAGTTTTGTTGCAGCCTGGGAGACTAGTCTATTCTCCTCATAGATCTTTACTGGTGAAGGTGGTGTGGGATGCAGTTTTTTCAGTGGTATTTGGCAGGACTAGAGCAATTATTGTCTAAAAGCTTGCTTCTTGCTAGGCTGCCCCTTTTCTGGTACTTTGGCTAGAGAAAGCAGGCTTTTTCTGGCAGGGTTTTGTTTGTTTTTTGTTTTGTTTTGTTTGTCTATGCCTATTGGCATTTCTGAGTTGCCATCTTCTCTATCACCCAGTCCGGCTTAATTCATGAGGGAAAAGGAAAACCCAGGGAATGCAGAGCCATGTTGTTCCTCAGATCCTTAGGTTCCTAGCCAGTTGGACTTCTTTTCCCTACTTTTAAGAGTCATCTTATGCTTGTTTTACATATGTCAAGTTTTATGTAGTGGAAATAATGGGGTAAAGCACATCTAATCCATCTTTCCTAACACGTAGCTGCCTTAATTTTTTTCATTATAAATTTATTTTTTCTGGTTAGCTCAACCTAGGTTTTCATATCTTCTATCTCAGAATGTTGCTTGAACTGGGCTTATTCCTTACCACCATAGAATATAATGTCAGTAATGTTTACAAGGGAAACATAAAAATCTAAGGAAGAAAAATTTAGTGTTTAATGAACTTTCTTAATTACAGAACTTCTCTGACCCAGTAAATATTTCAGAACACCCAGCCTCTATTTATATGATACCACTGAAATGGCTATATCTCTATCAATCTTTACTTTTGCAATTCTGTAACTATTGTTGATTGTCTAAATCAATCAGAAAAACTTGATTGCAATATAAATAAATATGAAGATGGCTATATACAGTGGAAAGACCTCATGGCTATAAATGAAGAAAAGGTCAAAATTTTTATGAGTGTAGCTAATTTTAATCAGTATTTTTAAGTTAAATGATAATTATAATGAACGAAAACTGAAATAGAGGACAGGAGACCTCAATTCTTACCAAGTTTTAGCTACCTAGTGTAAAGGATCAGAGACAAAACTTTTTCGTTGGACTCTATCCCAACTCTTGCCAGCCAGCAAGGTTGGAATAACATGTAATCTTTAAGGTTATTGTCAGAATAATTGGATGGACTGAGTATGTTTACTGAATGAATAGTGTGGATTAATGCTACCTGATCACAGGTCATCTCAGTCCTTCTTGGGCACTCAGTATTTACTCTCCATCTCTCGATACTTTTGGATATGCTGACTGGATGTGAGCTGTCCACACAATTGATTTCTGTTCTGTTATTATTATTATTCAAATATCATAGTTTACAAATACATCATTCAATATAAGAAACATACAAACTCTCACTTTTTCCTTGGAGTTTAAGGGAAGTATTTATTTGGACTATGAAATGGAGATTTGTACACATGGATATGTTATGAATGATGAAGAGTCAAAGTTGGATTTACAGGATTAAAAGAATTAAAATGTCTCTAGACTACAATTTTGGTAGGAGAGTAAATGCTTTACTTTTATCTTGGTACACATCCTTTCCTGGCATGTGCATGCAAATGCATGTGCACAAACACACTTTATTAATAATGCAAGAAATTTAAGGGACTGGTATTGGTTTAAAGAATATGTTATGAAACTCATGAAAATAGTTTTTTTAATTGAGAAACGTCTGCAGTCTAAAAGATATCTTCCCAACCTCCACAATCTCTACATGAGGCATGTAAATGATCAGGTCTTAGAACAAATAAAATTATGCTCTATTTCTGTAATTATAATCTAGGGGCTACACTTACACTTATCTGCCAGTTTTAATTGGATTTATAAGGTAAGATTTATTTATGATAATTCATGGATGATCTAATTGTCCATATTCCAAAAATCAGATCCAGATGCTATTAGGAACTCTTAATAATATTTAGTCCTGATTCTCTGAGAAAGGAGAGAAGGATTGTGGCCAGACAATAGCAAAATTTCTTGTAGTCTGATTAGCTCATTTTTCCAAATGCTTTTTCTCTTGGCCATATCACCATTCAGAATCCAATTTTGGCATTCCCAAATGACTCATTTATCTGGATTATTCATATATAATGAGTGTGTTATTTTGTGGTGCAGGATCACATGGCTTTTGGAGACCGAAACCAACTTTATTTCATTATGACTGATTTCCTAATGTTCCACACAATTTTCACTGCAGAATGGAGGCAGCAGCATGGAAGTGATGATGAATTAGTATTTATTATAATTATTTCTCAGATAATTTCTATTTATATTTATCATGACTCCACCTCACAAATGCATTTATTTCAAAAACATTTTTGTTCTAGATGACGAGTGATTTCTCCAAATTATTTTATAACCTGAGACACCATTGTCACTATCAAGTTTAACAAGAAAAACAGGTGCCAAGACAAGAAGATTTAAGACAAAATAGATATAATGTATGAAAAAACAATACGAAACCCACTACAAACATTCGTTGAAAACTTGTATGCCAAATGTGGTAAGTTTTTTTTTTTAATTAACTATTTTTATAGATTATTATTTGTTATACTTGTATATTATCTATTTTTTACTTTGGTAAACAAACTGCATAATAAAAACACAAGTAACATATTTGTTTAAAAATATTTGTTAATCATAGCTGTAAGATAAAGCATTAAGTTATAAAGCAATTTAATCAACAAAATTTTTTTGTTTCAATATAATTCTGAAACCTTTTTCTCTTTTCTCTGTATTTTAAGTATCATAAATTTGTCATTATTGCGTTTTTCATCAAAGAACCTTACCATATCTCAAATTTAATATTCTAAATTTAAATACTGTTAAAAATTATTTTTAGTGAGCCTATATTAAGCTTTAATTTTTTAAAGGAATAAATACTAAACAAAATTTTGTCTATTGTTTGCCATGTATCAGTAAAAAGTAATTGAAAATGCTTAATTTCTGTTCACCAGAAAATGATAACTCTCTATTACCTAAATAACTAATTTCCAACATTCCTTTTTGCTCACCCAAAACTAATCATTCAGATAAGTTTTTTTTTTTTTTAATTATTGTGTCACAGACAGTCTACAGAATGGGAGAAAATTTTTGCAAACCATATATTGGATAAAGGATTAATATTCAAAATATATAAAGATCTCAGTCAACTCAAAAACAACAATAGCAACAACAAAAACCCCAAACAATCTAATTAAAACACGGACAGAAGACATTTCTCCAAAGAGAACAACAAAATGGGCAACAGACACATGAAAAAATGCTCAACATCACTAATTATCAGGGAAATACAAATCAAAACCACAATGATATATCACCTCATACCTGTTGAATGCCTGTCATCAAGCCAAGAAACAACAGGTGCTGGAGAAGATGTGGTGTAAAAGGGATCCCTTATGTATTGTTGGTAGGGATGTGAATTGGAACCACTATGGAAAACAATATGGAGGTTCCTAAAAAATTAAAAATAAATCTACCATACAATCTAGCAATTCCACTTCTAGGTATATACCCAAAGGAAATAAAAACATAATTTTGACAAGATATTTACATTCCCATGTTTATCACAACATTATTCATAATAGGCAAGGTATGGAAACAATCCAAATGCCCATTAATGGATGAATAGATAAAAAAGATGTGGTACGTATACATAATGGAATATTATTCAGCCATAGGAAAGGAAGATAGCCTTCCATTTGGCTCAGATTTTTCCACTTGTAAGATGAACATATTTTTGGGATGCCTGGGTGGCTCAGTCGGTTAAGCGTCTGCTTTCACCTCAGGTCATGATCCCAGGGTCCTGGGAGCAAGCCCCGCATCGGGCTCCCTGCTCACCTGGGAGTCTGCTTCTCCCTCTGCCTCCCTCTCTGCTTGTGTGCTCTCTCTCTTTCTCTCAATCTCTCTCAATAAATAAATAAAAACTTTAAAAAAGAGATGGACATATTTTCACTTCCAGACATGCCCCAGACATGCAAAGAGGAACTGAATATAAACAATCAATGCCCATGAGAATGACTCTTGATGAACCAATTTCCCACTCCAGTTTCTATTCAGTCTACCTTTGGGAGCTGTCCCAGTTTTGACTTTGATCTACAGAGTCCAGTAGATCTCTTTATGGGAGGTTAGGGCAATGGCAACACCATTGCCTATGTGGAGCAAAGTTCTACCTCAGAACACAATATGTACACAATTAACTCACTCAGAAATTAAAGGAACCTTTATATATACAGATCCATCATTTTTAGAAAGGGAAATTACAAATATTTTCATCTATCATCATTATCATCTGGATATCAGTGTTATGTGCTTTTCCCTGAGCTTTTTCTGAGCAAGCAATCCAAGAGACAACACAAAATGCCTTTATGGTCCAGCTTTGGAAGTCATGCATCATAATTCTGTCATATACAAATAGTTGTACCATCTTATCTGTGATTCAATGTGGGAGGGCCCCTCTTGAATACCAGGAGGCAAGATCACTCTGAGACCCATCTTAGAGGCTAGCAGCCAAATATGTTTACCTGAGTTTATAAAACTTAATGTTTTATATTTTTTTAATATTTAAAAATTTTTTAATTTATCCAGATTTTCAAGTCATTAATATATTTCTAAATGTTAGGTTTAATTCCAGAATGATATTCCATTGTGTAGCTATGTGTAATTGTATAGCTATAATTTATTTAACACATCTATTATTGGAACATTTAGGTCATTTTATTTTTTGCCATTTTAAAACAACCAGTGAGCAAATTCAGTGCTAGATCTTTACATAGAAATGGAATAATATGGATCCTTAAAATTACTAGAATTAAACTCTCTGGATCCAATGGCACAAGCCAGAAGGATAAGCTTTGAATATATTGGAAAATTGTTCTCAAAAAAAATTATTTCAATTTAATTTTTATTAGCAAAGAATTGTGAGTTGTCTATTTTTTTCTGATTTGATAATAAATTGTATTACTTGTACTTTCATTAATATTTCTTTATTACTAATTTTGCTGAAATTTATTCATAAATTCATTGCTGATTCATATTTTGGAGATTGCACATATATAAATACATATGTAGACATATTGACAGATATGTACATACATAGATTTATAAAATTAATGTTTTGCTTTTTAAAAATTATTTCTTAGAGTGTATTACATTTAAAAACTATAAATCATATTTTTAAATAGGCTTTATTGTTAGAACAGTTTTAGATAAACAGAAAAATTGAGAAGATAATACAATTTCCCTTATATTAACCATTTACATTAATATGATATATTTGTTATAATTAATGAACAACGAATAATTAATGAACAATTATTGATGCATTATAGTTAAAGTCCACACTTTGTTCAGATTTCCTTAGATTTTACCTAATGTCCTTTTTTTATTTCAGGATGCCATCTAGGATATTACCTTACCTTTAGTTGTCACATATCCTAAGGTTCTTCTTGTCTGTGAAAGTTTCTCAGATTTCCTTTGTTTTTGATGACCTGGCCAGTTCTAAGAAGTACTGATCCAGGTATCTTGTAGAATGTTCCTCTATTGGAATTTGATGTCTTTTTTATGAATAGACTAAGGTTATAAGTTTTTAAGAAAAGGACTTCAGAGGCAAAGTACCATTTTAATCACACCTTGTCAAGGGCACGTACTGTTAAAATGATTTATCACAGTTGATGACCTTGATCACCTGGCAAAAGGTATTTGTCAGGATTCTCCACTATAGTTTCAGTCCCTCTTCTCTCTCTCTCTCAACCCATATGTAAAAAATGAGGACTTATGCTCCCATGGAATATCTACATAAAATGTTTATAATTCTGAATCAGAGATTTGATTTGTCTCAAGTATTACTTTATTTTATTGCTCAAATTGTTTGAGCTTTGGTAATTGAGAGCTCTTTCATCAGATCCTTTGACATACCCCTATCAATCGAGGTTTTTGTTTTCATATTTTCTGAGAAAGTCTTTCCTTTTTGACACTACTAGATGCTCTAGACAAACAGGTTCATCTTGTGTATTTCTTGCATCAGTCCTGGAAGCAGGAATTCTCTATGAAAACTCTGTGTGTGTGTGTGTGTGTGTCTGTGTGTGTGTCTGTGTCTGTGTAACTGGAGAATGATATAAGAAACCAATATATGGTTACGGTTACCAGGTATGCTCACTTCTGCCAGGGTGCCATTGCTTCTAACCCATATCAGCTGATGTAGCAAAGACATACATGTGTTTATGCTAACCTGTGTATATCCACACACATATATAAATATTTCTATATGTATTTGTAACTATATTAAGCAAAACATGAGTTCATATTGATATCTCCATGAGGTCTACTTCATTAGCATATGAGTCATTCTAAACTTTTCCTCTTAGTTTTCTGGAAATTCCCACTCCAAATAGTGAGAAATTTCACTGCCACTTTCTGCCATCTAGTTACTTAATTGTTCAATTTCCATTTTTACATGTATAGTAGTATCAGAATTGTTAGCCTATTCCTCCATGGGAAAATACCTTATTAACTAGAACACAGGGCTTATGTGTAGTTCTCTTGACTTCAGTCTTATAATTCCACTCATTTTCAAAGTTACTTAAAAAGTCAGCACCTTTTCTTTCCACCCCCTTCAGTGACATTGTTTCATACATTTGAAATAGTAAGTCCTTTTGTCACTATCTGCTTTCCATCCTGGAAACTCTCCATGTCTTAAAGGAGAGATTTTAAATTTTTTCATTCATAACTTTCACTTTCTGTGCCATAAAGTTTTATAGATTTTGACCAATGCATGGTACTGTGTACCCACCTATTATAGCATCATTAAAAAATAGTTTTACTGCCCTAAAAATTCTCTTGTTTCACCTATTCTATCAACTCCCAAACCCCTGACAACCACTGATCTGTCTACTATCTATAGTTTTTCTATTTCCAGAATAATATTTAGTTGGAATCATACAGTATATAGCCTTTTCAGACTGCTTCTTTCACATAGCAATGCGATTTGAAGGCTCATACATGTCTTATTGTGGCTTAATAGCTTATTTATTTTTGTCACTGAATAATATGTCATTATATGGATGCATCATAGTTAATCCATTCACCCATTGAAGGATATCTTGGTTGCTTCTAAGTGATTTTGAATGAAGGTGTTACAAACTTTTACGTGCAGGTTTTTATGTGGACATAGTTTTTTTGATAAATACCCAGAAGCACAATTGCTGAACTGCCAAACATCTCCTAAGCTGGTGTACCATTTTGCATTTCCATCAGCAATGAATTAAGTCCCTGTGACTCTACATCCTTGCCAGCATATGGTATTGTTAAGTTCTTTGGATTCTAGCCATTCTAATAGGTGTGAAGTGGTATCTCACTGTTGTTTAAATTTCCAATTCCCTAATTACAAATAATGTTGAGCATGTTTTCATATGCTTATTTGTCATCTATTTATCTTTTTTTGGTGAAGTGTTTGTTCAGATCATTTTGTCCATACTGAATTGGGTTGTTTGCTTTTTTATTGTTGAATGTTAAGTAATTTTTATTATATTTGTACACAACTCTTTTATCATATGTGTGGTTTGTAAACAATTTCACCCAATTTGTAGCATGTATTTTCATTCACTTTACAACATATTTTGCAGAGCAGAAAATTTTAACTTAATGAAGTCTAACTTTAATTTTTTTCATGGGTCATACTTTTGGTGTTGTGTCTTAAAACCTATCACCAAACCCATGCTTTCCTAGATGTTCTATGTTATATTCTGCATTTTTATAGTTTTCCAGTTTATATTTAGTCTATGATCCATTTTGAGTTCATTTTTGTGACAGACATAAGGTTTATGTCTAGTTTTGTTCTTTTATATGTACATAAATACATAAATATTCATGTATTTATTGTGTCCTCTCCAGCATATCAAGGATTGTAAAGCCTGAAGGGAAATGTTGGCTATGTATTACTTTCTTCGATGATAAAAACATTTTAAAATCTTTGTTGCCAGAATTGCTGTCCATTAGCCACATATGGTTATTGAACACTTAAAATGTGGCTAGAGCAACTGATGAACAAAATTTTTACTTTTATATAATTTTACCTAAATTTCAAATTTAAATAACTATAAATAGGTCATAGCTACATACTGGACAGCAGAGAAAAGAGATTAATCAGGGATGCTGTAATCTTTTTTTTGAGAGAGAGAGAGAGAAAGAAAGAGAGAGAGCCCGAGCAAGAAGGGAAGGGCAGAGGGAGTGAGAGGGAGAGGGAGAGAGAGAATCTTAAGCAGGCTTGACACGGGGCTCCATCCCATGACCCTGAGATCATGACCTGAGCTGAAATCAAGAGTCAGATGCTTACCAACGGAGCCACCCAAGTGCCCCTGTTGTAATCCTTTTGATTAAAATACTTCATTTTCAAAATAGTCATTTACCCAGGCTTTCTCTAATTACCTACCTAATTTTGAGGTATATTTTACATATAGCAAGTACACAAATCTAATGTGTACAACTAAATAAATGTTTACATATGTCAAAACCTATTTAACTGCCACCCAGATGAAGATTTAGAATACTTCCATCATTTTAGAACATTTCCTTGTACCTTTTCCAGTAGTATCCCTTTTGAAGAGTAATCATTATTCTGACATCTATCATCATAAATTAGTCTGGCTTGTTTTGAAGTAATATAAATAAAGCAATGATTTGTACTATTTTGTATCTAATTTCTCTCTCTCACTGTGGTTAAGATGCAACTATTCCATGTGTACTAGTAGGGTGGTGTTTTCCATTGCTGTGTAGAATTGTATTTTTTTTTTTTTAAAGATTTTATTTATTTATTTGAGACAGAGAGAATGAGAGACAGAGAGCATGAGAGGGAGGAGGGTCAGAGGGAGAAGCAGACTCCCTGCCGAGCAGGGAGCCCGATGCGGGACTCGATCCAGGGACTCCAGGATCATGACCTGAGCCGAAGGCAGTCGCTTAACCAACTGAGCCACCCAGGCGCCCTAGAATTGTATTTTATGACTATTCCACACTTTTTTTTTTTTACCCATTCTAGGGATAGAGACATTGGAATGCATTCAATATTAGGCTATCATAAATAAATCTGTGATTATATTCTTCTACATGTTTCTACATGTTCTTCTACATATGTATGTATGTACATATATAAACATTACTTTAATGTTAGAAGAGCTATAGGAGAGTGTTCAAAAGTGTTTATACTAGTGTACATTCCTATCAGCAATATGAGAGATTATATTTCAGATATTGAGTAATTGAGTCATAGAAAATTAAATAACTTGACCAATGACATAGCTAATAAATGTCAGAGCAGGAATGCAAATGTAGAAATGTAGAATTATAGACTGCCTTCTTCACCACTAAATTATTCCACAAAGAACAAAGATATAAAGAAATAAAAACATACCAAATGGACAAAAAACCAAACAGAGAACCTGAGTTATCCTAATAACAATAAAAAATTGAAACACTATTCCAGGGAAGATGGTGGAGTAGGAGGATTCTAAGCTCACCTCATCCTGTGGTTACAGCTAGATAATACCCAAATCAATGTAAATAACCCAGAAAATGACCTGAAGACTGACAGAACAGATTCTTCACAGCTAAATATAGAGAAGAGGCCACATCAAAGAGGGTACAAAGGGCAGAAAAAAGGTCAGGAGTTAAGGGGACCCACAGAACTGTCTGAGGGAGGGAGGGATGTGGTCGGTGTGGAGATTGGAGAGGAGCAGACTCAACACCAGGTACCCCAAGCACAAGGGATTCACACAGGGAAGACAAATACCTATAACATTTGGCTTTGAAAGCCAGAGAGGCCTAGCTTCATAATTCTTATAATCAGTGGGGCTTAACACCTGGAAATTTAAAAATCAGTAGGCTTGACTCTGGGAGACGGTCATGGGCAACTGAGTCCTGGCCTTAAAGAGACAGCACAACAAACAACCCTGCAGAGATACATCATAGAAGCAATAGTTTGAAAAATGCCTGTGGTTTATGGGAAGATTTACTTATAAATCTCAGACCATGAGCTGGAAGGGCAGAGATCTTTGGGAGACTTCAAGAACAAAAGAGGTGGTGGGCACGACTTCCCTCCCTCATGCCCCAGCCTAGAAATACACACACCTGTGGGTACCAGTGCCATGCTAACACTCTCCACCTCGTTTGATAAAAGCACACCCCACCCCCACTGGCTTCTGCAGACCCAACCCCTCTAACCCAGCCAGGTTCAGCTGGAGGTTTCCCAGGTAGCTGCATGTCCCCTCCCACAGCAGATCCTCACAGAACTTGCTGGCATTATGTGCCCCACCTCTGCATTCTGCACACCTGCCCCTTCCAATACACCCCTGGCTGGAAACCATCCAAAAGAGTAGCAAAAGCCTGGCAGTGTACAAGTAGCCTTGACAGAGGCCAGCACCACTCCAAAGTGACTCCTACCTGATGAAAGGGGAAGAAACCCACACACCAGTCCAACTGTAGCCCCAGTGGTGGCCTGGAGGCAGACACTGAGTCTGAGTTCAGGCCCCATCCACCAATAAAAGCTTCTCAGAAAAAAACACAGGGAAAGAACCCTGCAGTTTGATGCTACTGTATCCCTGGCAAACTCTGGGTCTGACTGAAGCCCAAGGCAGCCATAGACTACCCCACTAACAACACAGGGCCCAAACCCTGCCACAACGCAGAGAGAACCATTGCAGATGACTGGACTGAAGGCAAAAGTGGCTCAGCTACAATAGTAAGGCTCATGCAACACACATAGGAGATATACATGAAGCATCAGGTTCTGGTGAACAGAGGTACTTCAGGGTACTATAGGTCCTCTTCTTTATATGGCTACTACTTTCAAGAGCAGGAGACAGAACTGACTTTCCCAACACATAGAGACAGACACAGAGAGACAAAATGAGGAGACAGAGGAATATGTCCCAAATGAAGGAACCGGAACAAAATCACAGCAAGAGAGCTAAATGAAAAAGATATGAGTTATAAGTAACATGCCTGATAGAGAATTTAAAGTAATGGTCATAAAGATATTCAGTGGACTTGAGAAACAAGTGGAAGACCTCAGTGAGACCCTCAACAAAGAGATAGAAAACATAAAGAAGAATTAGAGATGAATAACCCAATATCTGATTTTTAAAATACACCAATGGAATATTAGTCATAAAAATAATTAAAACTTGCCATTTGCAACAATGTGGATAAAATTAGAGTATTATGCTAAGTGAAATAAGTCAGAAAAAGACGAATACCATAAGATTTCACTCCTATGTGGAATTTAAGAAACAAAACAGATGAACATGGGCGGGGGGAAGAGAGAGGCAAACCATAAAACAGACTCCTAACTATAGAGAACAACCTGATGGTTACCAGAGGGAAGGTGGGTGGGAGAATGGGTGAAATAGGTGATGGGTATTAAGAAGGTTGTGATGGGCACTGGGTGTTGTATGTTGTATGTAAGTGATAAATCACTAAATTCTATACTGAAATTAATATTATGTTGTATGTTAACTAACTGGAATTTAAATAAAAATTTGAAACAAAAAAAAACCCACAAAATAAAATAAAATACACTACCTGGAATAAATAGACTAGAGGAAGCAGAAAATGGATCAGCAATCTAGAGGACAGAGTAATGGAAAACCATCAGGCTGAAGAGGAGAGAAAAAATAATAAAAATGAAAATAGAGTAAGGGAACTCAGCGACAACATCAAGTATAATAACATTTGCATTATAGGTATCCCAGAAGAAGAGAGAGAAAAAGGGGCAGAAAATTTGTTCGAAGAAATAAATAGCTGGGCGCCTGGGTGGCTCAGTCATTAAGCGTCTGCCTTCGGCTCAGGTCATGATCCCAGGGTCCTGGGATTGAGTCCCATATCGGGCTCCCTGCTCCGCGGGAAGCCTGCTTCTCCCTCTCCTACTCCCCCTGCTTGTGTTCCTGCTCTCACTATGTCTCTCTCTGTCAAATAAATAAATAAAATCTTAAAAAAAAAAAAAGAAAGAAATAGCTGAAAATTTCCTGAATCTGGGGAAGGAAACAAATCCAGATCCAGGAGGCACAAAGAGGCACCAACATAATCAACTCAAGGAGGTCCACACCAACACACATAGTAATTAAAATGGTTAAGTAGTGATAAAGAGAGAAGCTTAAAAGCAGCAAGAGAAAAGGGTTATATATTAGGGAAACACCATAAGTCTATCATCTGGTTTTTTTAGCAGAAACTTCACAGGCCTGAAAAGAGTGGCATGATATATTCAAAGTGCTGAAAGAAAAAAATCTTTCAACCAAGAATACTCTATCCAGCAAAAACTATCACTCAGAATAGAAGGAGAGAGAGTTTCCCAAAGAAGAGTTAAAGGAATTCATGGGCACTAAACCAGTCCTACGAGAAATGTTAAAGGGGACCCTTTGAGTGGAAAGGAGAGATTATAAGTAGGAGTAAGAAAGGTAGGAAGCACAAAAACATATAAAATACATTTTATAATACATTATAAAATTAATATATCTGTAAAAATCAGTCAAGGGTTCACAAAATAAAAGGATGTAAAGTATGACACCATATACCTAAAACAGGGGTAGAGGAGTAAAAGTTTAGTGCTTTAGTCTAGGTTCAAATTTAAGAAACCATCAACTTAATAAAGACTGTGATATGCATAAGATGGTATATAAACCTAATGGTAGCCAAAAATCAAAAACAAGTAATAGATATGCAAAACATAAAGAGAAAAGAATCAAAGTATATCACTGTGAGTGAAGAGAGAAAGAGAAGAAAGGAACACAGAAGAACTACAAAAGCAATCATAAAATAAGTAACAACATGGTAATAACTATGTAACTATCACTAATTATTTGAATATAAATGGACTAAATGCCTCAACCAAAAGACATAGTGTGACAGAATAGATAAAAAAGCAAGACCCATCTATATCTTGCCTAGAAGAGACTCATTTCAGACCCAAAGACATATGCAGATTGAAAGTGTGGAAAAGTATTTATCATGCAAATGGAAGTGAAAAGCTGGGGTAGCAATATTTATATAAACAAAATAGTCTTTAAAATGAAGAGTGTAACAAGATAAAGAAGGACACTATATAAACATAAATGATCAATCCAACAAGAAGATATAATTGTAAATATTTATGCACACAATATGGGAGGACCCAAATACATAAAGCAGCTAATAATAAACGTACAGGAAGTAATCAATACTAACACAATAATAGTAGGGAACTTTAACACCCCACTTACAGCAATGGATAGCTCATCCAACCAAAATCAACAGGGAAACAGTGGCTTAGAATGACACATTGGACCAGATGGATCTAACAGATATATTCAGAACATCCCATCCTAAAACAGCCAAATATACATTCTTTTCAAGTGAATATAGAACATTCTCCAGAACAGATCACATATTGGGCCACAAAACAAGTCTCAACAAATTCAGAAAGTTTGCAGCCATACCATGCATTTTTTCCAAATAAAATGCCATGAAACTAGAAATTAACCACAAGAGAGTATCTGGGAAAAAGAACCCCACAGATACTTGGAGGTTAAATAACATGCTACTAAACCATGAATGGGTCAACCAAAACACTGAGGAGGAAATAAAAAAATACACAGAAATGAAAATGAAAACAATGACCCAAAATCTTTGGGATGCAATGAAAGCTATTCTAAGGGAGAAGTTTATAGCAGTACAGGCTTATCTCAAGAAGCAAGAAAAATCTCAAATAAACAACCTAAGCTTACACATAAAGGAAATAGAAGAAGAAGAAGAAACAAACCCAAAAACAGTAGAAAGAAGGAAATAGTAAATATTAGAGCAGAGAGAAATGAAATAGAAACTAAAAACAAAACAAACCAACCAACCAACCAAACAAAAAGAACAGATCAGTGAAACTGTGAGCTGGTTCTTTGAAAAGATCAAAAAAATTGTAAACCTCTAGCCAGACTCATTAAAAAAAAAAAAGAGAGAGAGAGAGAGGGAGAGTTAGAGAGAGAGAGGACTAACACAAAATCAGAAATGAAAGAGGAGAAATAACAATCAACATCTCAGAAATACATAGGATTCTAAGAGAATATTATGAAAAATATATATCAACAAATTGGACAACCTAGAAGAAATGGATAAATTCTTAGAAACATATAACCTCCCAAAACTGAAGCAGGAAGAAATAGAAAATTTGAACAGACCAATTACCAGCAATGAAATTGAATCAATAATCAAAAAACTCCCAACAAACAAAAGTCCAGGACACGATAGCTTCACAAGTAAATTCTATTTTTTTTTTAGATTTTATTTATTTTTTGACAGAGAGAGACAGTGATAGAGGGAACACAAGCAGGGGGAGTGGGAATGATTCTTTAATGTACTGTTGGATTTGGTTTGCTAATATTTATTGAGGATTTTTGCATCTATGTTTATCGGGGATATTGGCCTATAGTCCTCTCTCTCTCTTTGTACTATCTTTATCTGGTTTTGGTATCAGGGTAATGCTGGCCTCATAGAATGAACTTGGAAGCTTTCCTTTCTCTTCTATTTTTTTGGAATAGTTTGAGAAGAATACGTATTAACTCTTCGTTAAAGGCTTAGTAGAGGGGTGCCTGGGTGGCTCAGTTGTTAAGCGTCTGTATTCGGCTCAGGTCATGATCCCAGAGTCCTGGGATCAAGCCCCACAGGGAGCCTTGCATTGGGCTCCCTGCTCAGAGATTGTGATACACCCAGTTTTGTTCTCATTTTCAAGATTGCTTTGGCTATCTCTCACTACTTCTATTTTTCATAGTACTGGAAATCCTGGCTACACCAATTAGACAACAAAAAGAAATAAAAGGCATCCAAATTGTTAAGGGAGAAATAAAACTTATACTATTTGCAGAGGATGTAATACTATGTATAGAAAACCCAAAAGACTCCACCAAAAAAAAACAAAAAACAAAAAACAAAAAACCCTACTAGAACTGGTAAATGATTTTAGTAAGGTTGCAGGATACAAAATCAGTATACAGAAATCCATTGCATTTCTACACACTAATCAGAAAGAGAAATTAAGTAACAGTCCAGTTACAATTGTACCAAAAATAATAAAATATCAAGCAGTAAACTTAACAAAGAAGGTGAGAGACATACTCTAAAAACTATGAAACACTGATGGAAGAAATTGAAGATGACACAAAACAAATGGAAAGACATCCCATGCTCATGGATTGTAAGAACAAATATTGTTAAAATGTCTATACTACCCAAAGCAATCTACAGATTTAATGAAATCCCTATCAAAATGCCAACAGCATTTTTCACATAACTAAAACAAATAATCCTAAAATTAGTATGGAACCACAAAAGACCCTCAATAGACAGAGCAATCTTGAAAATGAAGAACAAAACTGGATGTATCACAATCCCAGATTTCAAGATATACTACAAAGCTATAGTAATCATAACAGTATGGTACTGGCACAAAAACAGACTCATAGATCAATGAAATAGAATAGACAGCTCAGAAATGAACCCATGATTATATGGTCAATTAGTCTATGGCAAAGGAGGCAAGAATATGCAATGGGAAAAAGTCTCTTCAACAAATGGTGTTGGAAAAACTGGACAGGTATATGGAAAAGAATGAAACTGGACCACTTTCTTACACCATACACAAAAATAAAATCAAAATATAATAAAGACCTAAATGTGAGACTTGGAGCCATAAAAATCTAGTAGAGAGCATAGACAGTAATTTCCCTGACATGGGCCATAGCAACATTTTACTAGATATGTTTCCTGAGGCAAGGGAAACAAAAGCAAAAATAGACTATTGGGGCTACATCAAAATAAAAAGCTCTGCACAGCAAAGGAAACAATCAACAGAACTAAAAACCTATGGAGTGGGAGAAGATATTTGCAAATGGCATATCTGATAAAGGGTTACTTTCCAAACTTATACAACTCAACACCAAAAAACCCCACAAATAATCCAATTAAAAATGGGAAAAAACATGAACAGACATTTCTCTAAAGAAGACTTATAGATGTGGGCTGCCTGGGTGGCTCAGTTGGTTGAGCGTCTGCCTTCGGCTCGGGTCATGATCCCAGGGTCTTGGGATTGAGCCCTGTATTGGGTTCCCTGCTCAACCGGAGCCTTTTTCTCCCTCTCCCACTCCCCCTGCTTGTGTTCCCTCTCTCTCTCTCTGTCAAATAAATAAATAAAATCTTAAAAAAAAAAAAAAAGAAGAAGACTTACAGATGGCCAACAGACACATGAAAGGATGCCCAACATCACTCATCATCAGGGAAATGCAAATCAAAACTGTAATGATATATCACCTGATCCCTGTCAGAATGGCTAGAATCAAAAACACAAGAAACAACAAGAGTTGGCAAGGGTATGGAGAATGGGGATCCCTCTTGCCCTATTGATGGGAAAGCAAACTGGTGCAGCCATTGTGGGAAACAGTATGGAAGTTCCTCAAAAAATTAAAAATGGAACTACCTTATGATCCAGCAATTGCACTACTAGGTATTTACCCAAAGAATACGGAAACACTAACTCAAAAAGATGTACATTCCCCTATGTTATTGTAGCATTATTTCCAATAGCTAAATATGGAGGTAGCCCAAGTGTCCATCAATTGATGAATGGATAAAGAAGTTTTGGTATATATACACAATAGAATATTATTCGGCCACAAAACAGAATGAATCTTGCCCTTTGCAACAGCATGGGTGGATCTACAGGGTATAATCCTAACTGAAATAAATCAAAGAAAGACAAATACCATATGATTTCACTCACATGTGGAACTTAAGAAAAGAAACAAATGAACAAAGAAAAAGGAGACAAACCAAAAAACAGACTTTTACTATAGAAAACAAACTGACAGTTACTAGAGGGGAGGTGGTAAGGGATGGGTGAAATAGGTAAAACGCGTTAAGATTACACGTACTATGAGGAGCACTGAGTAATTTATAGAATTGTTGGATCACTATATTGTATAATTGAAACTGATATAACACACACTGTTAACTGTGCTGATTTTTTTTTAAATTAAAGCAGTTTTAAAGCAAATTTCTAAAGTCAATTTCTTCTTTGGTAGTTTCTACAAATAATTAAGGGAGTAGATATTTCTGATTTTATACAAGTTTTTCCGGATAGTTGCAAAGATATAATACTCTCCAATTCATATTATTAGCCCAGTATAATTTTTATACAAATTCCAAAATGTTTAAAGGACACCAAAGCCCAATCACACTCATGAATATACATACAAAAATGCTATTAAAATTATTGGAAACTGAAGCCCCCAATATATGGAAAAGAATATCTCATGATCACATTTTATTTATATTAGAAATGCAGGAGTCTTTAAACATTACATAATCACTCAAGTAATTCACTGTATTAACTAGTTAAAAATATAAAACCAAAAAAATATATAAAAGCATATACTCATTTATAATTATTTCTACAGAGGTAGAAAATGCATTATAAAATCCAGAATCCATTAATGATTTTAAAATGCTTATCAAGCTAGCAAATAGAAGATAGTTTACATAACCTAATAATGATTACCAAAATTCTATGGCAAACATCTCACTTAATTGTCAAATATTAACATCATTTCCACTGAATTCAAGAATTTAAGGATATTATTTATTATAAATTGTACTTAACAGTTTACTCAAGCTTCAACTCCAGTGAGGGAAGAAAAATAAAATTGGAAGCACTATAACTGAATTACAACACTATTTTTAAATGATATATACAATCTAAAAGAATCTAAGAATAAAAACTAGAATTAATGAGAGATTCAAGAGTTACTGCAAACAAAGAAACAAAATATACATACATGTACACATATCTGCACATATATATTTGTGTATATAATATAAATTTTCTTCCTATCAACTACACACAAACAAGAAATTTAAAAATACTACTTATAATAGAAACAAAATATGATATACTATGAGTAATTCTTACAGTTGTGCAAGACTTCCGTGGAGAAAATTATAGAAATTGCAACTCAGTAGCAGCCAAGAAACTCTAGGAGGATAACAAAAGGGTGAATCAGCCACAACATATATAGAGATTTAATAAAATATAATGATAACATAATGTGGTAATGCTTTGAGGTAAATTTTTTTATTAAAAGACATAATAGCGCTAAAAGACAATGAGATATCAAGCCATGAAAAGACATGGAGGAACCTAAAATGCGTATTACTAAGTGAAAGAAGACAATCTGAAAAGGCTATATATGATAGGGTTCCAATTATATGACGTTCTAACAAAGCTATGGAGGCAATAAAACGATCAGTGGTTTGGGTACCTGGATGGTGCATTGGTTAAGCCCCCAGCTCTTGGTTTTGGCTCAAGTCATGACTTCAGGGTGCTGATCTCAGAGTCATAAGATCGAGCCCGTCGTGGAGTCCTTGATGGAGCCCTGCGTCGGGCTCCACACTCAGCACGAAATCTGTTTATGATTCTCTTTCCTTCTCCCTCTGCCCTCCCCCATCTCTCTCTCTCTCTCTCTCTCTCTCAAATAAACAAATCCTAAAAAGAAAAATCAGTGGTTGCCAGAGGTGGAAGGGGTGAAAATAAATAGGCAAAGCACAAAGGATTTTTAGAGAAGTATGTTACTCTGTATAATGATGGCTATGACATTAAACATTTGTCTAAACTCACGGAATATACAACACTAAGTATGAACCTTAAGGTAAACTATGGACTCTAGGTGATTAGGATATGTCAGTGCAGGTTCATTTGTGGTAACAAATGTACCATTCTGGTGAGTTAATTTTTTTTAAAGATTTTATTTATTTGATAGAGGGAGAGGGAGAGAGCACAAGTGGGGGAATGGCACTTTGGTGCCTTGGTTTAGACTATCTTTTTGAGTATTTTTGTGTAGCAAGCAGACTTGAAAGTTAGAGATACTCTTTCCACTCCACTCCTACCTTTTCCCCCAGCAAAAGGTAGGTTTCTTTATTGTCCCATGTGTTAAACTTCATGTGTTCTGGGGCTAAATCTAAGCATACTTGCTGCCCGTTATAAAAATGTAGGTTCCTTAAGCTCACAGTCCCACTGCATGCGTGAGTGTCATCTGGCCCTCTTCAAGTTCCTCTTTGGAAAAGTGGATTTGGAAAACTTGTACACATGCTAATTCTCTGGCTACTGCTATTGCTGTGATTAGTAAACTATACTTTGTCTCTGACACAGAATTCATATCTTTTTCCAGCATGCATGAAACTAGGGCATGCTAACTTGTTAGCTTGCAAGGAAATATTTCAGATCATTCTCCATTTGTGGCACTATCCTTATTAATATCCATAAGGAAATAAAAATAAGGAAAAATCAACAAAACCTCAAGATGATGGCTATTTCTGGGAGAGGAATGTAAGAAAGATTTGATGAGGGAAAGGTACTGAAAGGAGTTTCTGATGCATGGGCAATATTCTGCTTCTTCTCCTAGGTAGTAGCTAAATGGATATTGAATTTATAATTTTTGTTTAAATTGTGCATATGTGTTTTATGCACTTCTCTCTATGTTCTCATAATAAAAATTGTTGAAATAATAGTTTAAGAACTCAGTGTAGGTAATATATATGTAAGCCTTTAGAACTTTGCATATAGTAAATGCTAGATAAATTTTAAAAAGAAAGCAGCATGAACATAATTTATATTTATTACAATACTTAATTATATAAAATGTAAAGCAATAAGTCTAGAAGAAAATAAAACTGAATACTAATAGTTATCTCTGAGTGGTATAAATACAGACCGTTTCTTTTGCCTCCTACCTTTACATTTAATTTTGCACTTAAAATAATTAGTATATAAGTGGGATGGAAAAATTTCCTTAAATTAACAAAAACAAAACAAAAAGAATCTAAAAAAATATCTCTAGCACATGTAGTACAAAACTGCATGGACCACCTGTAAAAATATGCTGCTAATATTGAAACAATTACCAATTTATGAGAAATTAAGATACTAGGAATCAAACACAATTTTCACAGTAGAAGCATAAGGCTAGATTCAAGAACCACAAGAGAGAATTCAGTCTAGAAGTCTGAATCAGAAACTAACCCCTTCCTCTTTTAAAAGAACTAGACTGGCTAGAGGGGTTTACCAGGGTCCCTATTTAAAGCTAAGTGTATGCCTACCACAGAATGCTCAAGGCAGTTGTTAAATGTCCTTTCACTTGCTCTAATAATAACAATAATCGATTAATAAAATAATTATTTTAATATTCAGCAAAATATCAACAGGTAACATTTAGTGGGTATTTACTTTGGGAAAAACAATATACCAGCAATTCACATGCATCATCTCATTTAATTCTCAGCAAAACTCAGTAGAAACAGACAATCCTAGTACCATTTTGCAAACATGGAACAATTGAGATCAGAGAGTTTTAGAGTTGCTAGTCCCAGGTCACACAGCTAATATGTGAGAGCCATGGCAGAAGCCCAAGCTATCTGCATCTAGAGCCAGAACTCATCCAAATATGAAATGAAATATGATAACAGCCAGGAATACCAACATTAAAAAAAAATTTAGATGAAAAATATCCAGACTCTTTGGAACCATATCCTTCCGTGCCTTAGCCATTCTCAACCTCTAGGGCATGACTTCATTTTTCTTTTGTTTGTTAGTTTAGAAAAACAGAATGAAAACTGAAATTCTCCCCAGGAAACATTGCATGAAAATATATTGTAATAATCATATCTCCCAATTTTTCACTATTGACATATCATGCTTTCTAAAGTCAGAAAGGCACAGTATTGAATCCTATCTCTGCCTCAAAATTCTTGGTCATGTTATAATAGTTCACTAATATTCATCTTCCTCATTGGTAAAGTTTTCATAATAAAATTCATAAGGTTGTTATGAATACTAAAATGGAATAATTTAAATGAAAAATGCTTAGTTTCATGAATAATTAGTGATATTTTTTTCTATTTCGTAGAGAAGTGACAGGATAAAGAGAAAGTAAAGGGAAAAATTCTTACTGTGTTAGAACCCCTCCATAACTGCATGTATTTTCTACCCACAAAACTCTAATGAATTCACCTTTTATTCAAAACTATGCAAAATCAATGCTTGTGAGCTTGGATTGTTTTATATGAAAATCATAAGTGAAAGTTATTTGTTAGTTACTCTACTCCTACCTGTGTGGGTTTTTTCCCATACTACCAAGTAATCTGATAGCAGCTGGGTATCCTACAATTCAACTCAATTCTGACATTATCCACATGGGACGCTATCAACCTGTCGTACAGATTAAGGGCTCAGTCCCACAAAACTCCCACCCAACTTTAAATGCCAATCTCAAGTCCAAGTTATCACTTGTGCTTCTGACAGACTTGCCATAGATCGGAAGTTCCCACCACCCCCTCCCTGGCTTGGATTAATTTACTAGAGCAGCTCACAGAATTTAGAGAAACATTTTACTTACTAGATTACTGGTTTATTATAAAAGGATATAACTCAGGGACAGATAGATGGAAGAGACATACAGGGAAGGGATGTGGGAAGGGATGCCAAGCTTCCATGCTCTCTGAGTGCACAACCCTCCCCAAATCTCCATGTATTCACCAACCCAGAAACTCCCTGAACTCAGTTCTTTTGGGTGTTTATGGAGGCTTCATTACATAGGCATGATTGATTTAATCATTGGCCATCAGTGATTGATTCAGCCTCCAGCCTCTCCCCTCCCTGAAGGTCAGGAGGTTGGCAATGAAATTGTAGTCTTCTAAACAGGTTGTTGTTTCCCCAGGCAACCAGCCCCCATCCTTAGGTGCATTCCAAAAGCTACCTCAATCAAACATACTCAGTTGTGGTTTAAAGGGGCTTATCATGAATTCAAGACACCTTTATACCTCTTATCACTTAGGAAATTTCCAAGAGTTTTAGGAGCTTTGTGACAGAAACAGGGACAAAGATCAAATATATATTTCTTATAAATCACAAGATCACACACACACACACACACACACTTACACATATGTAAGTTGTGTGCATATGTATGTGCATGTGTGTGTTTCTAATCACTATGTAAACTCTCTGAGATCACTATAGAGGAAAATGTTAGCTCAAAATATTAAGTTTATAAGGCTTAAAACAAGTTCCAAGGGAAAAAAGTGCAATACTAAACAAAAAATAAAAATCTGTGAAAGCAGTGGATTCAGAAAATAAAGAGGAATGGTAAAAAGACTCCCAAGTCTAATGAGGGGAGAACAGGATCCTTACCCTGGTTGTAGGTTTGTAAGCCTGGGATGGAGAATCTAGACTCCTGGCTGTTACATTATTCATCCAAATAAACTCAAATGACAGTTAAACACTTTGATCAATTAATTCCCAAATGGAGCAGTTTAGGGGGCAATAATGACCTCTAAATTACCCCAAGAATTCATTCACTTGGTTGAATACTTATGAGGCCCACCAGATTACTCAGGCTTATGTAATAATATGCAGGTACTATACGTTTTCTCCAAGAAACAGAATTAAATATCATATATTTTCTACTTCCTGAGCCATCTTCCATCTTTTTTCCCCCATCTTTCTTTTCAGTTATTCCCTTGTGAATTATGGTCATGTTTATGGAGCAATTGTATGTGTATGTGTGGGTGTGTGCTCTTTCTGTTCGTGTAAGGTATGGGGAGTAGTGATGTTAGTGGAGAAATAAATTTTTGAAGTCTTTGACTTTTGTTTTCAGGTTGACCCTAAGTAATATTAGTGCAACCCTATCTTTACAAATGAAGTGATTCAGATTCTTAATTTGTTTCTGAAATTCAAATCCAACAAATAATAAATACAGTAATAACTATAATAATTTTATATTAATTGTATTATTAACATAATATTAATAAATAACTCGAAATTAACTGGTGATTTTAAAACACTTGTTTTAGTATCAGCTCACAAACATTAAAGATACTGAGTTATCTTTATTACACAGCTTATTAAAATGCCACTGAAACCATAGGATATGGTAATCTCTATTATGGTTTATTGCACAGGAAACACCAAAAAAGATAGGCTTATAAATAAATGCCTATGTGAAGCATAAAATACTGATAAGCAAATGGCTAAGTGACTTAGATTTAAACCATTTTTAGAATGTTTTGAAACTTTTTCACTAGAATCAAGGACTGAGTAAAAACAAATGAAGAAAACAAGTTACATCAAGACATCTTGGAATAAAAATATTACTGACTGTTCATGCACCATTGCTCAGATGGTAAATAGAAACCTGCAGCCCTTGGCTGTATTTTATTTTCTGAAATTTAAAACACCTGAAGGTAAAGCATTTTAAATTAAGAACCATGTGGTATGAGCATGAGAGATTGTAAAGTAGAAAATAAGCAATAGAGTTTATAATGGAGTGAGGAAAATCCAGCAAAGAAAAAAAAAATCTCACAGAAGACTGCACAATCCTAATAAATTGAAAGTTCAACTTACAGTATTAGAAAATTGACTGTAAGTGTGGTAATTGATATGTAGCTTATAGGAAATGGTGAAACAACAGACAATTAGCATGTAACAGTTTGTTTCCAGGAGCAGTTTTTAATGCCAAGTTCTCTAACCAGGGCTATATTTTACAGTAAGTGGTAAGAAGGGTGCAAAGATTCAAAAAATGAAAGGGGAAGGGTTTATGATTAATGGGGGGAAATTATCCAAGTTGCAATTATCTCAGAAACACCTTTCTTGTTCAAAGTTAGAAAGTTATATACAACCTAGGGGGTAAAAACAAAACAAAACAAAACCACATTATAATATTGCTGACTATAAAAACTGTGAAGAGTCTGACACTTAATTTTACTTGCTAGCTTACAAGATATATTGCCATGATTTCAGGAGTGTTAGGAGGAGACATGAAACTCTTGGGTTAGAGACAAAAGAGAGTTCCTGCTCACCATGTTAATACTAGCCAGATTACCAATATTTTCTTGAACCTATTCTGCAAGCTCCAATTTCCCTAAGAAATCAAGAGGACCAGATTATGTGTGCACACACAGCGTGTTTGCATCACAGCTGAGGGATCCCAAGCTAAAACCCAATCTTTATATTGAGCTTCCAGCAAACCTGCTAAAACTTTGCTCCAGAAGATGTTATCTTTATTTTATGGACAGCAAATATATCTTTCTTCTTATCATAAGGGAGACACTATCTTTCTTTTCTTTTTTTTTTTTTTTAAGATTTTATTTATTTGAAAGAGAGAGAGAAAGAGAGCATGAGTAGGGGAGAGGGACAGAAGGAGAGGTAGAGAGAGAGAGAAGCAGACTCCCTGCCTAGCGAGCAGAGCGCAAGCCAGGCTCTATCTCAGGGCCTGAGATCATAACCTGAGTGGAAATCAGATGCTTAACCAACTGAACCATCCAGGCACCCCCACTTTCTTTCTGATCACTCTGTGAACATCCTTGAAAAGATAATCTGGAAGACAACTGTCAGTGCCTTTGATCACAAGACATACAGAAACACGAGATCTCTGGAGAATTGTCTCCCAGCAGTAACATTCCACTATTTGTCTAGCACTGATAAAAGCCTTTTTGTTTCCATTAACTGATTTTACCCTCAGAACAACCCTATGAGGGGGGGGATCTCATTCTCATTTTAGTAAAGAGGAAAACGAGGCACAGAGAGGTAAAGAATTGTCAACTAGTATGCAGCAGTCTGGCTTAAAAGCCATACTTTTAATCCCTAAACCGTCTTGCTCTGGGAATGTTTTTGAAAGGCGCTTTGGGTAAATTCATTCATAGTCACACACACACACACACACACACACACATATATATATATATATATATATATATATATATATATATATATAATATATTAAGTATTAAGTAAAGTATTAAGAAAATACACAACCTCATGAGAAAGTCACCTTTTCCATATTTTTGGTGTGATAGATGCATGAACAAGAAAAAGCCATTAGGGGATATTCATGTGCCCTAAAAAATTGGCCAATTATAAAATGCAAGATTGAAAATAAAAAGAAAATAATAGGAATTTGGATTGAAACATAAGAAAAGAGACATTTCAATGCATAATATATAACCAGGAAGAAGAAAAAAAACAGATGGAGACCAGTTAAGTTCTCATTGTTTACCAGTTCCTACTAAGGAAATTGTAGGAGTTATTATAAAAAGACAATGTAGTGTGGCAGTATATCTGTTATATTTTGGTCTACATTTATATTCAAATTAAATGTTTAATCAATTGGACTCATAGAATGGCTTCAAAATTCTCAACCAGTCCTTTTGTTATATTTTAATCATTTAACAAAGAGTCATTTAATTGCTAATGGTGCTAGCCAGTGTTCTAGATGCTGGGATATAGTGGGGAGTAAGATAAAGTCTGTTTTTATTTAGCTTACATTTTAGTGGGGAAGACAAACAGATCACCAGATATGGAATATATTTTCAAATAATTAAAGCCTTATGAAGAAAAATACACTAGGATAAGGGAAAAGACAGTGAATAACTTTAAATGGGGTATTCATGCAAAGCCCTTATGAGAAAGTGCTCTGGGCAATAATATGGATAAAATGTCTTTCTAAAGTACTTATCTAAAGAATTGGTTTAGGTAATGTCAAGGAGAAATGCCTATTATAGGTGGAAGATGCAATCACTTCTACAAGGTTGTGTTGGGTCGTCTTTTTTTTAGAAACAATGACACTACAGACTATTGTACTCAAGATAGGGGATTGTGATTTTAACTAGAAATAATGATAATTTTTCCAGGTACCTTGACTTTTGTGATTTGTCTTTGGCTGACAGGTTTTGTTTTGTTCCAAGCCATAGATCCCACTTAATGCATCTTCTGAGTTGCCTTATCACTGCACATAAAGGCAATCCTTATAGCTCTATTCCTTTTGTGCATGGTCAGAAATGAGTATCTCTTTATCTATAATGTAGTCTGTATGCTCTGGGAAATCCTGTTTCCCAACTTCCATGCAATTTTCATGAAACTTGTTAGCTCTTATTAAATGATCCAGAATACTAAAAATTGTCTCCTGACATATGTCTCTTGATATGTATATAGCCTAGCAGCCTTTGGGGGGATTGAATTCACTTTCAGTTAGGTTCCCCAAATAGCTGAGATGACAGAGAAAGACATCAGGGGTCTCAAAGGACACTGTGGTAATTTTGACAGAGTAGGCCAGATTGATTAACAGGGCTTAGAATTTAAGAGGACCAAACAGGTATGGAGCTGGCCTGATCATCCCTTGGACCCAGCCACTATAGAGAAGTAAAACGATTTATTTTTATTTTTTTAATTATTTTTTTAAAGAATTTATTTGAGAGAGAGATAGTGAGAAAGAGCACAAGGTGGCCGGAGAGGGAGAAGCAGGCTCCCCGCTGAGCAAGGAGCCTGATGTGGGGCTTGATTTCAGGACCCTGGATCATGACCTGAGCTGAAGGCAGATGCTTAACCAACTGAGACACCTAGGCACCCCAACATGACTTATTTTTAAATAACACTAAGTCATCCCCTAACATGATTATAGATTTGTTTGTTGTCTATTTCACTCTTAGGGCAGGAACTTTATCTTGTTTATTAATGCATTTCCAGTATCTAGCAAAACTTGATACAAAGTAGACATTCAATAAATATTTGCTGAATAAATTATTTAATTCCATAAACTTTCAGTATTCAAATATTTGAATAAATTTCTAAGCATAATATTCAGATTTTTTCTCTATTTTTTTGTGATACAAAAATAAGAATTGCAAAGCTGTGAAAAGTAATGCTAGTACACTTGTAACTATTTTCTTTGCTCAAATAGGTTGGAATTGTGAAAGAAAGGAAGGGAAAGGGGAGGGAAGGGGAGGGGAAGGGGGGGAAGGAAAAAAGAAAAGAGAAAGAGAAAGAAGGAGAAAGAGAGAAAGACAGGAGGGACGGAGGGAAGGAAAAACACAACATAAAAGGAGTTGCTCAGCAACACATTCACAAGCTTTAAAAAACTAAATAAGCAAAATGCAAATGAAATGACTACTGTTACAACTTTGAAATTGGAAAATATGTCATAAAATGTCATTATGATAAATAGTTGAAAAAAAAGAGGGGGTATATAAACTGCGATTTTTTTTTTTTTCCAAATGCTGGTTGGTAATATTACCTACTTTTATCTATTACTTTCCTGGGTTCCTATCAAATGCTGACAAGTTGGGTACCATTACTTCAATGGGATAGATATAAAGGAGGCTGGTTATGATATTGACTTTGCAACCAAAATTGGTTTTGAATCCCAACTCTGACACTTTCTGGCTGGTGACCTTGGACAAGAAATTTAACTTCTCTAAGCCTCAGATTTCATAGTTTTAAAATAAGCCTAGCAATAAGCTAACTCAGAGTCTTATTGTGAATACTAAATGTGATAAATCATATAATGCTTAACTGATTACTACCCTAGTTAGTGAGTAATAATTGGTATTTATTATTGTTACAGGGAGTGTTCTAGACAGATACATATTAAAAGTTGATTGTCGAATGAATAAAATGGTTCTTCATTGGTGTTAATATAACTGAAAGACCTCTAGGGCCTATGGAACAGTAGATTAGGGGACATTAACATTTGGGGACCAATGTTAGCACTACCTTGTCTTAATAACCTGATTGTGCATTAGCATCAAATCCTAAGTTAAATCTAAGGGTTATCAAATGTAGGTGCAGGGGGAAGGAGTTAACATGCTTTATGCATTTACTATGTATCAGACCGCACTCAAGCTACATAACAAGTGCTATCTCAATTTATTTCTCATATTGACCTATTTGCCCTGTTTTTTTAAATTTTATTTTATTATGTTATGTTAATCACCATACATTACATCATTAGTTTTTGATGTAGTGTTCCATGATTTATTGTTTGCGTATAACACCGAGTGCTCCATTCAGTATGTGCCCTCCTTAATACCCATCACCAGGCTAACCTCTCCCTCCACCCCCTCCCCTCTAGAACCCTCCGTTTGTTTCTCAGAGTCCATAGTCTCTCATGGTTCATCTCCCCCTCCGATTTCCCCCCCTTCATTTTTCCCTCCCTGCTATCTTTTTTTTTTTTTTAACATATAATGTATTATTTGTTTCAGAGGTACAGGTCTGTGATTCATCAGTCTTACACAGTTCACAGCGCTCACCATAGCACATACCCTCCCCAGTGTCTATCACCCAGCCACTCCAACCCTCCCACCCCTCAACACTCCAGCAACCTTCAGTTTGTTTCCTGAGATTAAGAATTCCTCATATCAGTGAGATCATATGATACATACCCTGTTTTTCAGAGATGAAAAATATAACTCAGAGTGATAAATCAACTAGCCGAAGATCATGCATATAGTTAATGGAGGATTTGGGATTTGAAACTAGAGACTTCTAACTCAAAACCACATTCTCTTTATACTCTGACATGCTGACTTCTATGCCTTGGATTCAGTGGATTTTACTCTAATTCTGAAACATCTGTCTCAGGGATGAGAAATCAAGTGGAACTGATTGTTTGATGACCAGAAAGCAGCAAAATATATATGGTGAAATGCAGATGTGATCCAGATTCCCAAAGTATTTGTTTTTTATCCAAATAAATTTATTTATTTTTAATATCTTATTTTAAGAACATGTATTTATTTTCATAGTAAAGCCTTATTTTATGGCCTCTACAGAGGAATATCAGATATCTGTGACATTCTGCAAGGCTAAGGAGGATGTCTACCAGGCATTGCCTAGTGGACTGGGAATAATGCAATAACATCCCAAAGCCAGAGAATTATCCTAGCAGAGTTTTTAAAATGGCTTGTGGACTCAAAACAATGGCCTCTTACACCTACCCTTTTAAAATCAAATCATGCACATGTTATGAATGTGCATAAATGAAAAACTCTGAAGCAGCTTAAGGATGTAATGAATTTACTAATTATATATTGGGGTATCTCAGAATTCAAGCACAGGAATGAAGCCAGACCTCAACCAGAAGGATTCAATTAGTATATGAAACGTACTCAGAAATACACTTTTTAAAAATCTCTGCTTCTGTGATACTGTGGAATAGCCTTCTCTGTTTCTGTGTTCACTTTGTGAAATAATGGCTGTATAAAGTACCTAAGCATATCTTACATTTTGGAACACAATGTCTAGGCACTCACTTAATGTCTCTGAATCCTAATTCCAAATTACTGGGAAAGAAAATCTGAGTAGTCCACTCTAGATCAAGAAGTCAGTCATAACACAATTTAAGGCTCATTTTGCAGGGGAAAGGGAATGCTCTCATGGAAGGAGAGATGGCCCCTTCTATGCAAAGCAGCTATCTAACTTCTATACAGCATATATGCATATCAAATATCTTACATATAAATTCAGACAACCCACTACCCAGGCATAGACTTAGATTTTTAAAAATTATAAAAAAACAAAGCCTGTTGTAGATACCAAAATCTGCTCCTAGCTCTAGCCACTTTTTCCCTAGTGGCTGTGTGTGTATGTGTATGCATGTTAATGGTATGGAAATCATTTTGCCTCATTTTGTAGCTGTAGAGTATGTTGCCTTAAACAGCAGCTGGATCATTTTCTATATGTAAACATAGAGTCAGTTTACCGAAGTAAAGACAATTTGGGCTAAGCGAGGGAAAAGAGAGGTAAAGAATATGTCCAGGAAGATATATTGTGTGTAATCACTTGGGCTTTCCTGCAGATGGGGGTCAATAAACAATAATGTTTTAATAATATTTGCACCCCGTGCAATTCAACACTGGTTCCATCTTGCCTTTGCCTTTGCTGTGGTCAGCACATATCTGCCTTTGCAATATAAGGTCAAAGGTGCCAGCTGGAGTGAAAAGAAGACTGTGGTGTGGATGCCTCTCTATTAAGAACCAAGCAATGACATCTACACTTTTATGTATGCTTGCTGACAGGCATTTATGATAATGACTTGCAAGGTTTGCTGACCCTGCTTTGACTCTATCTGTTCACTTCTGATTCATCCATTCCCATTAGAGTGCTTGTTTATGGATACAAATATTACTGTAAAGAACACTAAAGTTGTTTTGATTTTGAAAAATAAAGCCTAACAAATGCTAGATATTTTTTAAGTTGATAGGCTTTTATTTTCTTATGTAATGATTTTGTGAGCCCTAAAATCTAGATACTTAAGTTACAAAAACTTAAATATTTTTCAGATTTAAAAGCAACAAGACATGCTTTTTAATGGTATACCTATCATTGGAGCAAAACAAATTTTATGGGGGGAATGCTCTTAATTTATTCAAGTGATTAATTTTACTGACCCATAGATTCATATTAATAAGGAATATAGTGTAGTTTATAACTTTGCTAAACAAAAATTAGATTTCTTATTTGTTTTTTTTTAGTTCTAAAGAAATATATGTACCTAAATATATTCAGCAAAAGATTGAAATGAGGATTTATATAATTTATGGTAGAAATTCAGAACAATATAATGGTTAGGGTTTAGGCCTTTACTTAGCTCTACTTTGTACTATAAGTTACTTAAATTTCTTTCCATCATTTTTCCAAGTGTAAAATGACAAATAGTTTTGTGAGAACTTAAAGTATTTAATAGCTGACAAAAATTAAGTATCACATATTGTCTATTGTTAGTAGCATTAATAATGATGACAGTAATAATGTAAAATTAGAGTATTAACTAATAATTAGTGATAAATTAATACTCCCAGTAATGAACTAAAAAGAAAGTGATAATGCATTTTTGAAATAGATTAATATGATACTGTTTTCAGCAAATACATTCATTTCTAAATACATCTCATTGCCCAACTCCCATCTCCAAATTATGCAACGAATATGACTAGAATCTGAAATAAGAACACTTATCTGTTGTTAATAACAATGCCTATAATTTGAATAAATAAGCAAACAAAACATCACCTTTAGAACACAGTACATTTAGATGTCCTAAAGACTCCTAATGAAATTAACTTAGAAAGAGTGAGGATAATAGAAGTAAATTTGGTCTTATATAAATGTAGAGATTTCAGAAAATAAAAATCTTAATATTTCAACTTTTACATAGGAAAATACTACTTTAAAATTGATTTTTTACACCTGGAAGAGATTTAAGAGTCACCTAAAAATTATTTTTTATAAAAAAGTTAAAAGAAGGAAGTAAAGAGAAAAGAGAATGCCATTCTCTAGAGGAAGGATAAAAATGAGCTGATTTTTGTTTTTTCCTGAGAGAGACATAAGTAAGAACATGAACTGTAAATAGCTAAGACCTTAATGAAATGGAGATAAGTGATTTACCTGATAAAGAGTTCAAAATAATGGTCATAAAATGCTCACCAAGGTCAGGAGAACCATACATGAACAATTTGAGAATTTCAACAAAGAAGAAAATATAAGAAAATAGCAAACAGAAATCACAGAGCTGAAGAATACAATAGCTGAACTGAAATTTAATAGAGGGCTTCAGGCACCCTAAATGAAGTAGAAGAAAGATCAGCAAACTCAGAGACAGGGCAGTGGCATTCATCCAATCAGAGGAGCAAAAAAAAAAATAATAAAAAAAGAGTGAAGATAGTTAGGGCAAATATTAACAGACCTGAATGGAGAAGTAGATAGCAGTAAATAATTGTAAGGAAATTCAATACCCCATTTTTAACAATGGGTATATGATCCAGAAAGAAAATCAATAAAGAAGCATTGGATTGACTACATGTTAGACCCAATGGACATAACAGGTATGTACAGACCATCCATCCAACAGCAGCAGAATACATTCTTCTCAGGGGCACATGGAATACTCTCCAGTATAAAACATATGTTAGGCACAAAGCAAGTCTTAACAAATTTAAGAATATTAAAATCATATCAAGCATCTTCTCCCATCACAATGGTGTGAAACATCAATTACAAGAAGAAAATTGGAAAATTCACAAATAAGTGGAAATGAAACAACATGCTATTGATCAGCTACTGGATCAAAGAAGAAGTCAAAAGAGAAATGTTTAAAAATCTTGAGAGAAATGAAAATAGAAATGCAACATACCAAAACTTATAGGATGCCGAGAGAGTAGTACTCAGAGGGAAGTTCATAGCAATAAATGCCTACATGAAGAAAAAAGAAAGTTCTCAAATAATCTAACTTGAACCTCAAAGAACTAGAAACCTCAAAAACTAGAACCTCAAAGAACTAGAAAAAGAAGAACAAACTAAGTCCAACTTTAGTAAAGAAAGGAAATAACAAAGATCAGAGTGGAAATAAATGAAATAGAGACTAAAAAGGCAATAGGAAATATCAACTAATAATTGGCTTTTTGAAAAGATAAAATTAACAAACATTTAGTAAAACTCACAAAGAAAAATGAAAGGACTCAAAATCAGAAATGAAAAAGGAGACATTATAACTGATATCACAGAAATACAATGTATTATAAGACTACTATGAATAATTATACACCAACAAACTAGATAGCCTGGAAGAAATGGATAGATTCCTAGAAACATACAACCTACCAAGACAGAATTATGAGGAAATAGAAAATCTGATCAAAAACTTCCAACAAAATTCCAGGACCAGACGTCTTCACCAGTGAATTCTTCTAAACACTTAAAGAATAATTCATATCAATCCTCTCAAACTCTTCCAAGTTTGAGGAAGAGGAAGGAACTCATGTTATTAGGCCAACATTACCTCTGATATCAAAACCAGACATTTCTTTTCTACAAGAAAAGAAAATTATAGGCCAATATTCTTAATGAATATAGATGCAAAAATCCTCAACAGAGTATCAACAAACCAAATTCAACAATTAAAAGGATCAATAAAAGAATCAATTAAAACATAAAAGGTAAAAGCTCTCAGTAAACTTGTTATGTAGGGAACAAATCTCAACTCAATCAAGGCCATATATGGCAAGCCCACAGCTAATATCATCATTTTAATGGTGAAAAGCTGAAAGCTTTTCCTCTAAGAACAGGAATGAGACGATGTGCTCACTCTTGCCACTTTTATTCAACGGAGTACTAGAGGCTCTAGCCAGAATAATTAGGCAGGAAAAAGAAATAAAAGACATCCAAATCATAAATGAAGGTATAAAACTGTCTCTACTTGCAGATGACATGATATTATATATAGAAAACCCTGAAGTTGCCACCAAAAAAAACTAATACTGATAAACAAATTCAGCACTTACAGGATCTAAAATCAATATACAAAAATTAGTTGCATTTCTATACATTAATAACAAGCTATTAGAGGAATTAAGAAAATTATCCAATATAATACTTAGGAATAAGTTTAACCAAGCAGATAAAAGATCTATTCTCTGAAAATTACAAGATTTTTATGAAAGAAATCTAAAAAGATATGAATAAATGGAAGGGTATTCAGTGCTCATGGATTAGAAGAGTTAATTTTGGGGCACCTGGGTGGCTCAGATGGTTAAGCGTCTGCCTTCGGCTCAGGTCATGATCCCAGGGTCCTGGGATCGAGCCCCGCGTCGGGCTCCCTGCTCGGCGGGGGGCCTGCTTCTCCCCCTCCCTCTGCTTCTCCCCCTACTCATGTTCTCTCTCTCTCTCTGTATCTCTGTGTCTGGAATGAATAAATTAAAAAATCTTTAAAAAAAAAAAAAGAAGAGTTAATTTTGTTAAAATGGCCATCCTATCAAAAGTTATCTACAGATTCAATGCAGTCTCTATCCAAATTGTAATGATATTTCTTACAGCAATAGAACAATCCTAAAATTTTTATGGAACCTCCACTTTACATAGCCAAAGCAATCCTGAGAAAGAACAAAGTGACAGACATCACATTTCCTGATGAGAACTGACACATGCATCAATGGAACATAATAGACAGCCCAAAAATAAACTCATGCATATATGGTCAATTAATTTATGACAAAGGAACCAGGAATATATAATGGAGAAAAGGATAGTCTTTTCAGTAAATGGTATTGGCAAAACTGGAGAGACACCTGCCAAAGAACAAAATTGGACACCTACCTTAAACCACACACAAAAATCAACTCAAAATGGATTGAAGACTTGAACATAAAACCTGAAACCATAAAGCTCCTAGAAGAAAACACAGGGGGTATGCTCCTTGACATCAGTCTTGGCAATGATTTTTTTTTTTTGAAATTGACAGGAAAGCAAAGACAACAAAAGTAAAAATACACAACTGGAACTTTATCAAACTAAAAATAGATTTTAGAGACCTTCTCTTATGGTTGTAAGAACTGGTAAACTGGTAAACTCTCAAAGATGTGTTTGTCCCCAGAAGAAGATCTTTTGAGAAAGTACTTAACATAGAGAACACCGAGCAGAGTGACACATAGACAAATCCTGAGAACATTGCTCGAATGTTCCTCTAGCCAACTCTACCCTTCTGACATGTAACTTAAGGAGTCAATAAATTCTTTCTTTTTACCTTTAAGTTGATTGAATTAAGCTTTTGTTATTTGCAACTAAGAATGCTAACTTATATAACTTTTTACCAGCTATCTCCTCCTGAGATGGAATTATTAAGAAGCCCCTTTATATTTTCTTTTCCCCAGTCTTGTCCATCTAGTTTGTTCTGCAGTCATGTAGGACCCTAACATTAATTATTTACCCTTGATTTTTTCCTTCTTTTTTTTGGAAATAGATAATGATTTAAGAGAGAAAATAGAGACACTGTCTAGGTAAACAATCAAGAAGAGTTCAGTATAAATTTTTATATAGTCATGACAATTTTATTGATTATGTACAATGCACAGGGCATGCTTTTAGACACTTGACACTCACCATTACTTTCCTTTAAGGATCCCGATAAACTCTGCAAGGTTTGTATTAATTGAATAGATACCAGCATTCTAAGAGGAAGAATTTGAAATTCACAGAGATTAAATAATATTGGCAAGTCACAAGGTCAAGATTCAAACCAGGTTAGTCTGATTCCAAAAGTAATGCTATTCCCATTAGGCTCTGTTACTAATGGGGGAAAGTCATAATTGCCTAGAAATGATGACATTTTATGAGAAGTATTTGAAACTGCACACATATTAAAAGTTAGTTTTTTAAAACACTGCATGTCTTCACAGGGCAGTTTTCCTCTGCTGTTTACACTGAGTATTAAATAGAGGCCTGGCTGTGAAAATGTTTTAAATCGTTTCTCATTAAAATGATATTTGTCATATCTACATCAGCATAACAATTTTAAGTGAACTACATACCATATGGGGACTAACCTCACAGTGCAGAACAGGATAATTTAATACTTGCTAAATAGAATTTGCCCCTGGTAGGACTTTTACAAAGAGCATTCCTAAATTCCATGAAACTAAAATATCTCCATTCTATATTTGTGTTATATTGAGTATGATAAATACAAATAAGAATAAAGATAGGTGTTTATTTTTCAGCAGTGACTCCTGAAAAGAAAACATATCAATCACAAATAATTAAGCTGTCGGTTCCTAATTTAGAAAAAATATTCCACTCTAAACCAGCAAATGTAAATATCAAAATAAACGAAGTTTTGGAAACAAAACATAATGAGAATGCCTTCTATTTCTGTTGTCACTGAAATTAAGGTTACTGTTCTCTTTATATTTATTTTGTATGTGTAACAAGTAGATCTTTTATTAGTTACAAGAGCTCACATGTTTCAAGCAAACCATTTTACACTGAATTTGGGCTGGAATTGTGTACTTAACCTGAAAATGTTTATGACTTCCCTCCTGGTTCAAATATAAAATTGATCCTTAAAGGAAAATTTATAGTTAATCTTGGTTATGTCCTTGAGCTGTCTTCTAGTACACAGGAGTGAACCAAGCAAATGAAAGTCACACGTACATGTATAAAATTTGACATGATACTTGTTGGCCTACTCAGATTTATGGGATAACTTCCACTGGCCTAACTGTATTCAGTTTAGAGCTCTTAGATAAAGCATTTGCTCCATGTAAGATTAGTAATTAGCTTACACACCACTATTTCTGTCCCCCTCACAAAAAACAACCACAGAAAGAAGCTATATTAAAGATCCTCTTAAGAATACCTGATATAAAGTTAGAGGATGTTGAAAATGTTTTTTTGTTTTTTTTTTTTCAAAGATCACTTTTCATTTGTTTATTTTGGGGTAAGTTGTTGATAAAGGAAGGCAAGGCAAATGTTTATTTTTCTGCATGAGGAGAATAATACAATCTTGCCTAGTGTGTTGCAATCTATTATCTTGAAAGAGACAAGACGGGAGATATGCAGACATCACTAAAATATTGTAAAGATCTCTCTATAAAATGAATATATATTCATGAACACCTTAAAAATGGCAGTGTAAATTATTGACTCTTTGTATTGCATTTGGCTGGTTAGAAAAATAAAAGTGGAAGGCAATTTATGGAGGGCTGAAGATTGGCCATTTGTGAGAGCAAAATAACCCAAATCCTGAATGATCTTGATGGAGAAGTGAAGTTTAAGCAGAACTGAAAGGCCAAAATGGAGAATTTTGTGAGAGCCATTGGAAATTATTACTCCTTCTCACAACTGCCTTTTCCCTTCAAAGAGAAGGAAGTGACCTGGAGATCATATGATAAGGGTGATATGATAGAGATTAGGCCAAATTGAATTCTGTGTATGACTTTTCAATATTGGGAAACAGAGGCTGAGTGTGTCTGGGTGCTGCACATGATTTCTTTTGGAATCAATGGCAACAAGATGAGATAATAAATTCTGAGCTTATCCTCTATGTTGTATAAAAATATACTGACACTGCAGGGAAACATGAAAGGACAAGGACCATGAATCCAGTATTTTCCAATTGGTTTCATCCTGTGAGTTTTATTTTTTTCCCCAAATTGTTAAGAATTTGGCCACCAAGACAAAGACCTTTTCAGTCTTTATAAGTTGCATTTCAACTGGTTAATCACAAACAGAATGGGAAAAGAAAAAATTTTAAAACTATGATCTTTCTCCTTCAGTGTATCTGTCATTGATTTATTGATGTGTTAGGAAGAAAAGTATCCCATAGTTACTGTATGACACTTCCTGGGACAACATTTTTATGACAAAAACTCAACTGGTGGGTATATAAAAAATAATGATGAGAGAAATCTGTGCATGGTATAAAGATGTAAGTGTCTTCATAAATCTATGAGAAGTGTAAGTATCTTTGAACAGTAATCAAGGAAGCAATGTACTCTCAAAATGAGCATATAAATAAGGTCTTGTACTCATATTTCTAAATCTGAGTTTGATAATCTTTAGAATGAAGCTGTCTGAGCCTTGAAATTTTTATAGTTATACCTTCATGAGTACAAACACTCATTTATATTTTATTCAGGAGACACTGAACACCAACTATATATAAGGAAATGTGAAAGATTTAAAAAATTGTCTTAATTCCTGCTATCAAAAAATTTTAGTAGCAAAGGAGAAATAATATGTGTGCTCAAGTCATTACAGGAAAAAGGCATTGCATCTTAAGTGTCATAAGATATTAAAGTGCTATAAGTTTAGTTCTGTGATCCTTAAAAAAGTGTACATTGGAATTCAAGAGGTTATGGGTAAAGCCTTTTAAAAAAAAACCCTTTCTTCACTGCCTTACCTTAAAATATAGGCATTCTTCTGAATTCTTAACTGGACCTTTTTTTCTTCTCACTGTATGAGTAGTATTATGCTTTCAAAAGTTTTGCATTGTGAGGAAGCACACATAAATGCGTGAAGAGGCAGTATAAAATTAATATGAAGTGATACAGCTTATGGGAAACTAAAGAGATCATTCAAATTCAGTTTCAATCACATTCAGATTTATAAAAGACATTCTTTGTTCAGACAGAATAAGCCTGTTGACATTTGGTCCAGAGCTCAAGAGTTGTGATTTTATATTCTCTTTAAACATTACATTCTCTCCCCCTTATTTTGATTGACATCTATATTTTCTAATTCTAATATGGCACTAATTATTCAATACATAGTTATTGGTACCTAGTATATATTAAGTTCTATACAAGACACTGAACATAAGACAAGTCAAGACCAATATGGTCCCTGCACTTTTGGAGCTTGAGCCCTAGCAATAAATAAGTAAATGATTACATACGAATGATGCTTCGGGGTTGAGGCTGAGAACTAACTTTCTAGTCATAGACATTCGTGTGGAGGAATCATGTGCAGAGTGAAAGAGCTTGGATCTTCTGAAAACTATGTGGAAGGCTGAGTTTATTTTTAAATGAGAATGAGATGGAGATGAGAATAATGTGGAGTGTCAGGAGCCACATTTTTCAAGGTGCACTGTAAAGCCATTGAATGTATAACCACCACTCCATGCTCTGAGGGAGATCCTTCCTTGCCTACTACTAATGGCTTAGGTCTCAAGTAACAACACAGCCTTTCAGATTTCAGATTTTCAGGTATTGACAACATGAGATATTTAAAAACTTCTTTCTTATATCCAGTTGATTCCTCTTTTCCAGAAGTTAGGCTGTTTGAGGTAATTTGAGGTCTTGTAGTCAAAAGCAGTGAGATAGGCAGAATTCTAAGATGACCCCTCAAGATTCCCAGTCCCTGAATGTTCACTAAAACATTAATCTAGATCCTGCTATGAAGGGATTTTGCAGATGTAATTTAAGTCCCAAATCAGGAAACTTTAATATAGGGAGATTATCTGTGTGGTTCTGACTTAATCAGTAACCTTTTAAAAACAGAGAGTTTTCTTTGGCTGGTTACATAAGAGAAATCAGAGGTTTGAGGCATGGGGGAGGGCATAAAAGAGAGCATACGAAAAGGACTTCTGAGTGGCCTCTAGGAGTTAGAAGCAACCCCCCAGTTAACAGCTAGCAAGGAAACTGGGACTTACAACCACAATGAATGTATTATTGTATCAAAAATGAGCTGACCATTTTCCCCCAGAGCTCCCAGATGAGAACTCAGTTCTGCTGATATCCTTATTTCCCCTTGTGGTACCTTCATCAGAGAATAAAGCCATTCCATGCCAGACTTTTGACCTACAATACTATATTTTCCAATAAGCATTAAGTTTGTGGTAATTTGTTGCAGGGCAATAGAAAACAGGAAGCATGGTCTTGTTTTCCCTGGGAATTTCTATCCTCCTCCTCCTGTGAGTAAGTTGCTTCTGCCTTCTCTAGGTATTAGGCAGGAGATAAAGGTGGGTAGGAGGGTAGAAAGGAAAGACACAGTGTTTTTTAAATGACCAAAGTCCAGCTGCCTTTCCAGATTCATGTGAAAACAAACTTCTTTTTCTGCCAAATGGTTATTACAGCTTGAAAGATGAAATATCCTGCCTTCTGATTTCTCTAGATGAGAAGCAGGCATCATTTTCTGTGATCATGAGTGCTACAAACTCCTGAGGACACATGGCAGCTTTTCCCAAGAACTTTCTTACTGTTCTATTCTCCCAGTGCCTTAATGGAAATAAGGCAAAGGCTACCTTTCCCTGTCAGAGGCACTTCCATTTCTATGAGTGATTCTTTTGGGTCCCCCTCATATTACTAGGAAATGGAGCATTACCCTTTCCAATGCAGAAGAGAAGAGAAGAGCCAGGACTTGTTCTACATTCCTATGAATTCCTGTTAACCTCTAGCTTGTTCTTGCATAGGCTGGAGTTATATGGTGAATAGGGATATTGGAAAGGTCAATTTGGTACTTCTTAATATCTTGCAGGGACATTTCTAGGTGATTTCTCTATAGATTGTTGGGGTACTTACCACCTATTGTTCTTAGATTTGGAAATTCTATCATGAGTTAAGAGTAAATTTATCATTTAAAATCCTATACTAATTATTTTTACTGAAAGAGTAACATGATCTGATTTATGCTTTTTAAAGATCACTCTACTTGGTAAAGAATAGATTTCAGGAAGATGGGATTGAACCTTCAACACAAGTTAGATGACCTTGAGGGTAATCTAGGCCTTGCTATTTAATGGGTGATCCATGGAATAGCAGAATCAATTTACCTGAGGCCTTATAAGAAATGATGAATCTCTTGGGCGCCTGGGTGGCTCAGTTGGTTAAGCGACTGCCTTCGGCTCAGGTCATGATCCTGGAGTCCAGGGATCGAGTCCCGCATCAGGCTCCCTGCTCAGCAGGGAGTCTGCTTCTCCCTCTGACCCTCCTCCCTCTCATGCTCTCTGTCTCTCATTCTCTCTCTCTCAAATAAATAAATAAAATCTTTGAAAAAAAAAAGAAATGATGAATCTCAGTCCCTATGTGAACCTACTAAAGCAGAATATATATTCTAACAAGATTCCCCTGGTAAATTTGTACACTTATTAGAATTTGTGAAGAACTTGTCTAGGTGAGATATGATAGTTGCTTCAGGTAAGGTGATGGGTGTGGAAATGAGAAGGGAATTGATACAAAATATATTTTGAGACAGAATTTTCTGATGACTTGATGTGAGGAGTAAGGAAAACAAAGAATTCTCAAGCTTCAATCTGTAGCTTGAGAAACATGATGGTGGGTCATGACATTTGGGAGAGGAATATGCCTAGTGGAAAGGATGGATGAGAGTTTCCATTTGGTCACATCAAGTTAGAATTATTAAGAAAAATCTTGGGGCACCTGGGTGACTCAGTTGGTTGAGCATCTAACTCTTGATTTTGGCTCAGGTCATGATTTCATGGGTGGTGAGATCCAACCCCATGTGGGGCTCCATGCTCAGCGTGGAGTCGGCTTGAGATTCTCTCTCTCCCTCTCCTTCTGCCCTTCTCCTCCCCCCACTTGAGCTTTCTCTCTCTAAATAAATAAATAAAATCTTTAAAAAACATTAAAAAAATTTAAAGAAAATATCTTAATTGCTATAGCCCAAATCCTGCCTACCTCCTATTGTAATTACCCTCGTTATCTTTGTGCTACATTCTAACTCCCTAGTTGAGAAAGTATAATTACTCTGGTCAATAACAATCCTGAGTATACCATTCCTATGATTTTCCTATTTTTAAAAAGAAATATAAGGTCACTTTTCCCAAAAGTGTGATTTTATTTATTTTTTCCATTATTTGCCAATTGTATCCTGATAGTCATGATTTAGTTAAGAATTCTTTCCTCCATTGCTTCTTCTATCTTCTGTGAGCTAAAATTATTGTCCAAATAAGAGAAAACTGTTTCAGATCCTCATTTTAAAGAGTGTTAAAATTTTATGGGGTGCCTGGATGGCTCAGTCAGTTAAGCATCTGCCTTTGGCTCAGGTCATGGTCCCAGGGTCCTGGGATGGGAGCCCTGCATTGGGCTCCCTGTTTGGTGAGGAGTCTGCTTCTCTCTCTCTCCCTCTGCCCCTCCCCATGCTTGTGCTCTCTCTCTCTCGCTTGCTCTCTCTCTCAAATAAATAAAATGAAATCTTAAAAAAATAAAGACTGTTAAAATTTTAAAAGGAAAACAGCCAAGTGATTGTTCAGAAAAAGAAAAGAAAGCAGAGCAAATACAAAAAGAAATCACTTCTGTGTCTAACATAATCTTCCATTTTCTTTTTGTGCAGCTTTCAAAATCAATGGCAACAATACAAAATCAGTCCTATTTCTGAATGGGTTAGTAGGCAATTGTGAATACCCATTGGTAGGTGTGGGTAATCATCTGTAATTAGAATATATTAGACTGTACATCTTTTTAATTGCTATGTGTTTTCTGGCTTCCTGGTCAACAAAGAAGAAATACTGATCTAACACCTAAAGAACACAATACATTACCATTGCCAGGGCAACATCATTGGGAATAAATCCCAAGGCAGACCATCATAAGTATTTTGTGATTTCCATGATAGCTAAAGTAAAATTAAAAAGTGATTCTCTGGGGTGGGCTACGAAAAGTCTGCAAAATGCTATCAAATACCCCTTTCAGTGTGTGTTATTTTATTAATTATATAGTGTACTTAATGGTTTTTCCTCTATGGGGGTTTCTTTTTTGTTGTGAGCTGCATTAAGAATAAAGATGGAAAAACTGGTTTAAGCAATATGGTCATAGTCACTGTTTTGTTTTTAATTTAAAAACAATCACAAGTAAAAATACATCTTTTTAAACCTAGTGTTAAATATTGCAATATCTAACATTTATAGGGGCACTATTCATATTCTAATTTAAAGATGGAGGAAACAAATGTACAGAGGAGCTAAATAACTTGCTCGAGGTCATTGTACTAGTAAGTAGCAGAGCTGTAATTTAAACCCAGGCAGTCTGTTCCCTGAACTACATTCTTAACCTCATGTTAAAACTGCCTCAGCTAGATAATGCAAGAAACAAACACACACATCTGTACACAAAGCAGATATAGGATCATTTCGCTGTTGTCACAAAAATTTGTTCTCTCTTTTTGAAGTGTTCAGAGTGATTTGCATGTCACATTAGATAAATTTCCATGATTATATGTCTATCAATCTCTCTCCTTAGCAAGAAACATATAAACACATATAGTTTGCATGCTTTAAAATTATATAAATGAGTATCTTTGATCATGATTTAATGATTGTAAATAATACTTATATAGCCATTTCCTTGGAGTTTTATTTCTTGATTAGATGCAACAAAAATCTTTGCAAATATTTTTGCTGAATAATTTCCACTATGATAATTTAGTGGGGCTGGGCTAGCAGTGAGAAGATAGAGTAATCTCCAATAGATTTACTCTAATTTTTAAAAAATTTACATTATGTTTATGAGGACTTCTAAGGCATAAAGTACAGACTAGCTTAGGGTCATATATATTATACATATTAAACAAATCTTCCCAAAATATCTACTAAATTTGAGGTAATAGTTTCCTCTTCTAAAACCCCTCTTAGAGTGCTTCTCAGTGGTAACCCTATTAGCACAATTTGATGGGAAAATTCTTCATTCTGCATAGCTCTGACATATATTGTAGGACAGTTAGCATGTATGTCCCCTGGTCACTGCAAGCCAGAGGTAGCTAAAACTGCCCCCACATTTGCAAATGACCCTGATGGAGAACGACTAAAGGAATTAGGGGAAAACCATTTCTACAACTTACCTGTCCAGTCTTTTCTCCTTCCCCATACACAACAGACAAATTCAAACACTCCATAGGTGGCACTTAAAAAAATGGGGAAAGAGGTCAATTAGGTATACTTGAGAAAAAACAAAGGGAAGCAAGTGATAGAACCTCCCAGACATGATGGATCTCCCTCATGAGAGATGCAGCTGGATAGAGAGCATATTAATGGCCATGTTTGGACTGTGACTTGATGGCTGTAGCACCCTTTTTTTCCAGTAGTTTGTTCTTACAAGTGAATGTTATAGAAAGTATATATAGTCATGGAGCAACATCCAAATAAGCAAACTGTACACGGCAGCATCCCCACTCTTTGTCAAGACTTCAGGTTTATCATAGTCCACTTTGCATGTCTCCTTGCATCATATTGCTTTTGTACATCACAGTTAGTTCCTTGGTCACAGGCTATTTTCTTCTAGGGTTTGGGAGCTTAATTCTTATTAACTGATTTGCTTCATCATAATTAGAGCATAGTGAGTAGCACTTTGAGATATAAATATTTTCATTTGTATTCTGAGTATAATATTACCTCTAATTCAATGTCTCTTTAAAACTAAAACATTAGGGGCGCCTGGGTGGCTCAGTCATTAAGCATCTGCCTTCGGCTCAGGTCATGATCCCAGGGTCCTGGGATCGAGCCCCGCATTGGGCTCCCTGCTCCGTGGGAAGCCTGCTTCTCCCTCTCCCACTCCCCCTGCTTGTGTTCCCTCTCTCGCTGTGTCTCTCTCTGTCAAATAAATAAAATCTTAAAAAAAAAAAAAAAACTAAAACATTAAAATACAGTCTGTAGCTCAATTTAAACTAAACTTAAGCATATTCAGTGTGATTCTCAATTTAACTTTCCTAACATGCAATCATCATGTACAGAGCACTTAATGCATTTATCATCTACATAGGTTATATTCATCATGGGACAATATGTCAAATCTTCTTTTGTTATCTTGAACTGTTATTGGAATTTACTTAACTTTTCATAGATTCTAAGCTCACAGTAATCAGTAACTGTGTTTTATTCTTCCTGTGTTACCCACAGACCCTGGTATAAGGCCAGGAGTTAGAATATTCCTCATATAATTTTTATTTGAAATATTTGTATTTCCCTTCAGCTCTTAGACATGATATGCAAGAATTATCTTCTGTAAAATCTCTTCACTCTTTGCACTCATCTACAGCCAATTATTAAGACATCTATGCTCTATGTCAAAAAGATGTACAGCATTATGATTCACCAGCTAACTTCATTACTAGCTTTGGCATTGTCAGTATTTTTTTTTTAACAAACTGCTAACAGATGAAGTAATAAGAGTATTAGAAAATACATTGCCTGTAGGAGCTGTTGTTATTGAGGGCAAAAGGGAAAGGAGTTTATACATTTCTCAGAAATATTAATAATTAAAGATTCCCTTAAATTAGAGTCACCTTGTAGCTGAAGCCACAACTTAAAAAAACATTTTTGCCATGGCTTCTATCTGAAGCTATATTGTGCAACTTAATTGTAAGTGCTATGCCAATTCAAGATGTTTAAAATATATTTATTGTGATGAGTTGACATATGGTCATTTTTCAATTATATTAATTTAGCTACACTACTGATAACGATAGTGTCAATAAAACTTTTTTGTTTGTCATATATAAATCACAACTAAATCTGAAACTGCTTATTTAAAAAAACAGTATTATTAAAATGCAGAGGGGGTATTTTTTGGTAACACTGCCTTGTTATTTTAATCTTTTAAAGAATGAAATGAAAGTGATGTCCTGAATTTTGAATAAATAAACAGGAATTTATATTGCTGGCTGTTAGGGCTTACCTTAAGCAAAATTGTGAACATACTAGAAAGGTCAAAAGGCACCAGTTGCCATTATGAGATTATGAGAACATATGCATTGGTTCTCCAATACTTCTTTTAATAGTTTCTCTGCTTGGGATGGTCTCTGGTTCAAGTGTCACTTTCTCAACCAATTTGCCATGTCACAAGCTACCATGTCTGTGTCATAGTGCTGAGTCTTTATTAAGAAACTAAATAATACCTGTTAGCTAATTGTTTCACTACATAAATCCATTATACCATTCCAGGAAACATATTTACTCATAGAGAGAAGCTTAGTGGAAACCTAACCATTTGCTCTCCCTTTCCTGGTAGATTTCAAGAATGACAAAGCGGCACACTCAATTTCCCTTCTAAAAGAGAGAGACCAGAAACAGGGGTCCTTTTCACAGGGGGTCAGATTTTTTTGTCACCTGACTGGGCTACTGTTGTACAACTACTATACCCTAGCCAAGACAACCATTCCTAAACTGGCTTGGAATAAGAATGCTGCTTCATAGTATTGTCTCTAGAGAGTGACCAACTGATACAGTTAGATCATATCACTTGGGGAATTTGACTACGGAGCATAGAGAGAAAGAGGGAACCATAGTGAGAGACAATGGAAAGAAAGAGTAGCCACAGAAGCAGAAATGAAGAAAGGGATTACTCTTGCCAAGTCCCTAGAGTAGGGCTATTAGATGTTCTCTGTTGAAAGAAAAACAAGCTGACTAGGTCACTAAGGCTGATAATTGGTGCTCCAGAATACTGCTGCATCCTGAATGGCAAAGTGTACTGATCAAATTCTCCTGTTCTAACACTTTCTTGGGTTCCCTTCCTTCCATGTAGCTTTATAATAAAACCCCTTTATAGGAGTTAACTTCTGCATCACTATTCCATTGTAATCTGTAAAATCTCAACTAATAAAATTCTTCCAATTGCTTCTTCCACCATTCCATAGGTTTTATAGTATTATCTCTGCAAATGTATATAATTTTATACCAGAGCTCATGAGAGTCTAGCTGGATAACTGTGGTTGCTTCTACTCATTTTATCTTTAATTTATAGTTCCCAAATCCTGGTGCTTTGGACTGAAACTTGTGCTTGTTTGTTTTAACCTCATGTTAATTAACCTAGTGCACACTTATAGAAACATTGCTTCTATTAAATACTGCTTTTATCATCATTCTTGTTTCTGAATCTCCATTTGTAGCAAATTCTTGAGGAATATAGAATGTGATTTTTACTTCCTTCAGAAGGAGAAACTGTCATCCATATCACTTCAGCACTAAGCTTAAGTGGGTACTGTACTTTTTTTTTTTTTAAGATTTATTTATTTTGGGGGGGAGGGGCAGAGGGAGAGGGAGACAGAATCCTCAAGCAGACTCCCCAACTCAGTGCAGAGAGCCGCCATGCGGGGCTCAATCCTAGAACACTGAGATCATGACCTGAGCAGAAATCAAGGGTTGGTGGCTTAACCAACTGAGTCACCCAGGTACCCCGTGGGCACTGTACTTTCTGAGGGCCTTCTGTGACCTGAGGAGTATGCTCAGCCCCTCACCTGGAGTATGTGGAAGTATAGGAGACAGAACATACCCAGGAGCAGCTCTCAACCAATGATGAAGGAGAATTGGCAAATAGATACACCATCTTCCTGGCCTCTCATTCATATATGTGTGTGTGTGTGTGTGTATATACAGTCTCCCAGGTATTCCCAGTGGGACTGAGTCCTACTTGCTGAAAATGATATCTTGCTTACTAATATCCTATATTGATTTTCCTCTTGTTTCCTCATTACTGTACTGTTACTTTCTAGGATTACCTCAAATATTTGTCTCAGGGTCTGTTTCTAGGGAACCCAATTCATGATACTTTATTCCATTTCAGTGTCATTTTATAGTTGAAGCTTAGGCAAAGCTCCCATATATAAAATTCATGTCATTTCCTTTTTTTTAAGAGTTAAAAGTACATTTCCTTCAGATAGTCTAAAATGAAGAGATGTAGTTGGCAACTTATAGAATCTCTCTCACATATAAGCAAGCACCTTTCAACACCAATTTCATTAAAGTAGAAATACATACAAACATACATCTTAACACTTGCTTTTATGTACTTTCTTCAAGTTAAATTAGAACATGTAATTTCTAATTTAGGTTATCATCTAGAGAAAGAACATCCTAGCAGGGTACCTGACTGCTATGCCCACTTCAATTGTCTCAGTAACTTTAAAAAAATATGTATAGTTCTAAATAGGTTATAATAGTTTATAATGATGATCTCAAAATCATGTTGAAGTACATGGTAAGCTATTTAGTGAAAATAATCTGTAATTATGTATTTTATCAACTTTATTGAGAAATAAGTGTCATATAATAAGCTGCACTTATTTAAAATTATTCAATTTGATAAGTTTTGATGTAGTTATATAACAGTGAAACCATATCCACAAGTAAGAAAATGAACATATCTATCACTACCAAATTTCTTTCTGTCCATGAGTCATCTCTTTCCCACTCCTCCCCTCTTCAGGAAAACACTCATCTGCTTTCTGACAATCTAGATTACTAATGGTTTTCCAGAACTTTTTATAAGTAAAATTGTACTCTTTATGTCAGTCTTCTTTTACTTGACATAAATAAATTGAGATTAATCCATGTTGTAGCATGTATAGATAATTACTTTTTTTGCTGAGTAGCACTACATTATATGAATATACCACAGTTTGTTCATCCATTCACTTGTTGGCATATGGGTTGTTACCAAACTTTTGGCTAATATAAATAAGCTGCTCTGATCAGTCATGATACAATACAATTTACAATAGTAAAATCACTTTTCCAAAGTGATTGTACCATTTTATATTCTCAACATTAATGTATGAGAATTTCAGTTCTTTTTTTCTTCCTTTTTTATGTTTTTATTTTAAATTTTACTTTAAATTTTTGTTTTAATTCCAGTTAGTTAATATACATATTATATTCATTTCATGGTTTCAGGTGTACAGTATACTGATTCAACACTTCCATACAATACCTTGTGCTCATCACGAGTGTGTGTATTCCTTAATCCCCAACACCTATTTAAACAATCCCCCTATCCCCTCCCCTCAGGTAACCATCAGTTTGTTCTCGATAGTTAAGAATCTATTTCTTACTTTTTCTCTCTCTCTCTAATTTTTCCCCTTTGCTTTCTTAAATTCCACATATGAGTGAAAATATATGGTATTTGTCTTTCTCTGTCTGACTTACTTTGCTTAGGATGATACTCTCTAGCTCCATCCATGTCATTGTAAATGGTAAGATTTCATTCCTTTTATGGCTGAATAATATGTCATTGTGTGTGTGTGTCCATATCTTCAGATATATATATATCACATCTTCTTTATCCATGCATCAATCCATGGACATTTGGACTGCTTCCTTATCTTGGCTATTGTAGATAATGCTGCTATAAACATAAAGATGCATATATCCATTTGAATTCATGTTTTTGTATTCTTTTGGTAAATACCCAGTACTGCAATTGCTGGATCATAAGGTAGTTCTATTTTTAACTTTTTGAGGAAACTCTATACTGTTTTTGAGAGTGGCTGCACCAGTTCGCATTCCCACAAAGAGTGCACAAGCATTCCTTTTTCTCCATATCCTCATCAACACCTGTTGTTTCCTGTGTTGTTGATTTTAGCCATTTTGACAGATACAAGGTGTTATCTCATTATAGATTTGATTTGCATTTCCTTGATGATAAGTTATGGTGAGCATCTTTTAATATGTCTATTGACCATCTGTATGTCTTCTTCAGAGAAATGTCTGTTCATGTCTTCTGTCCATTTTTAAATTGTATTATTTTGGGGGGGGTGTTGAGTTTCATAAATTCTTTAAGTATTTTGGGTTCTAGCCCTTTATCAGATATGTCACTTGCAAATATCATGTCCCAGAGAATTTCAGTTCTATGTCTTTATCAACATGTGGTAAGCTCAATCTTATTTATTTGTTTGATTATATTATATTCTTATAGGTATGTAATGTTGTCTCACTATGGTTATAATTTTCATTTAACAAATAACTAGTGATGTTGCCCATCTTTGAGTCCATTTGCTGTCTATATATCATTTATCTATCTATCATCTATGTAATTTATCTGTAGGTCTTTTTGGAAGTGTCTGTTCAATTTTTTTACTCGTTTAAAAAATTGGATTATTTCTTTCCTGATTATTGAGTTTTGAGGATTCTATAAATATTCTACATAAAAGCCATTTATCAATATTTTATTTTCAAATATTTTCTCCCAGTCTGTGGCTTCTCTTTTCATTCTCCTAATAGTTCCTTTAGAAGAACAGAAGTTTTTAATTCAATGAAGCCAAAGATTTTTTTCTTTTACAGATTACACTTTTTGCCATATTTTAAAATTCTTAGCTAACTCAACATCACCAATTTCTCATGTATTTACTCTATAATCGTCATAGTTTTCAATTTTAAATAGGTGCTATGATTCATTTTATATCGTTGTGTATGGTATAATGTGTCTAACCTAAGTTTATTTTATTTTGCACATTCAGTTGTTCCAATACCATTTGTTGAAAAGACTATCATTTCTTCATTGAATTGCCTGTTTACCTTTGTCAAAAATCAGTTGTCTATATGTTAGACCTAAGCCTAAACTATACAATTCTTTTGATATAATTGTGATATTATTAATGACACCACCACACAGTCTTGATTGCAAAATCTTTATAAAGAACCTTGAAATAGGTAGTCTTTGTTTTGTTTTTCCAAAATTGTTCTTTGTATTTCCATATGATTTTCAGAAACAGTTTTTATTTTCTAAAAAAGAAAGCCTGCCTGATTTTAGGTTGGGATTACATTAATTCCATAGATCAATTTGGAAATAATTTTCATCTTGGGATATTGAGTCTTCTAACCTACAGCCAAGGTATATCTCTCCATTCATTAGGTCATATTTAAGTTTTATCAGCAATATCTTGTAGTTTTTCTATACAGATCTACCACATTTTTGTCAGGTTTCTCTGTAGGTATTTCAAATTTCTGGTGCTATTTTAAATGGTATTGTTTTTAAATTTTATTTTCTGATTTATTTTCTGATGGTGTTAGTATAAAATATAATTAATTTTTGGTGTCAGTCTTCTATCTTGGGACCCTGTTAAACTCACTTAGTTGTAGTAGTTTATCAGATTTTCTAGAGATGATCACATTGTCTGCAGATAAAGAATTTCACTTCTTTCATTCCAATCTGGGTGCGTGGATTCATTTTTTTTTTCCTACCTTATTGCTTTGGCTTGGAACTCCAATACAACATTGAATAGAAGTGGTAAGAATGGACATTATTGTCTTGTTACTGATTTTAGACGGAACACATTTATTCATTCACCATTAAGTAAGATGTTACCTGTAGGGTTTTCTTTTCTTTCTGTCTTTCTTTTTTTTTTTTTCAAAGATTTTATTTATTTGACAGATAGAGACATAGCAAGAGAGGGAACACAAGCAGGGGGAGTGGAAGAGGGAGAAGCAGGTTTCCCGCCAAGCAGGGAGCCCAATGCAGGGCTTGATCCCAGAATCCCGAGATCATGATCTGAGCCGAAGGCAGATGCTTAACTGACTGAGCCACCCAGGCTTCCCAGTTGTAGGGTTTTCATAGGTACTTTTTATCAAGTTGAAGAAGTTTCTCTATAGTTTTTGTGTAATGTATGACTGCTTTTGGCATCTGGATAATGCCAGCTTCATAAAAATTGTTCAAAAGTATTATTTCCTTTTCATTTTTGGTAAGAGTTTATGTGGAATTGGTATTATTTTTTTTCTTAAATGTTAGGTAAAATTCACCAGTGAACCCATTTTGGTTTGACTTGCTTTTGTTGTTAGCAGGTTTTTGACTAAAAATTCCATTAATTCCATTTCTTTAATAGATGTAGAGATATTCAGTATGTTTCCTTCTGAATGAGCTTTTGTCTTTTGAGATAGAATTTGTCATTTCATCTAAATTGTCAGACTTATTAGCATATGGTTCTTCATAATACATTCTTATCATTTTAATATCTGTAGGATGTCTAGTGAAATCATCCTTTTATCATGATCAATTTGGCTTGCTGTTTACTAATTTAATGATATTCTCAAGGACACAGGGTTTAGGGTTTCATTGATTTTCTTGTTTGTTTCCTATTCATCTATTTCATTTATTTCTGCTGTGATCTCTATAAGTTTCTTAATTCTGTATACTTTGGTATATCTTTAATAGTTTCTATGATTCTCCTTTAGGGTTTGAACAGATGGAATATAACTGTTATAATTCTTATAATGTTTGCTAGCTCTAGCACATGTGTTAGTTCTGGGTTGGCTTCTTCCTACTTTTTGCATGCTTGGTAATTGTGAATATTCCCTCTTGAATGTTGAATATTTTTGTATTTCTATAAATGCTTTTAAGCTTTCTACTGGGACTCAGTTAAATAAGTTGAAAATTGTTTTGTCCTTTAAATTTTCCTTCTAAGATTTATTACAAAGATCCAGAGTAGTGCTCAGTCTAAGGCTAATTACTCACCATTACTGAGTTGGCTCTCTTGTATACTCTACTGAATGCCCCATGCATTGTGAGGTTTTCTCTCCAGTACTATAGAATCACATAGAGCTCACAACATTCATGTACCATCTCTCAAGGATCACTAGCCTTCATTTTCTGGTATTTGGTGTCTTAATAAATATTTCAGATATTCTGTCTGATAGTGGTTTGTTTCAGTGAGTAGAGTAAATCTGGTTTTTGTCATTCCATCTTGACCAGAAATGGAAATCTGTGGCATAATATTTTAAATGTTCATTTACTCAGAAAATATGAAATATTGAGTATTACATTAACATTTTAAAACTTAAATGCAGGTATTCTTTTAATATAATTTGTTCTGAAAAGTTTTAAATGAAGTTAAATTTTGCCTGTAGTTGAGATGTTATTTGTTTAAGTCAGATGTCATTGTGGGGTGCCTGGGTGGCTCAGTCAGTTAAGTGTCTACCTTGGGCTCAGGTTGTGATCCTGGGTTCCTGGGATTGAGCCCCACATCGGGCTCCCTGCTTAGTGGGGAGTCTGCTTCTTCCTCTCCCTTTGTCCCTCCCCTGCCTGTGTGCTCTGTCTCTCTCTCTCTCTCTCTCTCAAATAAATAAAATATTAAAAAAAATTTAAAAACAGATGTCATTGTGAAAAGTTTCTTTGATAGTTGTTATTTTTCTTTTATTTCTTACTTTCTTGGTGGGTTGCAGTTTCAGAGACATAACCTATGATTAAGGAAATATAGGAAATAAATTTTCTGGGATTGTGAATCATTTTTTTCCTAACACCAGTATAATCCTATAATAGAAATAACATTAACTATATGTTACATTTGTATTGAAGTATTCATTGAATGACCAAAAAAAAAAGGAGATAGAAATTCTCATTTAATAGTTTTAACAATTCATTTGCATTTAACCCAAATCTTTGTAAAACTTGTTTTTTGTAGGAGTAAAGACTTTTTTTTTCTGATTATTAGCTTTTTAATACATGCAGAGGAATGTTACCAGTAAGAGCTTCCTTTCAACTTCTTGTACTGGAGGTATAGTATGAATACTTTATTACTTGTCAACAGATTGGCTTGTAGACATTCCTGTGTTTCCTGTTTAAAACATTATGTCTTCCAGAAATATATTTGCCAGCTAGAGGCAATTTGACATGTGCACATCTCTTGCTGCCTACAATAATAAGCAACACCAAATATAGACAGGTAAAACGTGACATCACAAGAGCAGAATATGAGAATAAGCATTCTAAGGCAAATATCACATTCATTTCTCTCATTTCCAGTAACAAATAATGTCAACAAGAAGCTCAATAATTTAGCTTAAATTGGAAAACACCAAGTTAATAAATACCTTAAAAAATAGTCTTATTTGGGGAAATAATATTGCCTGTAACGGAAACACTGAAGGTATGTGTCAGATTTTGACAGCGTATTTTCCAGTATACCTCTTCAAACATAAAATCTAATTATGTTCACCCTTTCTCATGCCATTTAATCCCTCTCCTTGATATATCCTGTTTCCCCAAACACTATAATGAAAACTAGAGTTCATGGCAAAACTCAAGCTTCTCTGAACTCCCTTACCTCTCATTAGTTGAATCCAGCTTTGTCAAATTTTATTCCTTCAGCCCTATTCTGTAGCTCAAGTGAAATTCAGACATCTATTGATATAAAAAATGTAAACGAAATAGCAGTGTAATTTCTTCCCAAAGGAAATACAGTGCAGTTTAATAATACATTGGGAACATGTGGTTAGGTCAGTCTGTTATTTATCCTTTTGGCTAGGCTATTTTATTTAGAAGTCAACAGAAATAAAACTAATAGTGTTATATATAGAATAATTCACTTACCATTTATTAGCTTCTGTGTAAAAAGAAAAACAAACTGAAGAGAATTATTTAGCATTTTCCCCATTTGATTTTCATTTGCTTGAAATTTACCTGATAGAGGGTAGAAATAAAATGGAAAATATTTTGGAAAGTACTGAAGTCAGCTTCCATATGGAATAATGGAATATGATTTCTAATAATTAAACTTCTTAAAAAATGGAATGGGCTAACTAGTGAATCAGTGAAAAAAACTGCGAAAAGAAATTTTTGAAGTGCTTGTCATATATACTGTAGAAGGAAGGACATTGGTCTTTGGAAATCTCTACCCTCTCATAAAACTTTTTCTTCTGGAACCTATCATGACATTCTTTTATTAATATTATATGGATGTATTTCTTAATTTCTTTACCAAGATGTAACTAGAGAGTTGGTTACATGTTTATTCATTTTTTTCATCATAGAGCTTTGCTCATATCAGACTCTCAATAAAAATATATTTAATTTAATAATAGTAATATTAATGTATACCATTTATCAGATAATATGTTGTACATTTAGCATCGATTATTTCATTGAATACTTATGAAAAGCCTATGAGGCAAGTGCTATTCTCCTTAATTTTCATTAAAGCTAGGAGTTTAAGTGAATGCATATATGAATTAATATATAAATCAATTAGAAAATAAACATATGTATAAATGAATGTATAAATGGAAAGTTGGACTAGATAATATATTAAGTATATTCCATGTGTGAACATAAGAACTTAATATCCTATGTCTATGAATATAAGAGCTATATATTAAAGTTTAATAAAATGATTATATATATTATTATTACTACCCCTTTAATTTCTCCTTTGGGAATTATTTGCATTGCTTCTCACAGGTATCATGCATCAATAATTTCATATTTTTGCTATGAAAACAAAGGAGAGTAGAAAGTGCAAAGATAAAGTATGTAGAAATTAAAACATTTCATATTCACATTTACCAACAGACTTTTTGGCTTTACTCCCAATTAAATTCCTTTCAGCAAACATTTAATGGGCCTCTGCAAGGTACTGAATAATACAATGAAACATTCTTATTACTTAGAGATGTAGGTTGTAGACTCATTGAAATGGTCTCTCTTGAAGTTATATGTGACATCAAATAGCCCTGCTGATTTGTTTTTTATTGGATTACTAGTTGCTTGGTATTATTAAACAGCAAGAAAATGATTCTCTACTGAAGACCAGTATGATACCCTCTGACATAATGGAAAATAATGTAACTCTATAGTACTGTTGATCTACCCCTAAGGAGACCTCAGATATTTTTATTTTTCCTGGGTTATTAAGCATGTAATATTAGAGTTTTACACTTGGAGGATAAGTTACATATGATTCTTGAAGGTTGTATTTTTCATCTTCAAGTGTTCTTATTTCTTTTTTTCTATTTCAGGAGGAACTGGATTATTTGAAGTCAAGAAAATATTTATAAGCATCAGTTACAATTCAAGGAAAGCAGGAGTAGGGAAGAAATTGAAATTTGTCAGAAAATGGACTTATTAAGCAAATACCTTAATGTAATATAGATAAGATCATTAATGTTGGTTCTGACTATCTGTCAAAACAGTTACAATCTGAAATAAATCTACAAAGGGAGACTTCTGCCACCTTATAACAAACATTTGTTTCAAATCCCAGTGATATTTGGGAATATCATAGCTTTAGATACTGTGAATTCACAATTCTGTCCCTTATTTTCTCTGTGAACTTAGTTTACTATTTCTTAAACTCATTGAATCTCTTTTGTTTTTGTTTTTGTTTTTTGTTAATCTCTAAATTGGCAAATATTTTGCACCTAATGAGGCTGGCTTAAGAATCAGTAAAGTAAAAGCTTGCTTATCACAGTGCTAAATAAGTAGGTGATATTCATGAATGGTATAAGTTTATACTTTTATTTGTCCATTATTCAAATCTTACAGCATTTTCTAATTCAACCTTTCATGAATAATTTTTTTTAGTGAACCAGTCCACAATGATAATACTGTCTTATCACTTTTATAATTTAAAATCTGTGCCAAATGATTCTCAGTTTTCTCATGAATTATTTATAACTCTTTCATGTACATTGAACTTTGGGTATAGAAGAGAATGCATAATTTTTGTACACAGAAATATTTGACCAAGAGTTATTGAGTATGTGATCTCTGATAAGTGATTTAACCTCAGTATACTCATCAGTGAAGTAGGGTTATAATACTGCTCCATTGGGTTTTTGTGGTAATATTAAATGTGATAACATTAAATGTGGAAATATTAAATGTGATTAACAGTAGAGAATCCTCAATAAAGTGCCTGACTTCGTGTAAGTACTCAGTATTTGTTAGTTTCTTCTCCTTCCCCCCCTTACTTAACCAGCATTTTGCTCCTTGGAGACAATAACCAGGTCTTATTTACCATGGTACAATTTTTTTTTAAATTTTATTATGTTATGTTAATCACCACACATTACATCATTAGTTTTTGATGTAGTGTTCCATGATTCATTGTTTGCATATAACACCAGTGCTCCATTCAATACGTGCCCTCTTTGATACCCATCACCAGGCTAAGCCATCCCCCCACCCCCGTCCCCTCTAGAACCCTCAGTTTGTTTTCCAGAATCCGTAGTCTCTCATGGTTCATCTCCCCTTCCAATTTCCCCCCCTTCATTTTTCCCTTCCTACTATCTTCTTCTTCTTTTTTTTTTAACATATAATGTATTATTTGTTTCAGAGGTACAGGTCTGTGATTCAACATTCTTACACAATTCACAGTGCTCACCATAGCACATACCCTCCCCAATGTCTATCACCCAGCCACTCCATGCCTCCCACCCCCCACCACTCCAGCAACCCTGTTTGTTTCCTGAGATAAAGAAGTACCATTTAATTGATTTGTCTTTATGCAGTGCTCAAAGTTAACCTGTGTCTAAGGTTACTAACTTCAATGCCTGTGAATCATCTGTGAATCTTAATAAGAGGCAAAGCAGACTCAGCAGCTCTGAAAAAGGGCCTGAGATGATGTGTTTCTAACAAGATCCCAGATGAAGCCAGTGCTCCTGCTCAGAGATCACACTTCCTATAATAAGCATTAAACTATGCTGGAAGAGGTCACTGAGAGGACGTGACCACTGCTTCATCCATGCGCTGGACCTGGGCAAGCAGAGGCTCCTCACCTTCTCCCGTGTCCTTGGAATATATAGTTTTCCCACAGTTCCAACAGTAGGAGCATTTTCAAGGACACAATCTTGAGAGAATACGGTGTTGAGATGAGGTGCTGAGATCTACTCATCTTGACTGCCCAAGACAAGCCTCATGTATAAGTTATGCTTATTAAGCTGCCACCTACCAATCTGGAGTGGTCTGCCTCTCTTTTTGGTCTCTCCTTACACTCTGTGTAAGGAGGCCAGTTTGTAAACCAACAATTGGTGAGCTTGCCAGGAGACCAAAGAAATGGGCCTTGGAAAAGAGGCATCCAAGGGGGGATATCCTGAGTTGGGCATCAACCCTTATGTGTGGAAGGTGGCCTCTCCTCTATATGTTAGGGTCTTGTGGACAGCAGTGTGAATATGGGAACACCTCCAAAATGCCAGCTAGTCTCATGCACGTGTTTGAGGAGCTGTGCATAGTTCAGTGGCGGAGAAGAGGAATGAGTGGCTACTGCTGTGGGCTGGCCTCTACTGTGGACAGTATAGCTGGCTACTAATGCCAAACTAGAGGCTGAAACTCAAGTTAGAAAGCTGGAAGAAGAGGTGAGGTTAGAGAAGGAGGAGTGGGTGTTCACTACTCTTCTAGCTTTGGAGCTGGCAGAAAGGTGAGAGTGCAGGATAATAAATGGAGACCTTAATGTGCCATTTTACAAAGCTAGGAAGGTGCAGGCTGCTGTGGATTAAGGTCCAAGTGCTGTGACAAAGATTGATTGTAACTTCAGAGGTGGAATCCCTGGAAAAGTGAATGGAGGATGTTGTGGTGATTGACAGTGAAACAGACAAAATGCCCTGTGCCATCCGACCCCTAATACAAAGGAAAGCAAAAGCAAGCAACAACTCCACCCAGCCAGGCAGCCCCCAATTCAGGAAATGTTTTGATGACAGAATATACACCCACTGAGCTTGCTGATATAGCTGCCAAGTCCCATAAAAAGGTCAGGGAAAATATCCAGGCATGGTATGGGTGGGGAGGAGGATGGCATTTCTCTGACGGGGCAGGAGGCAGAGAAAATGAGCAACACTCTGCCCTTCAGCAGCACCTACATGGCCTTCTGGGGGCTCAAGATACTCACTCCCTTATGGATCAGACTATTCTAGCCTGCAAGTAGTGATGTTCAATGAGGGGGAATGTCCCAGGGCATGTGTGACTCTGGAAGTCTATAGAGGAAGTACAACCAATCCTTAGGGTGTTGGGAATGAAACAGACCATCTACACTCCTGTCTTTGAAGGCCCTGATCATGCCCCATTTACTGCAGAAATGAAAGTCAAAATACTCCAGTCTCCCCCCCGCATCTGATATAGGACATTGACATTCATGCTGTGTCCAGTCATGGAACAAGATATTTATGATGTTGGGCAATCAATCCATTCATAATCTGGGGGAAAATGACAAATCCTAGGTTTGGTTATGGGCTGTTTGAAAGACTCAAGGCAGAGAGGGTGCTCAGAAATTCAAAAGGCTATCACAATTGATTGTAAGGAGTCTGGTTAAAGTAACCTGGAAGCAAATGTGGTTTGACCTCATTGCTGCCAGGACCACACCTGAACAGACAGATTGGCAATCCAATACAGTGGGTTGGCCTGTGGAAAGCCTTAAAACCTAAACAGCAGTTTAGACTCACCCCACCTGCCCCTTACTAGCCCTGATACCCCACCTGCTTTAGCAGAGGCCTCAGGGATGTGGTCTTATGTAGAATAGATGGCTCCCACACCCTGGGTATGGGATGCAGGCCAAGAAAGCCTCCAGGTGAGGGCCACTGGAGGTGGTCAGAGGCCACATGTTGTGCTCACTATTTACTGGTCACCCAGAGATAAACAAAAGGCGATAGATCAGGTTGACATTGGAGCCAAATATACTCTAACACATGCTAACCCTTAGAAGTTTTCTGTCCCCCTCAGTGCCATGGTTGGTTATAGATGGGAAACAGTTATGGTCAGAAAGGTCCCTTTGGGGACGCCTGGGTGGCTCAGTTGGTTAAGTGACTGCCTTCGGCTCAGGTCATGATCCTGGAGTCCCTGGATCGAGTCCCGCGTCGGGCTCCCTGCTCGGCAGGGAGTCTGCTCCTCCCTCTGACCCTCCCCCCTCTCATGTGCTCTCTCTCATTCTCTCTCTCTCAAATAAATAAATAAAATCTTTAAAAAAAAAAAGAAAGGTCCCTTTGACACTGCAAGTTGGATGTTCTCACAAGAATCTGAGATTTTTTTATATCTTCAATTCCAGAGAATATATTGGGCATTGATATCATATAAGGTCACACTCTGCAAAACTCTACGGGTAAATTTTGCCTTTAGGTTAGAGTAAGCAAACCCAGAAGGGGACTAGAAAGTCAATGACATCATTTTTAAAGTCAAACAGAGACAGACATCATATGGTTTCACTCATATGTGGAACATAAGGAGTAACGTGGAGGACCACAGGGGAAGGGAGGGAAAACTGAATGGGAAGAAATCAGAGAGGGATACAAACTGTGAAAGACTCTGGACTCCAGGGAACAAACTGAGGGTTACAGAAGAGAGGGGTTGGGGGCATGGGGTAACAGGGTGATGGGTATTAAGGAGGTCACATGTGATGATGAGCACTGGGTATTAAACAGAACTAATGAATCGTTGAACACCTACATCAAAAACTACTGATGTACTATATGTTGGCTAATTGAACATAATAAAAATAAATAAAAAAATAAAAGAAATAAAAGAAACACACTAGTAAAAAAGGGGAGAAAATGGGGTTCCTGTTCTGGCATACTGTGTCCCCAGTCCATCTCCTCATGCCAGACAGTGCTGTTTCCACCACCTAACATGTATGATATATACACGAAGTCAAATTCCTAAAGCTGCTAACCTCCCTCTCCTCAAGCCCAGGTGGAAATGTTCTGTTTTCCACTGGTATGATCATTTGGCCACCTTCTTTGCTCCTGCCATTGGCCTGGAGGATGTTATAGCACACATAGAAACCGTTATCAAATTCACTCAAAAGCCTTAAACGATAGCTAACAAAGCCTGTCTTTACCAAACATGGAAATGTTTCTGAGGAGAAAAGTTGTCCTCCAAAATAAGATGGCCTTGGATATCATTATAGCCTTGCAAGGAGGCACCTGTGTCATCCAAACAGAATGTTACGTGTTCCTACTTAATCAGTCTGCTAATGTATTACCTTTATTAAATCACATGAGAACAGATGAACACCAGAATGAACTCACCCCCAGCCTAGAGGACTCAATAAATCAGTGGTTCAGATCATGAGATTCTTAACAAAAAAATTGTTACTTATTTTGGTAATCATTATCTTAATCTATGTTTTCTCTTGCATGTGCCTACATTGTTGCTATGGTATCTACCTCTAATTCAGCCAGATGGCCAACAGATGAGCCTCCTTCTTGCTAATGAAACCCCTTGCTGACAGTTCAGGGCACATTGTGGAAAAGGAGGCATATAAAATTGTAAGAGCTCTTGGGGGCGCCTGGGTGGCTCAGTCGTTAAGCGTCTGCCTTCAGCTCGGGTCATGATCCCAGGGTCCTGAGATCGAGCCCCACATCAGGCTCTCTGCTCCGCAGGAAACCTGCTTCTCCCTCTCCCACTCCCCCTGCCTGTGTTCCTGCTCTCGCTGTCTCTCTCTCTGTCAAATAAATAAATAAAATCTTAAAAAAAAAAGAAAAAGATTGTAAGAGCCCTTAACAAGGGGTAGGATGTTAGAGGTCATTGAGAAGCCATGACCTCTGGTTGACCTGCCAGCTGCATCTGGGCAATTGAAGCCTCCTCCCCAGACTTGTCCTTGGAATGTATGTTTGGCCAGTGTTGCCACAGTGGGTGCTGTTTTCAAAGATGCAGGTTTGAGAGATGTTGAGATTGTCTGGACTGAATATGTATGTGACTTGACCCTGTTAAAGCCTGTCTATACACTTTTAAGATTGTGGCATGCAGGGGTGGAGATCTATTCCTTTTGCAGTCTCCCAAGACAATCCTCACCTATGAGTTTCCTGCTTGTGAAACCTGCCACCTGCCCATCTGGAGTTGTTTGCCTCTTTCTTTGGTTTCTCCTTGCCTTCCACGTAAGAGAACCAATTTGTAAACAAACAAACTTATATAAATTTGGCCAGAAATCTGTTGTAGTTCTAAAGGCCATTCTAATGATAGAATGAGTAGGAATAAAACCAAAATGGAGCAGTACTAAAAATGCAAATAATTTTTTCACATAATTATTTTGATGTGTTTCCAAAGTTTCAAAGATAATTGTTGTTACTTTTGTTATTCCAAAGACTGCAATGCCTTTTTTTTTTAAGATTTTATTTATTTATTTGAGACAGAGAGAATGAGAGAGAGAGAGCACATGAGAGGGGGGAGGGTCAGAGGAAGAAGCAGGCTCCCCGCCGAGCAGGGAGCCTGATGCGGGACTCGATCCAGGGACTCCAGGATCATGACCTGAGCCGAAAGCAGTCGCCTAACCAACTGAGCCACCCAGGCGCCCTGCAATGCCTTTTCATAACAGGGTCCACACCTCTGTATGTGATAGTCCTTTCCTTGCCTAAGTTCAGCTTTAAGTACCTACTCTTCCCCTTTTTTATCTCTGGACCCCCTCAACACCTTTTAGCTTGGAATCTCTCTCCTGCTTTTGCTTGGAGGATCTAGTCATTGGGAACCTATTCTAGCCTGGAGTCCTTAGAAGGCTCAGTTTGGTGACAGCCTATTTGCCAAAACACCCCCAGAAACAAAGAATTAGGAAAGAAGAAGAATGAGACAGCAAAAGAGGGAGAATGAATAAAGAAGATTTTATTTCAAGCTGTCCACAGCTTAGTAACGAAGCTGATCACTCAGTTGTGGGGAGTGTTCCCAGAGGCTGCATAAACTATTGTTCTTTGGACATATCATCTCAAGACAACAAGGAATTGTTGCTAGAGCTTCTGCACACAGATTTCAGAAGCAAGGTAAGTTCAAGAACCTGAAGTGGCATGAAATGAGTAAGTACAGTGCCCATTCTTGGGCTGCCCATTATGGTTCCTGGCTTCTTCACTCATCTGCTGCCTGCTTTGATCTCTAAAATCACTCCTGCTCCACTCCTTAAAATATAAAATATGACAATATACTTAATATTATAATTGGATTTTTTCTTAGATAACATATAGCAAAGTGCTTACATTCATGAATTGTCAGGTTCTGATAGCAGAAATGATTTCTCATATGTTTTATGAGGTGGCATGAAAATGACTTTCAATAAGTAGAATAACACAAAAAATTTGAGACTATTTCATAAATCCAAAAAAATATAAAACCATATGGTAAATAGGAAATACATTTATCTTAGTGTTTTTAAAGACCTGCAATCACAGGCATGACAGCAACACTTTCCTAGGAGATAATAACTATATTCTATTCTTATGCTGTTGATTACAGAGTTGAACTGATGGAATGTGAAAATTTATTTAGTTAGATAATATGGTATTTAGTTAGATTATTATATTAGTTTTCGATAATGATAATTCTAATGTCTCTCATTAGTGATAACTATTGGTTACAAGCAAAGCATAAAAGTTCTAAGGAACTTTATATTTTATATAACCATTCAATTTAGTGACTAAGAAGTGCTTGACATGGAGCACAAAATAGAAATAGCTAGAAAACTGAAAGCTTTATCTTGTTCTCTGTTTGGCTGTAGTGTAGATGGTGGTTATTTATTCATTTATTATTTATTAATATTATTTAGGAACAATCCCTTTTCCCCATTAAATCAGTGCATACTTCTGAGCTGCTGTCTCGTCCCTCAAATATAAAACAGTTTGTAACTTTTCTCTAAAGTTCCTTAAAGTTTCTGTAAAATTTAGTAGACAGTACATGAAATCAAGGAGAAGAATTGTTTCTCTACTACTTATAGAATTATTTTGAGGAACAAAGTTTTGATGATAATAATTACAACATAAATACATGATAAAGGGTGACAAAAATTGGTTCACAAGTAAATTGACAATAATTATTCTCTATTCCTGTTTCTGAATATCTGAATATTATTATGTGCTGGTCCATGAAGTCAGTCACAGATGTAACTCAGACTATAATATTTAGGATATGTATTTTACCCATTTTCTCATGAAAATTTTAAGAATATATAATGTGTTATCAAATTAGAGGGGGAGACGAACCATGAGAGACTATGGACTATGAGAAACAAACTGAGGGTTCTAGAGGGGAGGGGATTGGGGGAGACGGGTTAGCCTGGTGATGGGTATTAAAGAGGGCACGTACTGAATGGAGCACTTGGTGTTATATGCAAACAATGAATCATGGAACACTACATCAAAAACCAATGATCTAATGTATGGTGACTAACATAACATAATACAGAACAAACAAACAAAAAAAACCCTTTCTTATTTTAATGGGAAAAATAATAAAGTCCCTGAACAGAAAAATTGCAGAACTATAAATGGCCTCTAAGCAGTTGGAAATTTGTCCAGTTTTACCAGTGATTGAGTAAAAAACGGACAAAAAATATTCAGTCACAGGTGGACAAAAAGAAAATCTTCCTGTTTTCCATATTGGAAGAAGTTTTATAGTTGAGTGTGGGGAAATGAAAAACTCCCAAACAGTGCTTATGGTAGATTGTTTTAGGGAAATTCACAGGGCAGATTTAAAAAATCTTAAAATTACCTTACTTTTGATTCTAATAAAAATTAATCGTAAACAATAGAGCTTTAATTACTAGGATGGTCCCTTTTAAAAAACAATAATAGCAAAAGTTTAAAGATCACCTAAATTTTGAGTAATAAGAAATTAATAATTGGAGCTATTCCATATAATATAATAACATTATTAAAATGGCTGTGGAGTAAAATATTCAGTAAAATAAAAATATATTTATGATATAATTTTAGCAAAAAGACTAAAATTCTAAATATTTTTATTCTTAACTTCAAAGTTACATACAAAAATGCCAGTGCCAATTAATTTGTCAATTCTTTAATTGAACAAATATTTATTAACTACCTATTATATGTGAGTTATATATTTATGATGGAATTAATAAGGTCTTATATTTTTTTTTTTTTTTTTTTAGATTTTATTTATGTATTTGACAGAGAGAGAGAGACAGTGAGAGAGGGAACACAAGCAGGGGGAGAGGGAGAGGGAGAAGCAGGCTTCCCGCGGAGCAGGGAGCCCAATGTGGGGCTCGATCCCAGGACCCCGGGATCATGACCTGAGCTGAAGGCAGACGCTTAACGACTGAGCCACCCAGGCGCCCCATATATTTTCTTTTTTCTTATCAACACTTTCAAAATTCTCTATAGTAAACACAGGTTTTATATTGCTTTTATATTAGAGAAAAATATTTATGTACCCAAACAATACGATTAAAATGATTTCAGTTTATGTTTTTAACTGTACTATGTTTTTAATTGTACTTAATTGACAGTGTGTTAGCCAGTCTCTAAAAATGGCCTTCCAGTGAGCCATACTTCTTGGTGTCCAAGCCCATGTTCATATGTAGTCCTTATACTTGAATCTAGGTGTCTTGTGTAATTTGCTTTTGACCAATAAAATGTGGAAGTGATGATGTGTGACTTCACAGTCAAAATCATAAGAAGATGGCAGCTTATTCCTGAGCCTCTTGGAACCCTTGTTCCTGGGACTTTTCCCTCATGAGATGCTCTTTTTTGGAACTCAGTTACCATGCTGTGAGAAGCCCAAACCACACAGGCCAGGGAGTGTTCGGGTGTAGGCACATGGTTCAACTTTGAGCCAAATGCAGCATCACCTGTCAACCACGTGAGTGAACTGTAAATGCACAGTCCAACTAAACCTTCAAATGGCATGTCTTGACCCAGCTGACATCTGACTAAAATAGCATGCAAGACCCCAAGCAAGAACTACTTTGCTGAGAATAGTCAACCCACAAAACCATAAGAGATATGAATACATTTTGCTTTAAACCATTAAGATTTGGGGTAGTTTGTTAGTAACCAAAACAGAAAGCTTATTGACCCAAAATACTTAATAAGTCTTTTGTGGCTTGACTAACATAACATAATAATAATAAAAAAAAAGATTTTTGTGGCTTAATGTGATCTACCTTCTGAATGCCTCTTAAAATAGATCTACCATTGCTTCTCTCTTAGCACTAGTTGTGTTCCACATTGATAAGTACCCCTCCTTTACCCTCAAACGGGGTATCCATATCTACTGTCAAATATTCTGTAGGACTGAGAAATGTTCAGGAATATTTGAGCACAGTTATTGAAGTAGGGGAGGACACATTTTTGAACTCTTCTTGTTCTATCTCTTTGGCTTTCTTTTTGAGTACTCTATGAGAGAAGCCTCTCCTTCCCCCTCCTATTTCCCAGACTCCATCTTTTCTAGTTTCACAGATGTAAAAACCAAGCCTTATAATTATGCATCTAAAAAGAGAATGTTTGCCTCATTTTTCCACATTGTTTTCCACCTCAGTGTGAGTTGTGGAAACAAATTGACCCTCAGAGTGAAAGTGAGAGAGCTAAGGATAAAGAAAGTACAACAGACAATGCTCAGATTAATATTTGAGATGTATGTCTTTTTCTTACTGCCAGGTTGAATTCCTGAATTTCGGATTTCCTGCACTGACAACCACCTCCACAACCAAAGTTGCTCCTCCTGCATAATTAGCAATTTTAATAAATAGCAATTCTGTTTTTCCACTTTCAGGGCAAAACCGTTTTTTACTACATTTTTTATTTTGCTTCACATACAAACATCCTAACTGATTCCTGTCATTCCATATCTGCCTGTACCCACACAACTCTCACCGCAAAATGCAAGAGATATCCTAACAAAAATCGGATCATCTTACTCTTCTCCTTAAACTATCCAAATTTTCCTTTCACTTAATAAATACCAGTTCTTTATGATGGTCCTAAGCGTCTTTTAAACTGAGATTGCCTCTACCTCTTTAACATTTCTCCTCTATGCCCACCCATCCTCCACACCAGTCCAGTACTACTGGTCTCTTTGTTTTTCTTGACCTCACTTATCAGGCTCCTACCTCAAGGACTTTGTGCTCCAAATCCCTTTGCCTGCACTGCTTTTCCCACTGAGGATTGCAGGGCTTTCTTCCTCATTTACTTTCAGTCTCCTTTCAAGTTCTACCTTTTCAATGATATCTTCATTTACCATCATAAATAACAGTATTAATGAAAATGATTATGAGATGATGATGATGATAATAATAACAACATTTTCTGAACACTAGCAACATTGTATATCAGCCCCTTTTCTACATAGTTCATAAGTTTTAATGTTAAGTAATATTGTTTAGGTCATACCTAGGCATTCTGACTTAAGTCAGCACTCTTAATCACTTTGCTAGATACTTCTCAATTAAATAGCAACACACCTCTTTCCTCTGACATTCCTTATCCATTTCACCTCATTTAACTTTTCCCTAAAGCTCTTAGTACTTGACATATCATTCACTCAATTTTTATTGCCTCTTGTTCTTTCCTCCAAAGACAATGTAAGTTCTATTAGTGCTTGGACTCTGTTTTGCTCACCACTGTGTCCATATCATCTAGAACAGTAGAGTAGGCTTTCAGTAAGTGTTTGCCTAATAAATAGACACATTTTTCCAAAGCCCTCAGTGTGCTTTCTCTACTCCAGCACATTACTCTTTTTTCAGTTACTTAAATATGCTATTCTATTTTTTGAGACCTTTGAACAAGTGCTGCTTCCCCTTGCTTGAAATACTTCTCTTTAACCTTATAATACAAGAATCTTTTTCATCTTCAGACCAACTTCACTCCTATGTACATCCATGCTTTCCCTTTCAAGTATCTATTATGCTTCAAACACAGTGTCTTCCCAGAATAGGCGCTCAGTAGATTATAGTTAAATAGCTGAGAGACCCTACCAATGAATTAATGAAATAAGCCCAAGTAATAGAGAAAATAACTTTACTCATCTGGCTCATTAAAATGAACTATCAATTTGTGGCAGGTTTTTCCAGAGAAATACGTTTTTATGAATCTTGACTTTTTTTCTCAAAAGTTCATATTAAGCATAGTGCCTATAACATAGTATTTAAATATTTGTTGAATGAATGAATAAAATTTTAAAGGTGCATAAGAATTCAGAGTTTCTTAGTATAATCATTATATGTATTATTGTTTTGCAGGTATGTCTGTCTGGCAAATTTCCAGGATTGGTTATTCATATATGTTTGTTAGATGGATAGTCTTCCCCCCACCCACCTCCCTTTTGGTGACCATCAGTTTGTTCTCTGTAAGAGTCTAGATTTTTGTTTGTTTGTCTCTTTTTGTCTTTGCTCATTTGTTTCTTAAATTCCACATATGAATAGTATCCAATGGTATTTGTCTTTCTCTGACTGTTTTCACTTAGCATTACACCTTCTAGATCCATCCATGTTTTTGCAAATGTCAAGATTTCATTCTTTTTTATGGCTGAATAATATTCCTGTGTGTGTGTGTGTGTGTATCACATCTTTATTCACTCATCTATTGTTGTATATTTGGGCTGCTTCCATAATTTGGCTATTATAAATAATGCGGCAGTAAACATAGAGGTAGATATATCTTTTTAAAGTAGTGGTTTTTTAATTCTTTGGGTAAATAGTCAATAGTGGAATTACTGGATCATATGGTAATTCTATTTTTAATTTTTTGAGGAAACTCCATACTGTTTTCTACAGTGGCTGCACCAATTTGCATCCCCTCCACCAGTGCATGAGGGCTCCTTTTTGTCCACATCCTCAACAGTATTTGTTTCTTGTTTTTGATTTTAGATATTCTAGCAGGTGTGAGGTGATATCTCATTGTGATTTTGATTTGCATTTCCCTAAAATGAGTGATTTTGAGCATCTTCTCATGTGTCTGTTGGCTATCTGTATGTCTTTAGAAAAAGGACTGTTCCTGTCTTCTGCCAATTTTTAATTGGATTATTTGTGTTTTTTTGTGTTGAATTGTATACATTGTTTATATATTTTGGGTATTAACCCTTCATTAGATATGTCATTTGTAAAAATCTTCTCCCATTCAGTACATTGTCTTTTAGGTTTTTTTTAAATACAAATTTTATTTGTAATGAGAAAAGGGACACAGGAAATAGAAATTTTTACTACTCTGTTCATTGCTGCTTTTGCATTATAAGTAATAACCTGATGTTAATAAAATTCAGCATTAAGGGACCATTAGGAAGAAACAGTATTGCCTATGACCTGATAGCTATGATATAATTTTAGTGACTGAAAATGGTCTAAGCCTTCGTTATATTGAAAATATAAACATATGGCAAATATGACTTCTAATCTTTTGAAATGTGTAAAGGGTGAAATGAAATGGGGTTACTTATGTCAAGGGATTTTAAAATGGAGCCAGGAAGTCATTAAGGAGGTAGGCCTTACACATGTCCTCACTGGGTGGACCATGAACTTTTGAACAGGGCCAAACAGTGAATATTCCAGGAGCTCTGCAGGAACACCTGCAACCTGCTACAATAATGGACTTTTGCTCAGTGATGGCCTTAGCAACCAAATTCGTTTAATGGAGATTAGTTTCTGCCACCAACACCAATCACAATTATTTGTGAACAGTGTATACAGCATTTCCTTTTGTCTTTAAAGCCCCTAACTTTTGTTACCTAGTGGGACGCAGTTTATGTTGCTACCTGAATTTGTGCTCTCAAATTGCAATTCTAAGACCCCAAATGAATGCTTCTGTATTATTTCAGTTCTGCCTCTTTTCTCAGTCGATAAATGGTAGTTAGTAAAGCAAGGTATTATTACATCCAAATTATAAGAAGAAATAATGACAGTTATTGGATGGTATAATAGGATGCTAACCATGCTGGAGAATTGTTACCCTTTGACATCCACTCCACTATGGGTGGGGGGGGAAATGTATGTCTTTCTCCTTTCCAAGGATGTGCTTAGAGGTAAAGAATGGATAGGAAAATAACTTCCATGCTTCTGTGATCCAATCAGTTGTGCACATACCCTGGACCCACTGGAAGCTTTATTGTCTGCTATGCCAGAGCTGTGACAGGTTGAAAATCATCCTTTTATTTTCAGGGGGATGGAATACTTTTTTGAGAAAAATAATCCTTTATTGTGTGGGGTGGTTTGTTTTTTGTTTTTTGTTTTTGGTGTAAGGGTAACTTTATTTTTTACAGTGTTAGATTAATTTCAGGTATACAATACAGTGATTCAGTAATTCCATACATCACCTGGAGCTCATCACATGTGCAATGGGGATTAAGGAATTCTCATCACCTATTTAACCCAACACCCCACTCAATCCCCTTTGGTAACCATCAGTTAGTTCTCTATTGGTAAGAGTCTGTTTCTTGGTTTGTCTCTCTGTATCTACATAGATAGCTAGATGATAGATTAGATAGATAGATAGATTATATATATAGTATATATATTCCCTTTGCTCATTTGTTTTGTTTCTTAAATTACACATATGAGTAAAAATATATGGTATTTGTCTTTCTCTGAACCATTTCACTTAGCATAATACACTGTAGCTCCATCCACATCATTGCCAAAGGAAATATTTCATTCTTTATTATGGCTATCATATATATATATATAATAGAATATCATTATTCTATATATAGTATATATTTAATATAATATTTAATATAATATGTAAATATAATTATTATATTTTATATATAATATATATATTTCTATTTTAACTTTTTGAGGAAACACCATACTGTTTTCCAGAGTGCCTGCATCAGTTTGCATTCCCACCAATAGTATAAGAGGGTTCCCTTTTCTCCACATCCTCCCCAACACCTGTTGTTTTCTGTGTTGTTCATTGTAGCCATTCAGGCAGGTATGAGGTGATATCTCATTACAGTTTTGATTTGTATTTCCCTGATGATCAATGATGTTGAGCATCTTTTCATGTGCCTGTTAGCCATCTGTATGTCTTTGGAAAAATGTCTATTCATGTCTTCTGCCCATTTCTTAACTGGATTATTTGTTTTTTTGGGTTTTGAGTTTGATAAGCTCTTCACAGATTTTTGGATATTAACCCTTTATCAGATATATCATTTGCAAATATCTTCTTCCATTCTGTGGGTTGCATTTTAGTTTTGTTGATTGTTTCCTTCACTGTGCAGAAGCTTTTTATCTTGACAAAGTCCTAATAGTTCATTTTTGCTTTTGTTTCCCTTGCCTCAGGAGACATATCTAGTAAGATGTTGCTATGGCTGGTATCAAAGAGCTGCCTGTGTTCTCCTCCAGGATTTTGATGGTTTCCTGTCTAACATTTAGGTCTTTCATCCATTATAAATTTATTTTTATGTATGGTGTAAGAAAGAAGTCCAGTTTCGTTCTTCTGCATGTGGCTGTCCAATTTTCCCAACACCATTTGTTGAAGAGACTGTCTTTTTTCCATTGGAAATTCTTTCCTGCTTTGTCAAAGATGAGTTGACCATAGAGTTGAGGGTCCATCTCTGGGCTCTCTATTCTGTTCCATTGATCTATGTGTCTGTTTTTGTGCCAGTACCATACTGTCTTGATGACGACAGCTTTGTAATATAACTTGAAGTCTGGAATTGTGATGCTTCCAGCTTTGCTTTTCTTTTTCAAAATTGCTTTGGCTATTTGGGGTATTTTGTTGTTCCATACAAATTTTAGAATTGTTCATTATAGCTCTGTGAAAAATGCTAGTGGTATTTTGATAGGGATTGCATTAAATGTGTTCACTGCTTTGGGTAGTATTGACATTATTGACATTTTAACAATACTTGTTCTTCTAATCTCTTCTAAAAGAGCTTTTACCTCTTTGGTTAGGTTTATTCCTAGACATCTTGTGGTTTTTGGTACAATTGTAAGTGGGATCAATTCCTTGATTTCTCTTTTTTGCTGCTTCATTATTGGTGTATAGAAATGCAACAGATTTCTGAATGATTTTGTGTCCTGTGACTACTGAATTTGTGTATCAGCTCTAGCAATTTTTTGGTGGAGTCTTTCAGGTTTTCTACATAGAGTATCATGTCATCTGCAAATAGTGAAAATTCCGGGAGAAAAGTATCATGGGTGTTACAGAGGGGAAGGAGCCCTGGTCACAGAACCAGTAACAAGTAAGAGAGAGAGAAGTGCACAGGGGATCACATAATGAAAATACTTCCCCAAAGACATGGACTAATTGGGCTAATTTTTGTGAGTTTTCATAAATGGAGCTCAAAGACTGGAGGTTTAGAGGTCCGTGGCCTAGTCAGTCTGGATCCCTGAGGGTGCTCAAGTGCTCTTGTGGAGAAAGATGGTAGATAGCCTGGAAGCAGATGGTGCAATCTGAAGATCCCCTGGGACACACTGGGAGAGATGGTTCCCCCTTTTTGGAGAGCTTATGAGAGAGGTGGCATTGCCTCTCTGGGGACAAAATAATTGGCAGGCACCATTACCCTCCCCGCCCCAGTCTAAGTGCAAGGACACCTGCTGAGTGTGGCTAACCTGGACACCAGCTCTTTGCTGCACTTTACTCCAAAATCCACCCCCCTGCACTTGGCTGTGACTGCAACTTCTGGGACTAACTTACATCAATTACAGCACACCAATACCCTCCCCCAGAGAAAATAGAGTGGGTCCATGGCATGCCAGATCCCTAAAGTTTGGAGTTTTAAAACTCAGCCAGCTTGCCTGGAGTAGAATACAGGTGCACTGTGCTGCCAGGCAGGGATCTGAGGGAGACCTGGAACACTTGATGGCGATTGTTCACTCTTCTGGGAGGGCTTCCCTGGACAGTGGTGGGCTCAACTACCCTCTCTTGGACAAGGGAGGGGGGTGGGGTCATTTCTGTCCTTCACTCCTCAGCATAAACTAACTTCAATAAGCAGCACAGCGCCAACAATGGTTACACCAAGCCCTGACCCCCACTCCCCTGTACTCTTCAGGTGCTGCTTTTCTCAGGCAAGTGTACCTGAGAACCAGAGCAGCAGGCCCCTACCCCAGAAGACCAGCACAACTCCCCACATGCACCACATCATTCAGAATAGAAGGCAAAATAAAAACCTTCCCAAGCAAAAACTAAAGGAATTCATGACCACTAAACCAGCCCTGCAAGAAATATTAAAGGGGATTCTTTGAGTGGGAATGAAAGACCAAAAATGAAAAAGACTAGAAAGGGAGAAAATCCCCAGAAGCAACTACAAAACAATTAATAAAATGGCACTAAATTCATATATATATATATATATATATATATATATATATTTATCTATCAGTAATTACTCTGAATGTAAGTGAACTAAATGCTCCGGTCAAATAACATAGGGTATCAGAATGGATTAAAAAAAAAAACAAGATCCATCTATATGCTGCCTATAAGGGGCTCATTTTAGACCTAAAGACACCTGCAGATTGAGAAACCATTTGTCATGCTAATGAACACCAAAAGAAAGCCTGAGTAGCAAAACATATCAGACAAAAAAGATTTTATTTTACTTTTTATTTTTGAGAGAGAGAGAGAGGGAGAGAAAGAGAATGTAGGTGGGGAGGGACAGAGAGAGACAGAGAATCTTAAACAGGATCCATGCCCATTGAAGAGCCTGATGTGGGACCCTGATATAAGGACCTGAGCTGAAATCAAGAGTCAGAGGGCTTAAACAAGTGAACTACCCAGGTGCCCCAGACAAAACAGATTTTAAACTGAAGACTATAACAAGAGATAAAGAAAGGCACTACATCATAATAAAGTGGTCTATCCAATAAGATGATCTAACAATTGTAAACATTTATGCCTCCAACTTGGGAGCACCAAATACGTAAAACAATAACAGACATAAAGGAACTCATTGATAATAATACAATAATAGTAGGGGATTTTAACACCCAGTTAAACCAATGGACAGATCACCTAAGAAGAAAATCAACAAGGAAACAATGGCTTTGAATGACACACATGACCAACAGACTTAACACATATATTCAAAACATATCATCCCAAAGCAGCAGAATACACATTCTTTTCAAGTGCACATGGGACATTCTCCAGAATAGATCACATACTAGGTCACAATGAAACCTCAACAAGCACAAAAAGATTGAGATCATACCATGTATATTTTCCAATCACAATGCTGTGAAACTTGAAGTCAACCCCAAGAAAAAAAATTGCAAAGACCACAAATACATGGAGGTTAAAGAACATCCTATTAAAGAATAAATGGTCCAACCAGGAAATTAAGGAAGAAATTTAAAAATCCATGGAAATAAATGAAAATGAAAACACAACCCTCCCAAATCCTTGAGATGCAGCAAAAGTCGTTATGAGAAGGAAGTATATAGCAATACAGGTCTGCCTTAAGAAGCAAGAAAAATCTCAAATACAAAACCTAATCTTACACCAAAAAAAGCTAGAAAAAGAAAAACAAATGAAGCCCAAAGCCAGCAGAAGAAAGAAAATAATAAAGATTAGAGCAGAAATAAATGATACAGAAAAACAAACAAAAAACCCCAGTAGAACAGATCAATTAAACCAGGAGCTGGTTCTTTGAAAGAATTAATAAAATTGATAAACCCCTAGCCAGATTTATCAAAAAGAAAAGAGAAAGGACCCAAATAAAATCATGAACGAGAGACGAGAGATCACAACCAACACCATAGAAATACAATTATAAGAGAATATTATGAAAAATGAGAGTCAACAAATTAGGCAATCTCAAAGAAATGGATAAATTCCTAGAAACATACACAATACCAAAACTGAAACAGGAAGAAATAGAAAACTTGAATAGACTGATAACCAGCAAAGAAATCGAATCAGTAATCAAAAATGTCTCAAAAAACAAAAGTCCAGGGCCAGAAGGCTTCCCAGGGGAATTCTACCCAACATTTTAAGAAGAGTTAATAGCTATTTTTCTCAAACTATTCCAGAAAATAGAAATGGGAGGAAAACTTCCAAACTCATTCTATGAGGCCAGCATTACCTTGATGCCAAAACCAGATAAAGATTCCACTAAAAAAGAAAATACAGGCATCTCTGATGAAGGTGGATCAAAAATTCTCAACAAAATACTAGTAAATCAAATCCAACACTGCATTAAAAGAATAATTGGCTACCATGACCAAGTGGGATTTATTCCTACGTTGCAAGGGTGGTTCAGTATTTGCAAATCAATTAACTTGATACATCACATTAATAAAAGAAAGGGTAAGAACCATATGATACTCTCAATAGATGCAGAAAAGCATTTGACAAAGTATAGCATGCTGTTAAAAACCCTCAACATAGTAGGGATAGAGGTAACATACTTCAACACCATAAAGGCTATATATTAAAGACTCACAGCTAATATCATCCTCAATGGGGAAAGACTGGAAGTCCTAGCCTCAGCAATCAGACAACAAAAAGAAATAAAAGGCATCCAAATTAGCATACATTCATACTTTTTATGACTGAATAATATTTCACTGTATATATATACTACAACTCCTTTGTCCATTCATCAATTAATGGACACTGGGCTGTTTCCATATCTTGGCTATTATAAATAATTCTGCTCTAAAATAGGTATGCATGTATCCCTTTGAATTCATGTTTTTATATTTGGAAAAATACCCAGTAGTGTGATTGCTGGGTGATGGGGTAGTTTTATTTTTAACTTTTTGAGGAACCTCCATATTGTTTTCCAGAGTGGCTGCACCAGTTTGCACTCCCACCAACAGTGCAGGAGGGTTCCTTTTTTTCCACATCCCTACCAACACTTGTTGTTTCTTCTGTTGTTGATTTTAGCCATTCTGACAGGTGTGACATGATATCTCGTTATAGTTTTGATTTGTATTTCCCTGATGGTAAGTGATGATGAACATCTTTTCATATGTCTGGTAGCCCTCTGGATATCTTCTTTGGAGAAATATCTATTCATGTCTTTTGCCTATTTTTTAATTGGATTATTTGGGGGGATGTTAAGTTTTATAAATTCTTCACATATTTTGGATATTAACCTTTTATGGGATATGTCATTTTCAAATAGCTTCTCCCATTCCATAAGTTGCTTTTTAATTTTATTGCTTGTTTTTCTTTTTTTAAAATGTTTTTATTATGTTAATCACCATACATTACATCATTAGTTTTTGATGTAGTGTTCCATGATTCATTGTTTGTCCATACCACCCAGTGCTCCATGCAGAACATGCCCTCTTTAATATCCATCACCAGGCTAACCCATCCTCCTACCCCCCTCCCCTCTAGAACCCTCAGTTTGTTTTTCAGAGTCCATCATCTCTCATGGTTCATCTCCCCCTCCGATTTCCCCTCCTTCATTCTTCCCCTCCTGTAATCTTCTTCTTTTTTTTTCCCTAACATATATTGCATTATTTGTTTCAGAGGTACAAATCTGAGATTCAATAGTCTTGCACAATTCACAGCGCTTACCAGAGCACATACCCTCCCCAGTGTCTATCACAGAGTCACCCCATCCATCCCACCCCACACCCCACTCCAGCAACCCTCAGTTGGTTTCCTGAGATTAAGAATTCCTCATATCAATGAGGTCATATGATACATGTCTTTCTCTTTTTGACTTATTTCGCTCAGCATAATACCCTCCAGTTCCATCCATGTCACTGAAAATGGCAAGATCTCATTCCTTTTGATGGCTGCATAATATTCCATTGTATATATATATACCACTCTTCTTTATCCATTCATCTGTCGTTGGACATCTTGGCTCTTTCCACAGTTTGGCTATTGTGGACATTGCTGCTATAAACATTGGGGTGCACGTACCCCTTCGGATCCCTACATTTGTATCTTTGGGTTAAATACCCAGTAGTGCAATTGCTGGATCATATGGTAGCTGTATTTGCAACTTTTTGAGGAACCTCCATACTGTTTTCCAGAGTGGCTGTACCAGCTTGCATTCCAACCCACAGTGTAGGAGGGTTCCCCTTTCTCCGCATCCCCGCCAACATCTGTCATTTCCTGACTTGTTAATTTTAGGCATTCTGACTGGTGTGAGGTGGTATCTCATTGAGGTTTTGATTTGGATTTCCCTGATGCCAAGTGATGTTGAGCACTTTGTCATGTGTCTATTGGCCATTCGGGTATTTTCTTTGGAAAAATATCTGTTCATGTCTTCTGCCCATTTCCTGATGGGATTCTTTGTTCTTTGGGTGTTGAGTTTGATAAGTTCTTTATAGATTTTGGATACTAGCCCTTTATTGGATATGTCATTTGCAAATATCTTCTCCCATTCTGTTGGTTTTCTTTTGGTTTTGTTGACTGTTTCTTTTGCTGTGCAAGAGCTTTTTATCTTGATGAAGTCCCAATAGTTCATTTTTGCCCTTGCTTCCCTTGCCTTTGGCGATGTTTCTAGGAAGAAGTTGCTGCGGCTGAGGTCGAAGAGGTTGCTGCCTGTGTTCTCCTTTAGGATTTTGATGGACTCCTGTCTCACATTGAGGTCTTTCAACCATTTGGAGTCTATTTTTGTGTGTGGTGTAAGGAAATGGTCCAGTGTCATTCTTCTGCATGTGGCTGTCCAATTTTCCCAACACCATTTGTTGAAGAGGCTGTCTTTTTTCCATTGGACATTCTTTCCTGCTTTGTCAAAGATGAGTTGACCATAGAGTTGAGGGTCCATTTCTGGGCTCTCTATTCTGTTCCATTGATCTATGTGTCTGTTTTTGTGCCAGTACCATGCTGTCTTGATTATGACAGCTTTGTAATAGAGCTGGAAGTCCGGAATTGTGATGCCGCCAGCTTTGCTTTTCTTTTTCAACATTCCTCTGGCTATGCGGGGTCTTTTCTGGTTCCATACAAATTTTAGGATGATTTGTTCCATTTCTTTGAAAAAAGTGGATGGTATTTTGATGGGGATTGCATTGAATGTGTAGATTGCTCTAGGTAGCATTGACATCTTCACAACATTTGTTCTTCCAATCCATGAGCATGGAACGTTTTTCCATTTCTTTGTGTCTTCCTCAATTTCTTTCATGATTATTTTATAGTTTTCTGAGTATAGATTCTTTGCCTCTTTGATTAGATTTATTCCTAGGTATCTGATGGTTTTGGGTGCAGTTGTAAATGGGATCGACTCCTTAATTTCTTTCTTCTGTCTTGTTGTTGGTGTATAGGAATGCCACTGATTTCTGTGCATTGATTTTATATCCTGCCACTTTACTGAATTCCTGTATGCGTTCTAGCAGTTTTGGGGTGGAGTCTTTGGGGTTTTCCACATAAAGTATCATATCATCTGCAAAGAGTGAGAGTTTGACTTCTTCTTTGCCGATTTGGATGCCTTTTATTTCTTTTTGTTGTCTGATTGCTGTGGCTAGGACTTCTAATACTATGTTGAATAGCAGTGGTGATAGTGGACATCCCTGCCGCGTTCCTGACCTTAGGGGGAAAGCTCTCAGTTTTTCCCCCATTGAGAATGATATTCACTGTGGGTTTTTCATAGATGGCTTTTATGATATTGAGGTATGTACCCTCTATGCCTATACTCTGAAGAGTTTTGATCAAGAAAGGATGCTGTACTTTGTCAAATGCTTTTTCTGCATCTATTCAGAGGATCATATGATTCTTGTTCTTTCTTTTGTTAATGTCACGTTGTAAATATCACGTTGATTGATTTGCGGATGTTGAACCAACCTTGCAGCCCAGGGATAAATCCCACTTGGTCGTGGTGAATAATCCTTTTAATGTACTGTTGGATCCTATTGGCTAATATTTTGGTGAGCATTTTTGCATCCATGTTCATCAGGGATATTGGTCTGTAATTCTCCTTTTTGATGGGGTCTTTGTCTGGTTTTGGGATCAAGGTAATGCTGGCCTCATAAAACGAGTTTGGAAGTTTTCCTTCCATTTCTATTTTTTGGAACAGTTTCAGAAGAATAGGTATGAATTCTTCTTGAAATGTTTGGTAGAATTCCCCTGGGAAGCCATCTGGCCCTGGGCTTTTGTTTGTTGGGAGATTTTTGATGACTGCTTCAATTTCTTAGTGGTTATAGGTCTGTTCAGGTTTTCTATTTCTTCCTGGTTCAGTTTTGGTAGTTGATACATCTCTAGGAATGTATCCATTTCTTCCAGGTTATCTGATTTGCTGGCATAGAGTTGCTCATAATATGTTCTTATAATTGTTTGTATTTCTTTGGTGTTGGTTGTGATCTCTCCTCTTTCATTCATGATTTTGTTGATTTGGGTCCTTTCTCTTTTCTTTTTGATAAGTCTGGCCAGGGGTTTATCAATCTTGTTAATTCTTTCAAAGAACCAGCTCCTAGTTTCATTGATCTGTTCTACTGTTCTTTTAGTTTCTATTTCATTGATTTCTGCTCTGATCTTTATTATTTCTCTTCTCCTGCTGGGTTTAGGCTTTCTTTGCTGTTCTTTCTCCAACTCCTTTAGGTATAGGGTTAGGTTGTGTACTTGAGACCTTTCTTGTTTCTTGAGAAAGGCTTGTATTGCTATATACTTTCCTCTTAGGACTGCCTTTGCTGCATCCCAAAGATTCTGAATAGTTGTGTTTTCATTTTCATTGGTTTCCATGAATTTTTTAAATTCTTCTTTAATTTCCTGGTTGACCCATTCATTCTTTAGTAGGATGCTCTTTAGCTTCCATGTATTTGAGTTCTTTCTGACTTTCCTCTTGTGATTGAGTTCTAGTTTCAAAGTATTGTGGTCTGAAAATAGGCAGGGAATGATCCCAATCTTTTGGTACCGGTTGAGACCTGATTTGTGACTTAGGATGTGATCTATTCTGGAGAATGTTCCAGGGGCACTAAAGAAGAATGTGTATTCCGTTGTTTTGGGATGGAATGTTCTGAATATGTCTGTGAAGTCCATTTTGTCCAGTGTGTCATTTAAAGTCTTTATTTCCTTATTGATGTTTTGCTTAGATGATCTGTCCATTTCAGTGAGGGGGGTGTTAAAGTCCCCCACTAATATTGTATTGTTGTCAATGTGTTTCTTTGCTTTTGTTATTAATTGCCTTATATAATTGGCTGCTCCCATTTTAGGGGCATAAATATTTACAATTGTTAGATCTTCTTGTTGGATAGACCCTTTAAGTAGGATATAGTGTCTTTCCTCATCTCTTATTACAGTCTTTGGTTTAAAATCTAATTTGTCTGATATAAGGATTGCCACCCCAGCTTTCTTTTGGTGTCCATTAGCATGGTAAATTGTTTTCCACCCCCTCACTTTCAATCTGGGGGTGTCTTTGGGTCTAAAATGAGTCTCTTGCAGATAGCATATCGATGGGTCTTGTTTTTTAATCCAATCTGATAGCCTGTGTCTTTTGATTGGGGCATTTAGCCCATTTACATTCAGGGTAACTATTGAAAGATAGGAATTAAGTGCCATTGTATTGCCTGTAAGGTGACTGTTACTGTACATTGTCTGTGTTCCTTTCTGGTCTATGTTGCTTTTAGGCTCTCTCTTTGCTTAGAGGACCCCTTTCAAGATTTTTTGTAGGGCTGGTTTCGTGTTTGCAAGTTCCTTTAGTTTTTGTTTGTCCTGGAAGCTTTTTCTCTCTCCTTCAATTTTCAATGACAGCCTAGCTGGATAGAGTATTCTTGGCTGCATATTTTTCTCTTTTAGTGCTCTGAATATAGCCTGCCAGTCCTTTCTGGCCTGCCAGGTCTCTGTGGATAGGTCTGTTGCCAATCTAATGTTTCTACCAATGTAGGTTACATATCTCTTCTCCCGAGTTGCTTTCAGGATTTTCTCTTTGTCTCTGAGACTCGTAAGTTTTACTATTAGATGTCGGGGTGTTGACCTATTTAAAGATTTTTATTTATTTATTTATTTGAGAGAGAGAGAATGAGAGAAAGCAAGCACATGAGAGGGGGGAGGGTCAGAGGGAGAAGCAGACTCCCCGCCGAACAGGGAGCCCGATGCGGGACTCGATCCAGGGACTCCAGGATCATGACCTGAGCCGAAGGCAGTCGCTTAACCAACTGAGCCACCCAGGCGCTCGGGTGTTGACCTATTTTTATTGCTTTCGAGAGGGGTTCTTTGTGCTTCCTGTATTTTGATGCCTGTTTCCTTCCCCAAATTAGGGAAGTTCTCTGCTATAATTTGCTCCATTATACCTTCTGCCCCTCTCTCTCTTTCTTCCTCTTCTGGGATCCCAATTATTCTAATGTTGCTTCATCTTATGGTATCGCTTATCTCTCGAATTCTGCCCTCGTGATCCAGTAGTTGTTTATCTCTCTTTTTCTCAGCTTCTTTATTTTCCATCATTTGGTCTTCTATATCACTGATTCTCTCTTCTGCCTCATTTATCCTAGCAGTTAGTGCCCCCATTTTTGATTGCACCTCATTAATAGCCTTTTTGATTTAGACTTGGTTAGATTTTAGTTCTTTTATTTCTCCAGAAAGCATTTCTCTAATAACTTCCATGCTTTTTTCAAGCCCAGCTAGTATCTTTAAAGTGATGATTCTGAACTCTAGATCTGACATTGTACTAATGTCCGTATTGAGTAGGTCCCTGGCAGTCGGTAGTACCTCTTGTTCTTTTTGTTGAGGTGATTTTTTCCGTCTTGTCATTTTGTCCAGAGGAGAACAGATTAATGAGAGAACAAAATGCTAACAGGGTAACAACGTCCCCAGAAAATATACTCTAAACAAATCAGAAAAGACCTGAAGCAGGGAGAAAAGAAAGGGAAAGAGAGAAAAAAGAAAAAGAAAGATAAAGATAAAAATAAACAAAAACAGAACAAAAGAAACAAAAACACCAGAATATGATCAAATATGATCAGGCTGGTACATAGATCAGTGCCACACACTAGATTTTGGGTGTATTTTGCTCTGTTAGAAGAAAGTGCCTCCCAAAATTTTAAAGAAAGAAAAACATATATATGTACAAAAATAAGGGTTGATATGATGAAGGGGTGGAATATGACTGTAAAGATGAAAATTATAAAAAATTTTATTAAAGGAATTGATAAGAAGATGTTTGAAAAAAGAAAGAAGGGGATTTAAAAAAAATTAAAAAAAAGGGAGAGAATGTGATCAGGCAGGGGAGTAGAAAAAAAACATACACTAGAGATTTAGGGTATATTTTAATCTGTTAGAAGAAACTATCTCAAAATTTTAAAGAGAGAACAACTTATATATATATGCCAAAAATACAGGTAACTACTACGAAGGGATAGAATATGACTCTAAAAATGAAAATTAAAAAATTTTTTAAAAAAGGGATTGATAACGGGGCGCCTGGGTGGCTCAGTTGGTTAAGCAACTCCCTTCGGCTCGGGTCATGATTCTGGAGTCCCTAGATCGAGTCCCGCATCGGGCTCCCTGCTCAGCGGGGAGTCTGCTTATCCCTCTGACACTCCCCCCTCATGCTCTCTGTCTCCCATTCTCTCTCTCAGATAAATAAAATCTTAAAAAAAAAAAGGGATTGATAAGATGTTGGTTGAAAAAGGGAAAAAGAAAAATTAAAAAAAAAAAAACAGTTAAAAAAAATTAACTTTGAAAGACTAAAGAATCATGGTAAAAAAAGCCCTGGATTCTATGTGCAGTATTCCCCTAGCGCTGGAGTTCTGCCATTCTCATTGCTCGGTAAACTTGGTCTTGGCTGGCTGTTCTCTCTGATCTTCTGGGGGAGGGGCCTGTTGCCATGGTTCCCAAATGTCTTTGCTGGAGGTGGAATTGCCCCGCCCTTGCCCGGTCCGGCTAAGTAATCTGCTTGGGTTTGCTCTCAGGAGCTTTTGTTCCAAGCTTTCTGTACAGCTTTGGAGGCGGAGAGTGAAAATGGTGGCCTCCCAGTCTCCAACCTGGAGGAGCCGAGAACTCAGGGCCCTGGTCCTCACTGAGCACCCAGAGAAAAGCAATCAATCACTCCCATCTCCCCGTTCCCCGGCTGCACTCCGTGCTCACCCGGCCTGTGACCGAGAGTTTCTATCTCTGAAACCCCACTTGGTGTGGAGTCTTCAAACCCAGCAGAACCCTGTGGTGCGCTCCCACGCTGCTCCTCCCGGGGGGAGGAACGGGAGTCTCCCCGGGTCTGCTGCTTGTTCGGTCCCTGCTGGAGGAGCAGGGGCCCGACTGTGCCGCGGATCACGGTTTATGGCAACCCTGAGCTGAGAGCCCGGGCCTTGGCTCCGTCTCTGCAGCTGGCCTCCCCGCTCCGATACCTGGGAGCTCTGCCTCACTCAGGCACCCCCGGTCTTTCTGTGACCCTGAGGGTCCTGAGACCACACTGTCCCACAAGGGTTCCACCCCCCGCTTAGCCACTGGAGCGACCTCCCTCAGCGGAGCAGACTTCTAAAAGTTCCGATTTTGTGCTCTGCGGCTCTATCACTTGCCAGAAGCAGCCGATGGAGGCCCACTCCCCTGCCCTCTATCCTCCCGAATATCGCCTCGGATTCACTTCTCTGCACATCCTACCTTCCAGAAAGTGGTTGCTTTTCTGTTCAGAGAGTTGTTGCTATTCTTTTCTTCGATCTCCTGTTGAGTTTGTAGGTGTTCAGAGTGGTTTGATCCCTATCCAACTAAATTCCTGAGACAAGACGAAATCCAGCTCTCCTATTCCTCTGCCATCTTGCTCCGCCCCCCTGTTGCTTGTTTTTGTTACTGTGCAGAACTTTTTTATTTTGCTGTCATCCCAATAGTTTATTTTTGCTTTTGTTTCCCAGGCCACAGGGGACCTACCTAGAAAGAATTCTTATGGCCAATGTCAGAGAAATTACTGTCTGTGCTCTTTTCTAGAGTTTTTATAGTTTTATAGTTTTATAGTCTGATATTTAAGTCCTTTACCATTTTGAGTTTATTTTTTTGTATGGTGTAAGAAAGTGGTCCAGTTTCATTCTTTTCCATGTACCTGTCCAGTTTCCCCAACACGATTTGTTGAAGAGACTGTCTTTTTCCCATTGCATATTCTTACCTCCTTTGTCATAGATTAATTGACTATATAATCCTTGGTTTATTTCTGGGCTCTTTATTCTCTTCCATTGATCTATGTCTATTTTTGTGCCAGTACCATACTGTTTTGATTACTACAGCTTTGTAGTGTATCTTGAAATCTGGGATTGTGATAGATCCAGTTTTGTTCTTCCTTTTTCAGTTTTGTTCTTTTTCAAGATTGCTTTGGCTATTGGGGGTCTTTTGTGGTTCTATACCAATTTTGGAATTATTTGTTCTAGTTCTGTGAAAAATGCTGTTGGTGTTTTTATAAGAATTGCATTAAATCTGTAGTTTGCTTTGGGTAGTATGGACATTTTAACAAACAATATTTGTTCTTCCAATACAGGAGCATGGAATGTCTTTCCATTTCTTTGTGTCATCTTCAATTTCTTTCATTACTATTTTGTAGTTTTCAGACTACAGGCTTTTTACCTCCTTGGTTAAGTTTATTCCTTGGCATTTTATCATTTTTGGTGTAATTGTAAATGGGGTTGTTTTCTTAATTTCATTTTCTTCAACTTCATTATTAGTGTATAGAAATGCAATGTATTTCTGTATCTTGATTTTGTATCCTGCAACCTTACTGAATTCATTTAACAGTTCTAGTAGTTTTTTGGTGGAGTCTTTTGGGTTTCCCATATGTAGTATTTATGTCTTTTGCAAATAGTGAAAATTTTAATTCTTCCTCACCAATTTGGATGCCTTTTATTTCTTTTTGTTGTCTGATTGCTGTGGCCAGGACTTCCAGGACTGTGATAAATAAAACTGGCATTAGAGGACATCTTTGGCCTCTTCCTAACCTTAGGGGAAAGGCTCAATTTTTCACCATCAAGTATGATGTTTGTTGTGGGTTTTTCATATATGGCCTTTATGAATGCTGATGTATGTTCCATCTAACCCTAATTTGTTGAGGGTTTTTATCATGAGTGGATGTTGTACTTTGTCAAAAGTTTTTTCTGCATCTATTAAAATGATCGTATGGTTTTTATCTTCACTCTTGTTAATGTGATGTATCATGTTGATTGATTTGGCAATATTGAACTACCCTTACATCCCAGGAATAAATCCCACTTGATCATGGCGCATGACTTTTTTAATGTACTGTTGATTCAGTTTGTTGGTATTTTCTTGAGGATTTTTGCATCTATGTTTATCAGAGATATTGGCCTGTAGTTCTCTCTCTCTCCCTTTTTAGTGTCTTTATCTGGTTTTGGTATCAGGGTAATGCTGGCCTCTTAGAATGAATTTGGAAGCTTTCATTCCTCTTCTATCTTTTGGAATAGTTTGAGAAGAATACATATTAACTTTTTAAGTCTTCGTTAGAATTCACCTGTGAAGCCATCTGGTACTGTACTTTTGTTTGTTGGGAGTTTTTTGATTACTGATTCAATTGCATTGATGGTATTCAGTCTGTTCTATTTTTCTATTTCTGATTATGTTTTGGGAGGTTATATGTTTCTAAGAATTTACCCATTTCTTCTAGGTTGTCTGATTTGTTGGCATATGATTTTTCATAATAATCTCTTATAATCCTATGTATTTCTGTGGTGGTGGTGGTTATTTCTCCTCTTTCATTTCTGATTTTGTTTATTTGAGTCCTCTCTCTCTCTCTTTGATTCTGGTTAGAGGTTTATTGATTTTGTTGATCTCTCAAAGAACCAGCTCCCAGTTTCACTGATTTGTTCTGTTTTTGTTCTATTTTGTTTGTTTTTTAGTTTCTATTTTGTTTCTTTCTGCTCTATTCTTTATTATTTCTTTCCTTCTACTGGTTTTGGGTTTGTTTGTTCTTTTTCTAGTTCCTTTAGGTGTAAGTTTAGGTTGTTTATTTGAGATTTTTCTTGCTTCTTGAGGTAGGCCTGTATTACTAAAAACTTCCCTTTTGTAATAGCTTTTGCTGCACCCCAAAGACTTTGGACTGTTGTGTTTTCATTTTCATTTGTCTCCATGCATATTTTAATTTCCTCTTTCTGGATTTCTGTTTCCTTCCCCAGATTCAGGAAGTTTTCAGCTATTTATTTCTTCAAATAAATTTTCTGCCCCTTTCTCTTTTTTTCCTTTTAGGAGCCCTACAGAGTGAAAATTAATACAGTTGATTGTGTCACTGAGTTCCCAAAGTCTATTTTCATCTTTTATTATTATTTTTCTCTTTTATTATTATTATTATTGATCCGTTCTTCTTCTTCCTCTTGTCTATTTATTCCGTCTGCTGTTTTTTTATTTTCAGTTAATGAATTTTTGATCTCTGATTGGTTCTTTTTTATGTTTTATATCTCTTTGTTGAGGATCTCAATGAGGTCCTCCAGCCTTTTCTCAAGTTCAGTGAGTACCTTTATGATCATTACTTTAAATTCTCTATCAAGCATATTATCTATGCTTCTTTTAGCTCTTTTGCTGTGATTTTGTTCTGTTTCTTCATTTGGGACATATCCCTTTGTCTCCTCATTTTGTCTAACTCTCTGTGTCTGTTTCTATGTGTTAGGAAAGTAAACTACATCTCTTGCTCTTGAAAGTAGTTGCCTTATGCAGAAGAGGTCCTGTAGTGCCTTGCAGTGCAATATCCCCTATTCACCAGAATCTGGTGCTTCAGGGGTCTCTCCTATGTTTGTTGTGTGTGCCCTACTATTGTGGCTGAGCCCCTTTTGCCTTTAGTCATCTGCAATGATTTTCTTTGCCTGTTGTGGGTAGGATTTGGTCCCTTTTTTGCTATTGAGCTAATCTGGGGCTGCCTTTGGCTTGAGTTAATTCAGACCAGGCATTTGCCAGAGATGCACTAGGACTGAACTGTAATGTCATTGGTAGGTGAGGCCTGAAGTCAGATGTGATATCTGCCCCAGCCCACTGCTAGGGCCACAGTAAGACTGGAGATTTCTTCCCCTGTCCCAAGGTAGGAGTCACTTTGGAATGGGGCTGCCTCTGTTGGTGCTGCTTGCACACTGTATGTTTGTGGCACTGCTTTGTTTGGACTCCTGCTGAGGGGGTATAGGAAGGTGGGTTCCTGCAGAATGTGGGACTAAGCAAGGTCCATGCTGGTCCCCTGCAAGACGGGACCTTCAGCCACCTGGAAGAACTCCTGCCAAGGCTGGAATAGAGGGGGTAGCTCCATAGAAGAGTGCCAAAGTGGGGCACCCTGTTAACAAGGTAGGTATAGAGTGTTCCTGCTGTGCTGGTACCCACTGTGCTGTTTCCACAGTTGTCTATGAATCTAGGTTGGGTGGCAGAGGAGGGAAATTGTGCCCACCAGCTCTTTTGTTCTTGGTGAAGTCTCCCAAAGATCCCTGTCCCACCAGCACAGGCTATAATATTAGTAAATAAATCTCTCTCCCATAATCCCCAGGCATTTTTAAAACTGCTGCTTCTATGCCATATATCAACCAGGCTGTTTGTTATGCTGTCTCTTAAGGGCAGGGACTCAGTTTCCTATCACATTCTTCCCTCCTGGAGCCGAGTCCACAGATTTTTAAGGTTCTAGGTGTTAAGCCCCATTGATTGTAGGAATTTGCAAAGTTATCCCTTTGCAAATCCCTATATGTTATAGGGATTTTCCCTTGGGGATCCCCCATACCTGAGGTGCCTGGGGTGGGTCTGCTCCTCTCCCCTCTCCATGCCTGCAGCATCCCTCCCCCTGCTGATCATCCTGCAGGTCAGTTGGTCCCCAGCCACATCTCTGCAGCTCTTTGATGTGGCCTCTTTTCTACATTCAGCTGTGGAGAGTCTGTTCTTCCAGAGTTTGGGTCATTTTCTGGGTTATTTACACTGATGTGGGTGTTATCTAGGTGTATCTGTGGGATGAGGTGAACCCATGATTCTCCTACTCCACCATCTCCTCCACAAACTCTGATATTTAGCTCATTAAATACAGAGCTAAATACTCTGGAGGAAAAGCAAAATTATTTTAAAATTTATCATTTATTGCTTATATTCTGTGAGAAATTATTAATGAAAGTTAACATTTGCTCCTATTTATTAATGTTTTCTCATAAAACTAATATATAAATAAACAGAGAAGTTTCTTTGTTTCAACTTTGGTTTTGAAAGTGAGTAAAAATGTATTTAATACTGGAAGGGAAAATCAGATGCATAACACAATGGACTCTAAGTTAAAGAAAATTTGTCCAGTAGATTTTCTACTTCTGCTTTCCTTAGAGAGAAGTCACTATGCTTATCTATAATCATATTCTGCAATAGTAAGTGGCTTATCATTGGTGGGGGTCACTGTTCCTGGTTAGCAGTTCTTGTGTATGGCCTCAATTTTAAATGGTCTCACAAGGCTGCCAAAGTGCTTACAGGGCATGGTTTTGACCCTCCAGAGTAATTTCAGACTATTCTGTCTCTTTCTTTACTTTTCCCTTGGAGAAACCTTACCCATTATTATTTTTCTTCATCTTCTTTTTCTCTTAACTCTATGCCAAAGATGGCATTTGGTGGACAGATGAATTTTGCTCTGCTTTAGGCATTGAGAAAAATATATGCTGATTGTTTTCCTGCTTCTTTCAATTATTTTCCTTTCTCACTGGTGAGTCTTCCCTGGACTTGCACTGTCTTCCATCTCTGGTAAAGTATGGGATTGGGGCATAGACTGATTATTTTGGCTCTATGAAGCATACATAAAAGAACCATCCAGAGAATCCAGACTAGCTTGTGGGAGGGAGTTCTACATTTGGGGAGAAACTCCAGGCAAAGATAAGTGTTTTGGTATTTATTTATTCAAGACAAAATGTTCAAGACAAACAAATATGTAGAAGTGATGGTTGATTGGGATGAAGATTTGAGTATATTTTATCCTAAGTCTAAATAATAGAACAGATGTTTTTATTGTTATTTACCCATGTACCTATATGTGTATTTTATTATTACCATATTACCTGTATGTGTGTACACAATGATAGAGTAATCAGTAGCATTCCCATCAAAAATTTATCTATAAAGTATTTTTTAAATTTGAGAGATAGATGATTTTGTGAAAAGAGGAAAATTGTGAAACATCTATCTAATTGGAATAACAATGCACTGAGTATTTAGAAGATTTTATGTTATATGGAGATTTAACAGAAGAAAAGTCATGGAATGAAAGATTAATTATCAAGGTCTTCAAAGAGACTTTTAATTTAAATTATATTTAGGCTGAATTACTTTTGAATAGAAGTGACTAACTTTAGTACTTGAAGTTGACAAAAATTTAGAAAATAGTAACTCAAAAATCCAGCTTAATATTTGATTCGGTAAGCCACTTTATCTAATGTTTGTTCATCAGCTACTTGGTTTTCAGTGAACAGCTGTAAGAACTTATTAAAATTCAGAACCCAAGACTACTCCCACTGTGCATGATATCATGGGTGGAAACATATGAGATAACCCAAATGAACAAGTTAATGTGAAGCAGCAAAAATCTGCTTAGAGGGTGTTTGAATTAAATTCCACTTAATTATTATAATCATATTCTAAATAATTTCACAGAATAAATCACTGTGAATTCAGTTATTTTTGGTCACTATATGAAGTGATCAAATAAGTTTATACCAAATGTAACAAAGATTTGCTTAGAAACTTCCACATGATCAAAATTTCAAAGTCATCACTCCCTAATAGTCCATATTTCATGTATGTGAATGAGAAATTGTTTACATACATACATAAGCATGATACCTAGCCATATATTTGAATACAATGCATTGTACAAAATATTTTTGCATTTGTTATTTTAAGTGGTAGTATTATTTTGCAAAGCTTTCTTTTCTTATAAATTTATATTTTGCAAGTCTAAAAGATACTTTTTATGACTGAGATAGCTTTTTTTTAGTGACCTTAGAAGTGCTTTTCAAATAAATTCACTAAGCTATTACAATGTATTAGACATATCTAAATATCAGTGGGCTTAAAGTTCAGAAAATTTTGCTCAATGGGAAAATTCAAATTTTATAAAATGTAAGCCAACAAAGTCAGCATCCTGATTTTTTTCAACTCACTCTTGTATTTCTGATATTCATAAGATGGATTGTTAACTGAGACAAATGAGCATGCACTATAAATGGTATAAACTCAAAGAGTAGAACTTAGCTTAGACTTAGAAAAAGAAGAAAAGGATAAATTTTGGGATGCAGAATACAATCTGAGTTTAGGCAAAGTATGAGAAATAGAAAATGATCTACCATGTAAATTTTTTCTCTTACACAGCTTACAGTATATTGCTATAAATAATACTGGGACAAAATTTTGATTAAAAACAAATTTCTAAGTCCTAGCCACTGGCCTAATTCAAGTAAAGAAGGGACTACTCATATTTTGTATAATGATTTTAAAATTCACATTTTCTTTCCATTCTACATTTAGGATCTCTTTCTATATACACCTTTGGCCTTTATTCATGCAAATGGATCTGTGGAGGGGAAAACTTCCCAAATATATAATTACAGTGGCCATACCTTAGGTTCTGTGCTTGAACTGAAAATGAATTCCTAATAAATCAGGAGTGGAAGGTGAAGGGATTCTAAAGCAGAAGCTTTATAATCCATGGTAACCCCTCCTGCCTCCCTCCCACTCTTCCTCCCTTCATTCCTTCCTCCTTCCTTTCTACTTTCCTTCCTTCTTCCCTTTCTTCCCATCGTCACTGTCTTTCTCATACATCCTTTCTGCCTCCCCTTTCCACTTCTAAGAAGCCGTCTCAAATAGGCTCACTCAAATAACCAGGGAGAATTTCTGTTTTAAGGTCAGCTTAATTCCCCTTTGCCATAAAATGCAATGCATTTACAGGTCTAGACATCTTTGAGGGGGTGGGCAGAGAGCATTTCTGCCTTCTACAATGAACACTACATTATACTTATTTTCCATATACTTCTTCTCCACCAATCCTTACGTGATATAGAATTGGAATAAGGCATTTTGTAAAACCAAAAAGGTGGAATTTTTATACTTTATTTAAAAACATTTATTTATGAATTATATAAAATGTATTAATACAGATACTATTTCTTGGTTTATAAAATAAAATAAATTATTTGTGAGATACAAATCCTCCACTGATACGGTGTGTACTTAGAAGAGCTATGTATCACCACTAAGAATGACAGGACACCATGTCTAATAGAAGCCAATTATTGAATCGGAAGCCACACTTTCCTGAATTAACTCATTTCCCTTAATGCTAGAGGCATTATATACTTTGTTTGGTAGAGATATATATCTTAGTACTTAAGTCATAGTAAACCTTTAAATATATACCTAGTAAATAACTTCTCTTTACTGGAGTTTTATATTAGAAAAGTATTTCTACAAATATTATTATAATTTTTTCTTATAATTATGAATCTCACATTATTCTTCTCAGGTTTCTATTAGGATGTTTGAAGGAAAGTTACTCTATCCTGTTCCCTTAATAGTTGCAACAAAGTTGTGTGTTTTTAGGCCCTAAATATATTTAGATTGACTAGATTAAGATCCAAATGATAGATTTTTACCTCATGATTTTTACTGTCTTCTCTAGGGAAGATTTTTTTTTTTTTTTTGCCAAATTTACTAAGAATAAGTCAAAATAGTTTAAACTAAAGATTAATTGGGAGATATGAAACATTTAAGAATACTTGTTCAAATAGAAAATAGAAACCACTCTGTTTTTTTTTTTTTTAGATTTTACTTATTTATTTATTAGAGAGCGTGTGAGAGAGAAACAGCATGAGAGAGGAGAGGGTCAGAGGGAGAAGCAGGCTCCCCGCTGAGCCAGTAGCCCGATGTGGGACTCGATCCCAGGACGCTGGGATCATGACCTGAGCCGAAGGCAGTCGCTTAACCAACTGAGCCACCCAGGCGCCCTAAAGACTGCTCTGAATCAGAGCTATCTTAGCATCAAGAAAGCAAAAACTGTCTTACTCAACAATGACTTCAGAAATGCAGTTTCCATATACAGGAGATAAGTAAATTCTAATTAGCCTTGTCTATCAGCCAACTGTTTCTATATATTTAACTCATCAGATTATCCTGACAACCTCCTTGTGTTTAAATGTGTCTTCTTGAAATTATAAATTGACTCAATGTATGTGTTAATATGAATTCTATTTTTGCAAAATATGCATACATATTAATATGAAATATAAAAAATGATAAAACTTATCTCGGAAATAAGGTAAGAAATATGGGAAAAGTTTAGAAAGTTCTGAACGAATCCAAAGTTAAGTAACTTTTTTGGTAGGCCAAGCTCAATTATTAGGAAACTATTAATTGTTATTCCCCAAAGAACCAAGTATCTGCCTTCCCTTTGCATTTTTTTACAGGCAGATAATGAGCTAAACTTACTATGAAGCAAAAAGCAATACCTCTTGTCTCATCCAATGATTTTAAATCTAAACTCAGCCCTTTCTTTGACTATGTTCCCTCAGACTGAATTATATACAAAAGCGATCAGTATATAATTTTTGAAATATTTGTGACCTCTTTCTGAGCTCATTTGTTAAAAATGCCCAGAACTCATGATTTTTTTGTTTTTCAAAGTGAAAAGTGTATTTCCTCATTATAAAAGCAATATTAATACAGAAAAGTAATTCAAATCCTAAAAAAGAATTAACAAGAAGGTAGCAAAAATATCACTAAAAATTCTATCATCTAAATCCTTTCAGATATTTTCCTTTATGTAGCCAGAAATTATTACATGATCATATTGTACATGATGTTTGTAGTCTATCAATTTATTTTTAAAATTGTGGGTGCCTTTCCATGGCTATAACTATATATGTACATTATCATACATTGTTTTATGTGAAGTGTTCCATTTGGTGGCTATTGTATCACTGCTTTACCCAGCCCTCAACTAATGAATATTTAGATTGTTGCCAATAGTTTAATTATAAAGGTCCTGAGAGATGCACACAACTGCCAGAGTTGCCCAGCTATGTAGTTAGCATCTACATCTAGTGCCCAGGAATAGTTAATTAATCAAAAGATATTCCCTTATAAAATGTGTGTGTGTATTGAGCTTCTAAAGTTTTATCTATTTCATTACTCTTGTCAAAAAAAAGAACACCCAGTTTCATTTGCTAAATTTTTCTATTACGTTTTCTTTTCTCATTTATGAATTTCACTTTAAAATTCATCATTTATCTCCTCCCGGTTTGTTTTGTCCTCTTTTTAGTCTCTCCCCTGCTTTTTCAAGATTAATTTCTGTTGTTCACAATTGTCTAGGAATCTTTTGCCTATCTCTTATTTCTAACTTGTTTTTATCACTTTATTTTAAGTTTTTTTTGGTAAACAACATATGTGTAGATTTTGTTTTTACCCATTCTAACAATTATCCTCTCTAATCAAGAAATTCAGCATGTTCACATTTAGTGTTATAAATGATATCATTGTTTTTATTACTTGCATTTTATTTTATGTTGGCTATTTATTTTACTTTGCTTTTGTTTTTTTTTTTCTTTTTATTATTTTGCTGGCTTTATTATACTTGCGTTATTTCCCTTTTTTGCCTTGCTAATTATGTTCTACTATGCTTTTCAATATGGTGATGCTTATCTTTCTATTCCTAACAATTATAATTTAATATATCTTCTTTTCTTTATTGTATTAATCAAAGCGAATGACAATCCAAGATAAAAGCTTTAGAAAACATTAACTTCCCACTTCTGTTTTTTGCTTCCTGTATTATTTAGAATGAGCTAGTTGTGTTATGTAGGGGTGGGGGAAATCTCCAAATCTCAGTTGCTTTGCATATTACAGTTTATTTCTTATTTATGCAAAGTCTGTAGGAGTTTTACCAGCTCTGAAGGGAAGATCCCTAAGCTGTTTCCATCTTTTGACTTGACCATCTCAGTACGTGGCCCCCTCAGTGGCTGTGGTACAGGAAGATAAAGCTGATGCTTCAAGGAATGTGTTTATATGCCTCACTAACACTCACATTTTATCATCCTGAAGTAGTCACCTGGTCCCATCCTACTGCAGGGAAGGCTGAAAAATATTGTCTTCACTTGTACTCAAAGAAAATGATGTAAACAGTTAGTATTGTCTCTGTTTACTTTTCCACCCTTATGAATTTTTCATCTCTTGTGATAATTTAAAACTTTTAGTTTTAGGCTGGTATTGTTTTCTACATATCTCATTCTTAAATAGTTTTATAACATTTTTGTAAACAAATAGGCATCAGAAGGATTCCTTATTTTTTTAAGGAACAAAAAATATTAGGTGTATTTATTGGAAATAAGGAGACATTAGGAAAAGCAGTAAGTGGGGAGGATGTCATATTGATTTATAATCTTTCACCTATAAAAGGAGGTGGGTCAAGAACATAGAGTTCAGCCAAATGGAAAAGGAAGTCCAAATACAGGTCCCACTACCAGTGGCTTTGGTTGCAGGTTCTTCCTCATGACAATGATGTTTTGTTAAGAAAAATTGTATGCAAAAAGCTACAACAGGCTGTAAGTGTGGTAAATTGGTCTAACTAGCTCCATGTAAGGATAATTCCTATGAGAAATGTGGGAGAGCTTCAGACAAAGAATGAAGTTATCAGAAATTGCTTTTGGGTTATAAACAAGAGGAATTATTTCAAGCCTGAGAGCTCAAGAGTTTCTTGGTTATTGTAGAACTATAGCATTTCATATAATATGATTCAAGTCAGTATAAATGAACAACTGCTGGTGGACTTGTAAGAGGAGACCCTGGAAATAGGAGTAGTAGATTTTGTGATTTGGCTTGCTTTATTAACCACATGGCTGCTTGCCAATTTGAATCCTTCCCTTACTCCTTACTGTCACCAAGGTGACTGAGCCCATCCCAAGGTGTTAGGATAGTTAAAAGAGAGAGTAAAAAATTGTTGTTAAATATATGTCACATTCATTCACACACACACACACACACACACACACTCATGTAGTCTCATGCACGTGTGCACATAGGTGTAGATGTTTGTGTTTATTTTTATCTTTCCCATTTTTGAGATCCACGTTCTTACTCAATTTTACTGAGTTAAAAGAATGTATCAACTATGCTCTGACAGTCTCTCTACAATTTGCACAGTGCTATCTTTCTTTCTTTTTGATGGGGGAATGTTATCTTGTCTGGCTATGGAATTCTTGAAAGGCAGATCATTTCCTCTCAGTAGACTGTAGATGTTATTTGATCATCATCTTGTTTTCTGTACCAGATATGAAAAGTTTGATCATCATTCCCTGATAAGAAGTTTGTTCTTTCTGTAGGGAAGTTTCTAAGATTCTCTCCTTATTATTTGTTATTCAAGAATTTCAAAAGCAGGTGTCTACATCTTTTTAACAAATTAATCTTGCTTGAATTTCAATGAGCCCTTTCGGTCTGAAGAATCAGTCTTTTTTTTCTTATCATAAACATAAACAATCTTTTATTACTTGCTTATTTGTCACCTCCTCTGTACTTTTTGCTCATTCTGGAATGTCTACATTTGGATATGTTCTGAAGCTGTTCTCCAAGTTTTTCATCTTTGCTTTTACTAGTTCTATTTTTGTTCTTTATTTTGCCACATGTTTTGGCATTGTCCTTGACATTCTAATCCAGTAATTCTCAATATTGATCACCCACTTTTTTTTTAGTTTGTTGACTGAATTTTAAATTATAAAGTTATTTTAAAAATCATTATAAACATTTTATTCTTGATTTTAAAATGTTGAGATCTCTTACTGCTTTTTACTTAAAGGTCTCAGTTTTATTTACTTGTTCTAGGTATGCATCTTGTCTTTCCTTTGTTTGGTTCTTTGATGTCCTATGTTGTTATTTCCCTTTACTTGCTCATGAATTTTTGTGGCCTCACCTAGCAAGCTAGGCCATTAGTAATTGGTGGCTAGCGCAGCAATTTCTATTTTTGTGACTGGTGATGAATCGTGGATCATTAGTGATCTCTCTCCAGTTGTTCATAAGTAAATCATCAGAGACAGGCCTTTCTAGAATCAGATGTGAGCCTGACAGGGAAACAAGCCAGGGAAGGCCTTCTCAATATTATATTATTGATAGTATTTTGTTTTCTCCTGAGCATTTCAGTAAATTCATGTCCAGGGACATCATTTATGATTATACAAGAATCACACCGCACAAGAATGACCAATGAGAGGATGAGTAGGGGCTGAAAACTCTTTCATGATTCTCAGGCTAAGCCAGGTACTCAGAAGAGAGGAATGTAGCTGACTTTTTTCTATTTGCAGGAAAATCCTTCATGGAAGAATAGTAGTCCCTGTTTAAAGTTTTGTCCCTGGTCCCAAAGCTAGATAAGCCCTCCTCTCTGCTTGAGGACCTTTGATCCTACCAGACTTAAAAAAGAACAGCCTATCTATTGATGTCTTTATCTCCCTCAGGTAATAGTGGATCTGTTTAATTAATTGCCTCCCAGGTTTCTGCTAGTGTGCCTATTCAGGTGATGGTCTCACTCCCGAAAAAAGGAGAAAAGGCAGCTAGGAGGAAGAAAAATTCAGAGACATCTATATATGTTGTCATCTTGGTAGGAATTACATATTTTATTTCTTCTAGATAGCACTTTATTAGACATAAAATCCTTTATCTGTCATATATTCTGCAAGTATATTTATCACAATTACTCACATTTTATTCATATGTATTTATATTTTCTTTTGGGAGGAAGGTTTGGTGTGTATACGAGCACATTTGAATGTGTGTGTGTTTACTGCCGTATGTAATTTCTTTTTTTATTGGTATGTTAATCATCATACATTACATCATTAGTTTTTGATGTAGTGTTCCATGATTCATTGTTTGTGCATACCACCCAGTGCTCCATGCAGAACATGCCCTCCTCGATACCCATCACCAGGCTAACCCATCCTCCCACCCCCCTCCCCCGCAGAACCCTCAGTTTGTTTTTCAGAGTCCATCGTCTCTCATGGTTTGTCTCCCCCCTCCAATTTTCCCCCCTTCATTCTTCCCCTTCTGCTATCTTCTTCTTCCTCTTTTTTTTTTTCTTAACATATATCGCATTATTTGTTTCAGAGGTACAGATCTGAGATTCAACAGTCTTGCACAATTCACAGCGCTCATCATAGCACATGCCCTCCCCAGTGTCTATCACCCAGCCACCCCACCCCTCCCACCCCACCCCCCACTCCAGCAACCCTCAGTTTGTTTCCTGAGATTAAGAATTCCTCATATCAGTGAGGTCATATGATACATGTCTTTCTCTGATTGACTTATTTCGCTCAGCATAACACCCTCCAGTTCCATCCACATCGTTGCAAATGCCATATGTAATTTCTTAAATTTAAAATGGACCTGGGGTGCCTGGGTGGTGCAGTTAGTTAAGTGTCCAACTCTTGGTTTTGGCTCAGGTTGTGATCTCAAGGTGTGTGATCTCATGGGTCTTGAGATCGAGACACATGCCGGGCTTTGAGTTCAGTGCAGAGTCTGCTTGGGACTTTCTCTCCCTCTCCTTCTGTCCCTCCCTTGTGCTCATGCTCTCTCTATCTCAAATAAATAAATAAATAAATAAATAAATAAATAAATAAATAATGTTTTTTAAAATTAAAAAAATGAAACGTACCAATAGTTTGACTTCTGAATTTGACAGCAATGATGATTTTATTATATCAACTGGTTCTTAACAAGTGTTCATATGCACATATAGACCAACCTGATTGGCTTTGATGATTGCATAGCATTTCACTATTTTATAATTTAACTGATCCCATATTGATTTAAATTTTGTTATTTCCAATATTTTATATTTTTCAATAGTGTTGTAACAAGACTTTTGTAAATATCTTTCCACAAATAGTGTGAACAAGTATTTATTATCTACCAGGTGATGTGCAATGTTCGAGGCTCCAGGGATCAGAGTGAAGTATTTCTTTATATAAATTCCTAAAAAGAAATTTCTGGATCAAACTGCATATTACTTAAAATTTTCTAAAGTATTACCAATATTCTTCTTAAGTTAGTAGCTATTACATAGTTACCCACAGCATAAAAATATTGCTTATTACTTTCAGTTTTGCTTATAGTGGGTAGTATTCTTCTTTTCAAAGTTGCCAGTTTAAAACATGAAAAATAACACATTATTGCTTTAATTTGATTTTTTTATTTGTGTGTGATTGAGCATCTTCTCATATGTTTAATTATTATAAATGTATGTTCTTAAGTAAATCACTCTTTTTAACTAGGGCATTCATCTTTTGCTTATTGATTTCTAAAAGTTCTTTATACATTAAAAATAGCAACTCTCTGTCATGTAAATTAAATATTATTTTTCTCCAAAAAATAACTCAAAACTCAGTGGCAGAAAAGAGCCAGCTGTAACTGGATAAATGACAAAGGGGTTTATACCGCTTACAGAACCATTGCCAGAGCTAAGTAACATCACAAAGCATCAGCTGTGTGAATGCCTCCCAGATACATACTACCAAACGGTACTATTATGGGTGCTGCTGCTCTTGGATAACTTGATTTGCTAGATTAGAAAGCAACCACTTCAAAGATAGTAGGAAGGGAAGAATGAAGGGGGGGGAGATTGGAGGGGGAGACGAACCATGAGAGACTATGGACTCTGAGAAACAAACTGAGGGTTCTAGAGGGGAGGGGGTGGGGGGATGGGTTAGCCTGGTGATGGGTATTAAAGAGGGCATGTACTGAATGGAGCACTGGATGTTATACACAAACAATAAATCATGGAACACTACATCAAAAACTAATGATGTAATGTATGGTGATTAACATAACATAATATATAAAATGCAAAAAAGAAAAAAAAAAAAAAGAACCACTTCATTGCTCAGTCCAGAACCGTGATCTCTTTGGGACACCAGGCCCTTCCACAGTCTACTTTTAACAGAGAGCTGAATTCACTTCTTATCTAAGTCACTTGCATAGTAAAACCCAAATCCCACCCTGGTTGCACAGAGCAACTAGGTAGATATAAAGGCCTTGTGTACAGCAAGACATGAGAAACAGGTTGTAATGAACACCGTGATTGTAATTTGCTTAATTTTATTTTTAATGTCATTAGCGACTCAGGAAATTTAAATACTTAAATCAACAAGGTTTTCCTAGTAAAAGAATTTTTGTGCCTTTTCCAGAAAGTAATCACACATTTCAAGACATATGTTTTCCTTCAGTATTATTTTAAAAAGTATTTTGAAATAGTTGAACATTTTTTTATATTTTGCTACATCTGCAAAAATGTTATAAGGGATATAATAAGTTCTTACATACTGTCCTGTTGCTCCATCAATTTACTAATATTTTCAATGGAATGGATTAAAAATTGAATCAGCTTTATTGAGATATAATTCACATAATATAAAATCCATTTGTTCTCAGTATACAATGTAGTATTTTTAGTAAATCGACAGAATTATACAAGCATCATCACAGTCCAATTGTAGAATACTTGCAGTAATTCCCTGTTCCTACCCCAGCTCCAATCAACCACTAATCTACTTTCTGCCTTTAGTTTTGCCTTTTCTGGAATTTTATGTAAATGAAATACAATACAATATGTGGTCTATTGAATCCAGCGTTTTCACTTCCATGATGTTTTTGAAGTTTATCTGTGTTTTAGTACCTGTCAATATCTTGTTCCTTTTATCAATTTACCAGTTGAGGGACATTGGATAGTTTCCAGTATGTGGCTATTATGAATGAACAATGCTGCTATCAACACTCATATAGTTTGTATGGACAAAGGCTTTCATTTGTCTTGAGTGGATACTAGGGGTAGAATTGCTGGATATAGTGGACAGAGAAATTGGCCCCCAAAGGTGTCCATGTCCAATCCATGGGAACTGTTATTATGTTACCTTTCAAAACAAAACATATTTTATAGGTGTGATTAACCACTTTAATAAGGGAGATTGTCCTGGCTTTTTCAGGTGGGCTCAGTGTAAACACAGGGGTCCTTTTCAGAGGGATTCAGGATGCAGGATTGTTAGAATCAGAAAGGAAATGTGATGAGGGAAGCAGAGGTCAGAGGAAGAAAGAGAGAAATTTTCAAAAGGCTACACTGCTGATTTTGAAGATGGAAGAAAGGATCATGAGCCAAGGAATGCTGTCTTTTAAAGGCTGGAAAAGGCAGGAAAATGGATTCTTCCATAGAACCTCCAGAAGAAATGGAGTGATGCTAACACTATGGGAGACCATTTGGGACTTATGACCACTAGAACTGTAAGATAATAAATTTGTGTTGTTTTAAGCTACTAATTTAGTAATTTGTTATACCAGTAATAGGAAAACAAATACACTGGATTATATAGTAAATTTATGCTTAACTATACAGTACAAGAAATTGCCAACCTGTTTTGCCAAGTGACTGCAGCATTTATATTCTCACCAATAATATATTAGGGCTGTAGTTTCTTTTCTTTTTCTTTTTTTTCTTTCCTTTCCTTTCCTTTCCTTTTCTTTTTTTTTTTAGACAGAGAGAGAGAGTACATGCACAGGGCAGAGGGAGAGGGAGAGGGAGAGGGAGAGAGAGAATTTTAAGCAGGCTTCATACCCCATGCAGAACCTGACACTGGGCTCGATCTCACAACACTGAGATCCGGACCTGAGCTGAAATGAAGAGTCCAACACTTAACCCTGAGCCACCCCGGCACCCCTAGTTTCTTTCCATTCTTACCAAACACTTTTCATTGTCTTTTTACTTATTGTCTATCTTTTTATTTCTTGTATATCTGTGGTAATTTCGCATTCCTAATGGTGCACATTTTGCACATTGCATATTTTATATTTTTCTCTAAAAACCGTCATTGAAATTTTGTTTATATTATTGCTCTTGTCAAAGAACCTGCACTCAGTCCTATTTATGCCATTTTTGTTTTACTTTTTATTTATGATTTATATTTATATTTATTAGTGCCTATACAATTTTATGTGGTTATGATTGGTTATCTTTTTCTAGATTATTTTTTTCTGAATGTCCTCATTTTTATTTTGAAAATAAGTACAAATACAATATTTTTATTTTTATAAAATTTATTTGCATTTCATGGGTTTAATGTTAAACATTCTCACTGTCACACATTAAAAAGTAACCCTCAATTTTATTTTTATATCTTTGTTCAAAAATTATTTGAATAATTTTTAAAAAATTTTTATTTTAATTACCTGGTGGTCAGCACAAGCACACTCCTTAATCCCCATCATTTATTTAACGCATCTCCCCACCCTCCTGCCCTCTGATAACCATCAGTTTGTTCTCTACAGGTTAGAGTTTGGTTCTCAGTTTGTCTCTCTCTTTTTCCCCTTTGCTTGTTTGTTTTGTTTCTTAAATTCCACATATGAGTGCAAATATATCGTATTTGTCTTCCTCTAACTTATTTCACTTAGTTTTATACTCTCTAGCTCCATCCATGTCATTTCAAATGGCAGGATTTCATTCTTTTTTATGGCTGAGTAATAGTCTATTGTATATATATGTATGTATATATGATACACACAGGTATATATGTTTACATATACTCATACCACTTCTTATTTATCCATTCATCAACTGATGGACAGCTGGGCTGCTTCCATATTTTGGCTATTATAAATAATGCTGTTATAAATATCATGGTGCATGTATCCATTTGAATTAGTGTTTTTATATTCTTTGGGTAAATACCTAGTTGTGTAACAGCTATTTCATAGGTTAGTTCTATTTTTAATTTTTTGAGGAACCTCAAAACCACACTGTTTTCCAGAGTGGCTGCACCAGTTTGCATTCCCACCAACAGTGCAAAAGGGTTCCTTTTTCTGCACATCTTCACCAACACTTCTTTGTTTCTTGTGCTTTTGATTTTAGCCATTCTGACAGGTGTGAGATGATATCTCATTGTGGTTTTGATTTGCATTTCCCTGATGATAAGTGATGATGAGCATCTAACTTTTCATATGTATGTTTCATCTGTATTTCTTTTTTGGGGAAATGTCTGTTCACGTCTTTTACCAATTTTTTAATTGGACTATTTGTGGGGTTTTTTTGGTGTTCAGTTTTATAAGTTCTTTACAGATTTTGTAAACTAACCTTTTAAGGATACATCATTTGCAAATTCCATAGGTTGCCTTTGAGTTGCATTGAGTTTTTTTTCACCGTGCAGAAGCTTTATTTTGATATAGTCCCAATAGTTTATTTTTGCTTTTGTTTCCCTTGCCTCAGGAAACATATCTAGTAAGAGGTTGCTATTGCTGATGTCAGAGACATTGCTGCCTGTGTTCTCCTCCAGGATTTTGATGGTTTCCTGTCTCACATTTATGTCTTTCATCCATTTTAAATTTATTTTTGTGTATGCTGTAAGAAAGTCATCAAGCTTCATTCTTGTGCATGTTGCTGTCCTGTTTTTCCAACACCATTTGTTGAAGAGACTTTTCTCACTGGATATTTTTTCCTGCTTTGTTGAAGATTAGTTGACCATACAGTTGTGGGTTCATTTCTGGGTTTTCTACTCAGTTCTATTGATCTATGTGTCTATTATTGTGCCAATACCAAACTGTTTTTATCACTGCAGCTTTGTAATATAACTTGAAGTCCAGAATTGTGATGCCTCCAGCTTTGCTTTTCTTTTTCGGGATTGCTTTGGCTATTCAGTGTCTTTGTGGTTCCATACAAATTTTAGGATTGTTTATTCTAGCTCTGTGAAAAATGCTGTTGGTATTTTGATAGGGATTGCCTTAAATGTGTTGACTGCATTGGATAGTATAGACATTTTAAGAGTATTCGTTCTTCCAATCCATGAGCATGGACAGTCCTTCCATTTCTTTGAGTCATTTTCTCTTTCTTTCATTAGTGTTTTATAGTTTTCAGAGTACAAGTCTTTCACCTCTTCAAATAGGTTTATTCCCAGATATCTTATTATTTTTGGTGTGATTGTAAATAAGATTGTTTTCTTAATTCTCTTTCCACACTTCATTATTGATACATAGCAATGTGACAGATTTCTGTAGATTGATTTTGTATCCTGCAACATTACTGAATTTGTTTATCAGTTCTAGCAGGTTTTTTTTGGTTGAATCTTTCTGGTTTCCTATATAGAGTATCATGTCATCTGCAAATAGTCAAAGTTTTACTTCTCCCTTGCTGATTTGGATGCCTTTTATTTCTTTTTGTTGTCTTATTGCTGTGGCTAGGACTTCCAGTACTGTGTTGAATGAAAGTGGTGAGAGAGGACATCCTTGTCTTGTTGCTGACCTTAGGCAAAAGTGTCTCAGTTTTTCAACATTGAGTATGATGTTAGCTGTGGGGTTTTCATATATGGGCTTCATTATGTTGTAGTATATTTCCTCTAATTGTACTATGTTGATGGTTTTTATCATGGATAGATGTTATACTTTGTCACATGCTTTTGCTGCATCTATTAATGATGTTTCTTATCCTTTCTCTTATTAATGTGATGTATCATGTTGATTGATTTGCAAATACTGAACCCCCCTTGCAACCCAGGAATAAATCCCATTTGATTGTGGTGAATGATTTTTTTTAATGTCCTGTTGATTCAGTTTGCTAGTGTTTTGTTGAGGAGAATTTTTGCATCTATGTTCATCAGGGATATTGCCCTGTAGTATTTTTTTGTTTTTTTGTTTGTTTTTTTGTAGTGCCTTTATCTGGTATTGGTATCAGTGTAATCTTGACCTTGTAAAATGAATTTGGAAGTCTTCCTTCCTTTTCTCTTTTTTTGGAATAGTTTGAGAAGAATAGGTATTAACTCTTCTTTAAATGTTTGGTAGACTTCACTTGTGAAGCTAGCTGGTCCTGGAATATTTTTTGTTGGGAGTTTTTTGATTACTGATTCAATTTCTTTGCTGGTTATCAGTCCCTTCAAATTTTCTATTTCTTCCTGTTTCAGTTTTGGTAGGTTATATATTTGTAAGAATTTATCAATTTCTTCCAGGTTGTCCAATTTGTTGGCATATAGTTTTTCATAATATTCTCTTATAATTGTTTGTATTACTGTGGTTTTTGTTGTTATTTCTCCTCTCTCATTTGTGATTTTATTTATTTGGGTTCTTTCTCTTCTTTCTTGATGAGTCTGGCTAGAGGTTTATCAATTTTATTGATTTTTTTTTTTTTTTCAAAGAACCAGCTCCTGCTTTCATTGCTCTCTTCTATTACTATGGGGTTTTTTTGTTTGTTTTTATCATTTATTTCTACTCCAATCTTTATTATTTCCTTCCTTCTTTTGGTTTTAGGTTTGTGTGTTCTTTTTCTAGCTCCTTCAGGTGCAAGGTTAGGTTGTTTATTTGAGATTTTACTTGCTTCTTGAGATAGGCCTGTATTGCTATAAACTTCCTTCTTGGAACCACTGTTGCTGCGTCCCAAAGGTTTGAATCATTGTGTTTTCATTTTCACTTGTTTCCATGTACTTTTTTATTTCCTCTTTTATTTCCTGGTTGCCCCATTCGTTGTTTAGTAGCATGTTATTTAACCTTCGTATATATGTGGTCTTTCCAGAGTTGTTCTTGTGGTTGACTTCTAGTTTCACAGTGTTGTGGTCAGAAAAGGTGCATGGTAGGACTTCAATCTTTTTGAATTTGTTGAGGCTTGTTTTGTGGCCTACTATGTGATCTTTTCTGGTAAATGTTTTATATACTGTTGAGAAAATGTGTATTCTGCAGTTTTAGGATGGTATATTCTGAATACACCTTTTAAATCCATCTGGTCCAGTGTGTCATTCAGAGCTATTGTTTCCTTGTTGATTTTCTATTTAGATGATCTGTCCATGATACAAGTAGGGTGTTAAATTCCCCTACTGTTGTTGTATTATTATTGATTAGTTCTTTTATGTTTGTTATTAACTGTTTTATGTATTTGGTGGCTCCCATGTTGGGTGCATATTTACAATTATTATATCTTTTTGTTGGCTTATCCCCTTTATTTTTATATAGTGTCCTTCTTTGTGTCTTGGGACACTCTTTGTTTTAAAGTGTATTTTGGTGAATATAAGTGATGCTACTCCTGCTTTCTCTTGATATGCATTTGCCTGATAAATGTTTCTCCATCTCCTCACTTTCAATGCTATTGGTATTTTGATAGGGATTGCCTTAAATGTGTCGACTGCATTGGATAGTATAGACATTTTAACAATATTTATTCTTCCAATCCATGAGCATGGACTGTCCTTCCATTTCTTTGCGTCATTTTCTCTTTCTTTCATCAGTGTTTTATAGTTTTCAGAGTACAAGTCTTTCACCTCTTCAAATAGGTTTATTCCCAGGTTTCTTATTATTTTTGGTGTGATTGTAAATAAGATTGTTTTCTTAAATCTCTTTCTGCCCTTCATTATTGATACATAGAAATGTGACAGATTTCTGTAGATTGATTTTGTATCTTGCAACTTTACTGAATTTGTTTATCAGTTCTAGGTCTAAAATGAGTATATTGTAGGCAACATATTAATGGATCTTGTTGTTTTATTTTTTAAGATTTTATTTATTTGAGAGAGCAGAGTGACAGAGAGAGAGGACGAGTGGGGGGGGAGGGGCAGCAGAGGGAGAAGTAGACTCCCCGCTGAGCAGGGAGCTGGATGGATGCTGGGCTCAATCCCTGGACCCTGGGATAATGACCTGAGCTGAAGGCAGCCATTTAACTGACTGAGCCACCCAGGTGCCCTGGGTTTTGTTTTATTTATCCATTCTCTCATCCTATGTCTTTCAATTGGAGCATTTAGTCCATTTACATTCAATGTAATTATTGATAGACATGTATATATTACCATTTTATTATTTGTTTTGTGGTGTTTCTGAAGATTTTCTTTGATCCTTCTCTTTCTTTCATGGTTTGCTGATTTTCTTTAGTGATGTATTTGGATTTCTTTCTCTTTATTCTTCACATATTTATTAGTGGTTTTGATTTGTGTTTACCATTAGGTTTATATATAACATCTACTGCATATGGCAGTCTATATTAAATTGATAGTCATTTAAATTTGAACCCATTCTTTACTCCTCCCCTCCCCACATTTTTGGTATATGGTGTCATGTTTTACAGCCTTTTATTGTCTGAGTTAATTAACTGATTTTGACAGAAATATTTATTTTTAGTGCTTTTGTGTTCCCTACCTTCATACTGTCATTTTTGATCTTTCCTTTCCACTCCAAGAGTCCCCTTTAATATTCCTGGCAGGCTGGTTTAGTGATTATGAACTCCTTTAGTTCTCATTTGTCTGGGAAACTCTTTATTTCTCCTTCTCTTCTAAGTGATAGTATTGCTGGATAAAGTATTCTTGGCTATAGGTTTTTCCCATTGAGCACTTTGAATATATCACGCCACTCCTTTCTGGCTTGAAATGTTGCTGCTGAAAAATCCACTGATAGCTTAATGGAGTTTCCTTTGTATGTAGTTGTCTCCTTTAGTCTTGCTGCTTTTAATATTTTTTTTCTTTATCAATATATTTTGCCACTTTAATTATAATATATCTTGGTGTGGATCTGTTTTTGTTGATTTTGTTGGTGGTTCTCTGTGCCTCCTGGATCTGGGTATTTGTTTCCTCCCCACCCCCTCCACTTTAATGAAGCTTTTAACTATTATTTATTTCTTTTTTTTTAAAGATTTTATTGTTTATTTGACAGAGAGAGAGACACCGAGAGAGAGAACACAAAGAGGGAGAGTGTGAGAGGGAGAAACAGGCTTCCTGCTAAGCAGGGAGCCCAGCACGGGGCTCGATCCCAGAACCCTGGGATCATGACCTGAGCCAAAGGCAGACGCTTAATGACTGAGCCATCCAGGTGCCCCTTAGCTATTATTTCTTTAACAAAATTCTCTGCCCCCTTTTTTTCTCTCTTCTTCTTCTGGGACTCCTATAATACAAATATTATTATGTTTGATGGACTCACTGAGTTCCCTAAGTCTATTCTTGTTTTTCATAATTGTTTTTTTCTCTCTTTTCTTCAGGTTGATTACATTACTCTGTCTTCTAGGTCATTAATTCATTCCTCTGATTCTCCCAGCCTGCTGTTCATTCCATCAAGCATGTTTCTCATTTGTTTATTGAGTCTTTTATCTCCGTTGTTATTCCTTATCTCTGTGTTTATGGTCTCATTGATGTGTTCCACTCTTTTCTCAAGTCCAGTAGTATCCTTATAATCATTGCTTTAAATTCTCCATCAAGCATGTTACTTATATCTGTTTTACTTAGGTCTCTGGCCGCAGCCTTGTTCTATTCTTTCATTTGGGACAAATTCCTCTGTGTTCTCATTTTGCGTAAGTCTCTGTACCTGTTTTTTTGTGTTAGGAAAGTCAGCTACATCTTCTGTTCTTGGGGGCAATGGCTTTATGAAGAAGAGGTCCTATAGTGACCTGGAGTGTAGTGTCCCCTATTCCTTAGGGCCTGGTGCTTCTGGGAGTGTCTCCAATGTGTACTGCATACTTTCTGCTGCTGTGTCCTGCCTGCTTTATCCTTCAGGCCAGTTGACTACAGAGGCTCTCTTTGCATGTTGTGGACAATGTTTGGTCCCTGGCCTGAATATGGTACATTTTAATTAAGTGTGCTCTAGTCTACTTGTGAAATGAGTTGCCACCACCACTGGAACCAAGGCCTCACAAAATTCCCAGGTCAGGGACATGGTGTTGGCAGGTGTTTTGGCTGGCCTTCTGGGGGAGGGGGCACATTGGGACTGAGGGAAACTGGACTGAGAAGGACAGTTCTTCCAGAGCGCAGGGTGCAGGGCTTCATGTAAGTAAGTTAGCATAGAGTGTTGCACTGCGCTGGTCACCACCAGTACCTCTGTGTTTATGCTGAGGGGCAGGCGAGGGAAATGGTGCCTGCCCATTAATTTGTTCCCAGAGGGGTCTCTCTGAGACAGGCCTGAGGTGAGCAACTAACCTCCCCACTGTGTGCCCCAGGTGCCCTTTAGATCAGATCACTGTTTCCATGCTGTATGTCCATGGGTTGTTTGTCCTACCTGCTCTCCAAGAGCAGCCCCAATGCCCTACAAGGTCTCCCAGAGCCAAGCATACTGACCTTTAAAACTTCAGGCTTGAAGCCCCTCTGGTTGCAAGAACTCACAAAATTCAAGCCCTCTTGCTTTCTAGCCGATTGCTATGGGGATTCATTTTCCCTGTGCAGTCCCCTGTGTGCCAGTCTGTCTTTCACCCTTCTCCATTACCATGACTCCCTCCCCACTGCAGCAGCCATGATCCATTTCTCTCCCAAGTTGTGTCTTCACACTTTTTACCTTCTTTGATGTGGCCTCTTCTCTACCTTTAGTTGTGGAGTTTATTCTGCCAGACTTCAGATCAATTTCTGGGGTGTTTAGGTATTATTTTGTTTAGGCTCTTTTATTTTGCATTTTTTGAAGACTTTCATAGGGGAAATGTAGAACTATGGATATTTTGGAACAATCACTTCTGAAATTTTGGTTGTGTTCTTACTGACATTCTCCACTGTCCTTGTTACATGATATGAAGTCAATATATATTTAGTTTGACTAATTTGACTAACATTGTTATCATGCAATATTGTTTTCTAAAACATCTTCACATATTTTAGAGGTTATCAATTATTCTTTTTGAAATAGTTTGGATAATTACTAAAATAAGACAATAAATCAAATGAAAACAATAACCACTCCTATTTATTATATGCCTAATATGTGCTAGGCACTGAACTATACATTTGGCTGAATAATTCTCATTTAAATCCTACAATGTCTTTTGAAGTTGTTTCTATTATATTCATTTTTTCTTTTATCACCACAAAAACTTAAAATCAGAGGCCCTAAATATCTTATCTGATTTCCACAACATTCTATTAGTGAATTCAAATTCAGATTTTCCTTGATTCCAGAACCTAGTCATTATGTAATACAGCTGGTTACATTATGTTACATAAGTTACATTATGTAATACAACTAGTGTTTTTAGTCATGCAGGTACGATCATATTTTGACAATAAATTTAGAAGATAGTTTTGAACCAGAGAGCAGCATATTATGAGATTTCATGATTTAGAGAATCAATAGTGGCTGAAAATATTCCTACCTAGCATTACTCATTCATTTATCCACTCAAGAAATAAACATATCTTGTGTCTGTTGCTCTGAAAGGCAATAGTCTGAATGCTGAAAGAATGGAAAAAGGAATTATACTCAGAATTTGCTTATAGTCTGTTAGGAGAACTACTATATAGCCTGATACAACTATATAACTATAATGTAGTTTATGGAAGAGAGGGACATGATTTCTTTGATTACCCAGTACCTTTTCTAATAAGCAGTTTAAGTTCTACTCAAATTTTGCTATATAAGTTTCCCAAGATCAACTGATAATCTCTATCAATTTTGCAGTTTCCCATCATAATTTGTATTTTTACTCCCATTTTATGTATGCTTTATCTAACTACTTAATAATGTCTTCTATCTCCTCATTTCTCACTACATGCCAGCATTAAAATCTTTAAAAAATTTTTTCTTTTCAAAAATATATATAATATGTATTTTTTGATAATTAGATTCTGCTTTTTAAATAATGGGTTATTATTTAGTCTTATAGTTTCCTATATTCAGGCAAATATACATTTTTTCAGTTCACTGATCTTAATCTATTTGCAAAAGCTGGAGGATTCATATTGCTGAGGTATGCCATCTGTGCAAGGAGAAAATGATCTTGTGGGCAAATCATAACAGCCATTAAAGATGAAGATTCTATTCCATTTCATTTTGTAGCTTGTGATGGCACCTTCTATGTTTATGTCACTCTTTAAATGGCAATATTAACCATGCCAGCTTCATTTACTTCAAAGAAATTTCAGAAAGTCTCTTGTACTAACTTTAGGTAACAAAAGTAACTGATCAGGTTAAGTTACAAGACATACATATTAAACACAAATTAATATGCCTCCAAGTTTTCTATCCCCTGAATATGAATATTGGATGCTAAAAATCTTATATTTTTATAGGACTAAGGTTGTCACATCCAAGTTATTAATACATATAAAGGCAAAAACATATTATACTTAATTTTACTTGAATTTGACAAAAAGAAACCAAAGAGACAGTGATTCAGGTATTGCTGAACTTCAGAAAAATATTTCTTTAAAAATCTTATATTTTTTAAAGTCAAATTCAGCACCGGGAAAAAGGCACATGATAAAACAACCTATGAGAGATGAATGCCAATTACCACTCAAAGGACCAAACACAAATTTTCCGAAAGAATATAATATACAATCAGGAAACTAGAACAAAATTGTGTTTTCATTGTAGAGAAACAATTTAAATCTTGCTACATTTACACATGTTGATGGAAAAACATGTAGCTGAATGACTGTCAGTACAGATGGATTTGTCTATAAATGGATAAATTTTGGAAAGATTTTAATGATCCACTCTACATTCCTTTTAATGAGCTACATCAACGTGTTTACCTCAACAATGTAATGAATTCAGAGAATCTTGAACTTGAATCCTTATTTTTTCATCTCTTGTGCTTATGTGTAAAATTACATAATTTATATATCTTTGGAAAAGGATATATTTTACCACCAATTTTTTGTATGAGTATAGTGAGATAAGTAAAAACATGGTAAATACCATGCAAATAAGTTACTGACTATATTCATGGTCCTACTCATGACACTTCAGGTTATTAAATACCAAGACCACTGCAGTTGAAAGGATCACATAAGCTATTTGCCTTGGGCTTTCTAAATGCATGTTAGATATTTATACCACTTTGAGATTTAAAATCCACTATTTTATATAAATAATCATCAAAAATTCTAATCATGTTATGGATTAACCATATAAACTGTATAAAAATTTGGGGCATATAAAGTTAGAATGCTCAGGTCAATTCATAAAAAATTCCAGATGTTTCACATTTTAACAGTCTAGATTTCTGATCCACAATGACCTGAACTACTAAATAGTTATATTTACTAATTTATTGCTTTTGACAATGTAGTCAGGCACAACTCTCTAATAGTATGAACACAGTTCATTAGTGAAAACAGCAAAGTTAGAGGGGATGAAGTTTTAGAGTTACAAAAGTCATGTTATTTTCTGTGTCTTGGGTACATGACTTTGGGTATTTCAATGTCCAATAGGGTTATATAGTTTTATTAGGCATTTTCTGTCTGCAACCATATGTGAATGAGTGAAGGTTTTAACAATGCCAAGTTATTTACCATAGATAGCAACTACTGCTATAAGTAATGGTTGAAAGTTCAAAAATGAATTCTGAGCAATGAGTTTAAAAAGATTTCCTATTAGAGACTGAGTAAAAACTAAACTTATTCCCAGAACCTGTGAGCATGGAACCAACCCCATTTGACCCGCATCTGTATCATAGATATTATCAAATGTGTCTTCAGGGAGTATGAAACAAATTGTTTTATTCTCATCCAAGATAGAGGGAATGAGTAGGTTATTGTCAATCTTCTCTTACCATTAGACTCTTTTATAGTGCATGAAGCCTGGAAAATATATCTCAAGTTAAAATTCTACCATAGAGAGATAACTAAGCAAAAAGACTAGTCAAAGCATTCAAAGTTCTTAGCTGATGTCTCTGGAAAGGGGATGATGACAGTGGTAGAAACATAGTTTTTCCACCTTAATCCAACTATCTCTAATAATAGTAGAAAATGTAATAGGTATTAATCCAGACTTTTAGATCAGACCCCAAACCTCAAGTTATAACCAGCATCTGATCAGCCTTAAGTATGCAGTGCTGACTTATTTACACTTTCCTCCAGTGCACAGGCAGACATTTATTTTTTTTTTTCCTTTTTCATCCATCATGTGTGACTTCATTGCCCAAACCATCAGTTTTATCAGAGGCTTCAGATAGCATACTTTCTGCAAGTCAACAAACCATGAACTGAGCAGATATATCAGTTAAAATATTATGCAATGACTCAAATTGATGATCTAGTTTAATTTGCCAAGCATCCTCATTGATCTCATCTGACTATGAATCAATTTGTTGCCAAATGCATGTCTGTGTTTCAGTTACACTACAAGTTAAAAAATTGATTTTTTTTAAAGAGATATGGTGTTCAACAAACCATCCCAGTTGACTTGAAGGGACTCTTCCTGATAAATTGGTAAGTTAATATACATTTTGGAAATTTTTTTATTTGAAATATAGGCAGTTTCCAGTTGTTTATGTTGAGAATTTGGAGAAGTAGTACTGAAATGAAGAGTGTTTTTAACATGCTTAATTATAATAGGTCGTAGAAGTAACACAGACAGGCAATGACATCCAGCTATTTTATATAGCTGTCAGTATAAAAAGGACATATTCAAGTATCAGGATTGTGTCTTTGTGAAAATATTAACATCATAATTATTAACTATTCTTCAACCTCATAAGTTGAGGCTTTTATTAAATTTTGGAACTGATTTTATAATGACAAAGCTAAGTTCTCTGCAGCCTCCCAGTTTAGCAAGGATCAGCTTTTATACCTATATTACATTTATATCTACCTTTAAACTTTCTTGTTAATTCTATACAGGATTGATCTGCTTTTTTGTTGATGACTATAAACATTCTGTTTCTTCCCTGAAATTTGAAATAAAAAAATATTTAGTTTACCTGACTATCACTTTCTGCTTTGTATTGCTGTTTTAGAATTCCACATGTTCATATCTTGTCCCTTTATACCATCTGTTCATGATGAATAGGAATCATGCCATTGGAGAATATAGTTGTCTCCTCTTAACGCTGTAACGAGCTACCACAAACTGGGTGGCTTAAAAATACAAATTTACTCACTTACAGTTCTGGAGGCCAAAAGTCTCACTGGGCTGCACTCAAGTTGTCACCAAAGCTGTGCCCATTCTGGAGATTCTAGGGGATGGTCCATTTCTTTGCTTTTCCAGCTTCTAGAAGCTGGCCCACATTCCTTTGTTCACAGCCTCTTTTCAGCAACTCCATCACTCCAACCTCTGCCTTTACTGTCATATCACCTTGTCTGAATCTGATTTTCCTGCTTCCCTCTTATAAGGGCTCTTGTGATTATATTGGACTCACCCAGATTTTCCAGGGTAACCTCCTTATGTCAGAATCCTTAAATTAATCTACATCTGCAAAGTTCCTGTTGTCATGGAATGGAACAAATTCACAGATGCCAGTATTTAGGATGTGTATATGTTTGAGGGGTCATTATTTTGTCTAACATGGGAAGGTAGGCACATAGAAAAGGTTCCGCAATTTTTATTTATTTATTTATTTATTTATTTATTTATTTATTTATTTATTTTTAAAGATTTTATTTATTTGACAGAGAGAGACATAGCGAGAGAGGGAACACAAGCAGGGGGAGTGGGAGAGGGAGAAGCAGGCTTCCCATGGAGCAGGGAGCCCGATGCGGGGCTCGATCCCAGGACCCTGGGATCATGACCTGAGCCGAAGGCAGCCGCTTAACCACTGAGCCACCCAGGTGCCCCAGTTCCACATTTTTTAAAAGAATCAAATCAACGGTCTTCAAATTCAGGCATATATTTATAATTCTTATATTATAAAGTGGGTTTGCAAAGTGAGTTTTGAATTTCTGATGTTTCCTGGCTCACTTTCTTGTTAACATTTTTATTTTTATGTATTTGGTGGTTTTTAAATTTTGTTGCTCTTCTCTAGAGTCTGACATTTATCTGTTTTTGGGAGGAAATAACTTCTGTTTTGACAGAGTCACAACTTTTTAAGAGTAGAACAAAAAATTATCCATAAACATTTTAGAGATTAACCTTACTTTACTTACACAATTAGCTTTTGTAAAGTGGGGTAAGAAATGGGAATTTTATGTAGTCTACATATATATATTTTAAAATTTATATTTATTATTTTTAAATTGAATTATAGTTGATATATATATGTGTATATATATATATATTAATTTCAGGTGTAAAACATACTGGTTCAACATTTATATACATTACAAAATGCTCACCAAGATAGGTGTAGTTACCATCTGTCACCTTACAAAGTTACCACAATAATATTCCTTATGCTGTACTTTACATCCCCACGAGTTACTTATTTTATAACTGGAATTTTGTACATCTTAATTCTCCTTTACCTGTTATACCCATCCCCTAATCCTTGTGGCAAACACCAGTTTGTTCTCTGTTTTTATGTGTCTCTTTATGTTTTGTTTTGTTTGTTCATTTGTTTTTCAGATTGCACATGTAAGTGAAATCATATAGTACTTTTCTTTCTTTGCTGGACTTATTTTACTTAGCATAATACTCTCGAGGTCTATCCATGTTTTTACCACATCCTCAATAACACAGTATTTCTTGTCTTTTTGATAATAGCTGTCTGATAAGTGTGAGATCTCTCGTTGTTTTGATTTGCATTTTCCTGATGATTAAGGATTTTCAGCATCTTTTCAGGTACCTCTTGGCCATCTGCTTGTCTTAGGAAACGTGTCTATTCAGATCCTTTGCACATTTTTAATTGGATTGTTTGATTTTTTGGTGTTGAGTTGTATGAATTCTTTGTGTATTTTGGATATAAACTCCTTATCAGAATGTGATTTGCAAATATCTTCTCCCATTGTGAGTAGGTCACCTTTTCATTTTGTTGCTGGTTTTCTTTGCTGTGCAAAAGTTTTTTTAGTTTGATGTAGTCCCAATTGTATATATGTTGCCTTTGCCAGTTAAAAAACAAATATATTGTTATGACCATTGTCTAATAATTTACTGCTTATGTTTTCTTTTGGGAGTTTATGGTTTCAGGTATTACATTGCAGTCTTCAATCCATTTTGAGTTGATTTTTGTATATAATATAAGAAAGTGGTCTAGTTTCATTCTTCTGCATATAGGTATTCAGTTTTCTCAGTCCCATTTATTGCCAAGCCTCATTTTTCTCTATTGTATAATCTTGCCTCCTTTGTCACAGATTAATTGACCATATAAGTCCGGGTTTATTTTTGGCTTTCTATTCTGTACCACTGATCTATGTGTCTATTTTTGTGCCAGTACCATACTGTTTTGATTATTATAGCTTTGTAGTATAGTTTAAAATATGGGCGTGTGACACTTCCAGCTTTGTTCTTCTTTCTCAAGACTGTTTTGGCTCTTCGTGGTTTTTTGTGGTTCCAAACACATTTTAGGGTTCTTTGTTCTATTTCTATGAAAAATGCTGTTGATATTTTGGTAGGGATTACATAGAATCTGTAGATTACTTTGGGTAGTATGGACATTTTAGCAATGTTAAAAGTCTTCCAATCCATTTATTTGTGTGGTATTCAATTTCTTTCATCATTGTCTTACAGTTTTATTTTAACTAAATGGCATTGTTTTCTTGATTTCACAGTTACTAGTGTACAGAAATGCAACAGATTTCTGTATATTAATTTCATATCCTGAAACTTTACTGAATTTATTTATTGGTTCTAATAGGTTTTTTTGGGGTTTTTTTGGTGGATTCTTTAAGGTTTTCTGTATATAGTACCTTGTCTTCTGCAAATAATGGCAATTTTAACTTTTTTATTACTAATTTGAATACCTTTTATTTTTTGTCAGTCTGATTTCTGTTGCTAGGATTTCCAGCACTCTCTTGAATAAAAGTGGAGAGAATGGGCCTTCTTTTCTTCTTGATGATGTTAGGGGAAAAGCTTTCAACTTTTTACTCTTGAGTATCATGTTAGCTCTGGGCTTGTCATACATGGTCTTTATTATATTGTGGTATGTTTGGTCTATATACACTTTGTTTAGTTTTTATCATGAATGGATGATGAATTTTGTCAAATGCTGTTTTTGCATCTAATGAGATAATTACATTTTTAATCTATTATTATGTTAATGTGGTGCATCACATCAATGATTTATGGATATTGAACCATCCATCCTTGCATTCCTGGGGTGTGATGGGGGCAAATGATTCTTTTAATGCATTCTTTAATTTGGTTTGCTAATATTTTATTGAGGACTTTTTCATCTATGGCCTGTAATTTTAATTTGTTGTACTATCTTTGTCTGGTTTTGGTATCAGTATAATGCTGGCCTCATAAAATGAATTTGGAAGCATTCCTTCTCTTCAATTTTTTAATATAGTTTGAGAAGGATAGATATTTACTCTTCTTTAAGTGTTTCATATAATTCATCTGTGAAGCCTTCTGGTCCTGAACTTTTGTTTGTTGGAAATTTTTGATTACTGATTCAATTTCATTACTAGTGATTTCTTTTCAGAGTCTATTTCTTCCCAACTCAGTCATAGAAAATTGTATGTCCTACGAATTTATGTATTTCTTTTAGGTTGTCCAACTTGTTAGTGCATAATTTTTTGTAGTAGTCTCTTACAATTCTTTTTATTTCTGTGGTGTCACTTGTAACTTCTCTTTCATTTCTAATTTTATTTATTTGAGTTCTTTTTATTTTTCTTGATGAGTCTAGCTAAAGATTTATCAACTTTGTTTATGTTTTCAAAGAACTAACTCTTAGGGGCACCTGGGTGGCTCAGCTGGTTAAGTGTCCAACTCTTGAAATCAGCTCAGGTCATGATCTCAGTGTCCTGGGATCAAGCCCTGCATCAGGCTCTGTGTTCAGCAGGGAATCTGCTTGAGGATTCTCTCTCTCCCTTTGCCCCTTTCCCACTCTCACACACACTCTCTTTCTAAAATAAATAAATTAATAAGTAAGTCTTTTAAAAAAACCCAAAACAAAGAACTCACTCTTAGATTCATTGATCTTTTCTATTGTTTTTTTTAAGTCTCTATTTCATGCATTTCCTTTCTGATCTTTATTATTTCCATCCTTTTACTAAACTTGGGATTTTTTTTTTTTCTAGGTCCTTTGTAAGGCTAGAATGTTTATTTGAGATTTTTTGTTTCTTGAGGTAGGCCTGTATCCCTATAAATGCCCTCTTATAATAGCATATAATAATATATTTCTTTTGTTGCATCCCAAAGATTTTGGAATGTTGTGTTTCCATTTTCATTTGTCTCAAGATATTTTTTTTAATTTCCTCTTTGATTTCTTTGTTGACTCATTGGTTGTTTAGTAGAATGCTGTTTAGCTTCCACATAATTTTTTTCCTAGTTCTTTTCTTGTAATTGATTTCTAGTTTCATACAATTCTGCTTGGAAAAGATGCTTGATATGATGTCAATCTTCCTAATTTTTTTTTTTTCTGTAGCCTAACCTGCATTCTATCTTGGAGAATGTATGTGTACATGTGAAAAGAATGTGTATTCTGCTGTTTTAAGATGGAACATTCTGTATATATCTATTAAGTCTATCTGGTCTAATGTGTTGTACAAAACCACTGTTTTCTTATTAATTTTCTCTCTGATCTATCCATTGATGTAGGTGGGGTGATAGTCACCTACTATTGCATTGTTGTCAGTTTCTCCCTTTATGACTATTAGTCTTTTCTTTATATATTTAAGTGTTCCTATATTGAGTACATAGATATTTAAATTGTTATATTCTCGTGCTGGATTGATCCTTTTATCATTATATAATTCACCTTTGTTTCTTTTTACAGTTTTTGTTTTAAAATATATTTTGTCCTATATTGCTACCCCAATTTTTAAAATTTTCTATTTGCATGGAATATCTTTTCCATCCTTTCATTTTCAGTCTGTATAACTCTTTAGGTCTGAATTGAGTCTCTTGTAGATAGCATAGAGATGGGTCTTGTTTCTTATCCCATTTAGTCACCCCTATGTATTTTGATTAGAACATTTAGTTCATTTACATTTAAAGTAATTATTGCTAGATATGTACTTACTGCCATTTTGTTACTTGTTTTACGGTTTGTTTTTGTTCCTTTCTTCTTCTCTTGCTCTCTTTCTTTGTGATTTTACAACTGCCTTCAGTGTAACTTTTGCGTTCCTTTTTCTTTATTTTTCATGTATCTGTTATAGGTTTTTGGTTTGTGGTTACCATGAGGTTCACATATAACACCTTATATGTGGTTTTTAGTCTATATTTAGTTGGTGGTTACTTAAGTTCAAACACATTCTAAAAGCACCACATTTTTATCCCCCTCCCCATGTCTTATGAATTTGGTGTCATAGTATACATCTTTTTGTTTTGTGTATCCCTTAACTAATTATTGTAGGTATAGTTGTTCTTATTACTTTTTTGCCTTTGAATCTTCTTACTAGCTTTATAAATGATTGGTCTACTATCTTTACTATATGTTCATTTTTACCAGTGAAATTTTTTCTTTCATAATTTTCTTATGTCTCATTATAGCCTTTTTTTTTTTTTCCCCCTTCAAGAAGTCCCTTTAACATTTCTTGTAAGGTCACTTTACTGGTGATGAACTCATTTAACTTCTATTTGCTTGGGAAGTTCTTTATCTTTCCTTCAATTACAGATGATAATGTTACTAGGTAGAGTATTCTTTTTTTTTTTTTTTTAAAGATTTTATTTATTTATTTGAGAGAGAGAGAATGAGAGACAGAGAGCATGAGAGGGAGGAGGGTCAGAGGGAGAAGCAGACTCCCTGCCGAGCAGGGAGCCCGATGCGGGACTCGATCCTGGGACTCCAGGATCATGACCTGAGCCGAAGGCAGTCGCTTAACCAACTGAGCCACCCAGGCGCCCTAGGTAGAGTATTCTTGATAATAGGTTTTTTTTCCTTTCAACACTTCAAATATATCAAAGTTAGGGCCTTCTTATCTGCAAAGTTTCTGCTGAAAAATCAGCTAATATGCTTATGGATGTTTCCTTGTATATCACTAGTTGCTTTTATGTTCCTGCCTTTAAAAAAAAAAGATTTCATTTATTTATTTTGAGAGAGAGAGAGAGAGAGTGTGTGTGTGCATGAGTGGGGGGAGAGGCAGAAGAAGAGGGAGAAAGAGAATATCAAGCAGACTCCATACTGAGCATTGAGCCCAATGCAGGGCTTGATCTCATGACACTGAGATCATGACCTGAGCCGAAACTGAGAGTTAAACACTTAACCAAATAAGCTACCCAGGTGCCCCTATCTTCCTGCTTTTAAGATTCTTTTTATCTTTAATTTTTGATATTTTATTTATTATGTGTCCTTGTGTGGACCTCTTTGGATTAATCTTTTTGGGAGTTCTCTGTACTTCCTGGACCTGGATGCCTGTTTCCCTCTATGGTTAGAGAAGTGTTTTTTTTGCTATTCTTTCTTCAAATAATTTTCAGTATCTTCATCTCTCTTCTCCTTCTTGACCCCTAAAATGTTGTTAGTATACTTGATGTTGTCATAAAGGTTCCTTAATCTATCCTCATTTAAAAAAAAATATTTTTCTTTGTTTTTCAGTTTGGATGATTCCCACTACCCTGTCTTCCAGATCACTGATTAATTCTTCTACATCCTCTAATCTGGTGGCGATTCTCTCTAGTGTATGTTTTTTATTTTAATTATTATATTCTTCAGCTCTGGTTGGTTCTTTTTCTATCCCTTTGTTGCCCAAGTCCTTATTGAGTTCATCTACTTTTCTCCCAAGTTCAGAGCATCTTTATGACAATTTCTTTGAACTCTTTACCAGATAGATTGCTTTTCTGCATTTTGTTTAGTTCTTTTTCTGAGGATTTGTTCTCTTCTTTTATTTGGAACATACTCCTCTGTTTCCTCATTTCGTCTGACTCTGTGTTTGTTTCCCTGTACCAGGTAGGTCAGTTATATCTCCTGGTCTTGAAGTAGTGGCCTTATGTAGAAGGCATCCTATGGGGTCTAGAAACACATCACACTTGGTCACCACACCTAGGCATTCCAGGAATATCCCCTGTATGGGCTGAGTGTGCCCTCCCGTTGTGCTGGTGTGTGGGGCTAGGCCTTATTGAGACTGGCTGTGAGGCATGGCTACAACTGTTGTAGGCATGCAGGTGGGAGGGGCAGGCTTCCCTCCCTCCCCACAGCAGGAGTCATTTTGCAGGGGTCCTGGTGCCAGCCAAGGATTCTCATCAGGTGTGGCAGGGAAGAAGCCTCTTTGCAAGGGTGACTGCTGAGGTGGCTGTTATGGCTAGGGCAGGTCCACAGAGTAATGCTAGGGCAGAGTGAGCACTGTAAGCAAAGTGGATGAGGAGTGTCAGAACAGGCTTCTGCCAGTGTGGGGCCAGCTAGGCTAAAAACGCAAGAACAATGGCACCCACCAGCATTTCCATTCCTAGAGGATGTTGCTACAGATTCCTGCCCCTCTGGCACATGTTCTAAAACTAATCAATAAATCTACTTCATATATATCCAATGCACTTTTCACACTGTTACCTCTGTGCTGCATCTTGGAGTGAGTGAGATTATGCGTGGGCCCTTTAATAGCAGAGTCTCAGTTTCTTATAGCATTCTGGCTATCCTAGAGTTAAGACCCATCAATTTTCTTTCTTTTCTTTTTTAAGATTTATTTATTTATCTGAGAGAGAGAGAGAGAGAGAGAGAGCTCATGTGCAGGGGGAGGGGCAGAGGGAAAGGGAGAAGGAAAGAAGCAGACTCCCTGCCAAGTGAGGAGCCCAACATGGGCCAATCTCATGACTCATGAGATCAAGACCTGAGCCAAATCAAGAGTCAGATCCTCAACAAGTTGAGCCACCCAGGCACCCCAATACCCATCAATTTGCAAAGCCAGATCCTATGGACGTTTGTCTTCCCTGTGCAGGTCCCAGGACCAGAGGTGCCCAATGTGTGGCTTGATCCCCTTGCTCCTCAGGGACGATCTCTGCACCTGTGATGTCCCTCTTATTTGTGGCTTGCTACACCAGGGGTTTGACTCTCAATCAGACCACATCTCCGCCCTTTCTGCCCTTCTTAATGTGGCTTTTTCTTTATGTCTTTAGTTGTAGAAGAGCTGTTCTGCTATCCTTCAGGTCATTCTTAGTATTGCTCTGTTTGTAGTTGTAGCCTTCATGTATTTATATGGGAAGTGAGCTCAGGAGTTTTCTACTTTTACCACCTTCAGGAGCATTCTGTAGATGATGAGGCAAGCCCACACACCAAAGTGACTACCATAGTCACTGGTGTGGACCTCCTGAATTACTTTTTTTCTTAAGAACTTATTCTGAATTATATCACTTAATATAATGATCTTCACTTTCTTTTTCTTTTGAAAGATATGGCTACTTATTGGTTATTTTTCACTGCACTGAAAGCCATAAAATTTTATGAAATGTTTTATTGTGCATAGTGCCATTTTTTTTGTGGGGGTTCCTGAAATGGTTGGCAATAATGAACCAGAGAAAGATATTTAAATCAATGTTTGCTTCATTGTTCATATAATTGAGAAAAGTGAGTAGGTCTTCACTGATTTTCTCAAGAGATGAGATTTTTGCTTCTCTATAGGCTTATTATCAGGCTCAGTCCATAGTATAAGTAATAAGAATTATGAATGATCATAAGAGAAACAAGCCACTTTCTCTTTGGGGAGTTTTTCTATTTTTATGTCTATTTATAGAGATTTTCTACATCTTATCTTTGCATACTAAGATGAAAGGAAGTAAGCAAATTGACATTTATTTTGTGCCTTTTGTGATAACAGATAACATTTGCTGAGCTCTTCCTATGTTCCAGACATTTATTGCTTCACAATATATACACATTTCATCCTCAGATCTACCCCACACTTCACAGTTTTGGAATCTGGGAAACACAAAGGTCAAACAATTTTCCCAAAGTCATTAATGGCCAGTAAATGTGTAGTTGTTATTTGAACCCAGGCCATCTGTCTTTCAAGTCCATACTGTTACCTGCTATATGAATCTGTCTTTAGAGGTCATACATGGGGCCAAGAGCCTTCACCTCCTTTCTGTCATTTGGTCATCAAAGTAATAAACATTACAAGACGCTCTCAATTTCCAAAGTCTGAAATTACTGTATTGTAAAATAAAAGAGAAAAAAAAAAAGCAGCTTGTGGTATACTTCAGAGATGTACTAAGTAGCCTAACACCACAGGCTTTGGTCATTTATTCAAGTTTGCAATCATTCCAGACTACCCATGGACAAAGTTTAGAGCTAAGTACTCTGAGTGATATAAAGGTAAATTAGAGACTGCCACTGCCTCAAAGGAGCCCTATTAATAGGTCTGGTATTAAATGTTGAAAATCTCTATGCCATTGTACAAAATGATTTTAACAACTAGCAGGAACTAGCTTCAATATTCCCAGAACTCCAACCCAGAGATAACGATTCTGATGTGTAATTATAGCCTGGCTATTGCTTGCTAACAGAGTTTGAGGATGCTGACTTCCTGCTTATTGTCTTTTCTGAGTATCATTCACTTCTCTGTTTCTTATTGACATTCTCTGAACAGCTCAGTTGAAATCAGTTCAACAAAAATGTATTGAGTGTAAAGTGACTTCATATTCAATTTCTGGAGTCAATTCTTGGCTTCATCATTTCTAGCTGTGTGTCTCTGGGGCAATTAGTAATGTTTTTGGCCCTAGTTTCCTCATTTCTAAATAATAACAATAACTAATAATAACAACAACAAAGATATTTGATCTTTCCTATGCACCAGGAATAGGAGGAAAAATGAGAAAAATCAATAATCTAAATGACAAAATCAACATTTGTGTCAATATCCATGAGACTATACAGAAATAAAAATTATACAGATTCATGCATCAAAATCTGTCTGGGATTTTGTATTGGAGTGTCATGTCTGGCATAATACAGGATGTGGTAAGACTGAAATCAGACAGGAGTACAGAGAAGAACTGAGATAATGCTGGAATCCAAGAGGCATAGATGTAGGGAAAAACCATGGACAAGCGTGGTTTGATTAAGGAATTTGTCAGAAACGGAGCCAGGAACAGAAGTGGAGTTACCTAGGCAAGCAGGTGAGATGACTGAAAACTGCACCTGGGGAAGCAATCATTAGAGCCATTTAATTATGAAGATTGACATCTCTTGCCTCAGGCTACTTTTAATGAGCCTGGAATCTGGAGTGCCTGTGACTCCTTTGGCAGCCGTGCCATGCAGGTTCTGCCCAGCACCTAACAAGAGAAGCAACATCTCTAAAACCCTGGGTCCACTGTAGTGTCAGAAAGTCACGCAATCACAGAAAATTCTTTCATTTTCTTTTCACACCAGAGCACAGATTTCTATCTTGTTGGGCTACATTTATTTTAAAAGTTTCAAATGTTTCAAAAATTCTAATGTGCAATATGGATAGAGAGGAAAAATTACCTCTTTGCTGTGCTTTTTTTGAGACAGACTCTTACCAAATCAAGTTTAATCGCACAATGATCATCATAGAGAAGACAGGTAAATTTCTATTTTTTTCTTCATAAAATTAAGAAATAAATTGCTGAAACACAAATTTAGGTCATGATAGTCCATATATCCTGCAGTAGCTTTGGTTGCACTTTATGGAAACAGAATCAGAACCTTAGTTAACCCAAGGAAGATAAAAGCTTCTATTTTTCCTCAGATGAAGAGGGTATCAATTTTAGACTGAGGAATCAGGGCTCTCTCTCTTTTTTTTTTTTTTTTAGAAGGAAGATGAAGGATATGTGAGAGCATAGTTTGTGTGTGTGTGTGTGTGTGCACTGAGGGCAGTTGGGAGTATAACGGAGAGTTCTAGAGTCCTTCTCAATTGTAATCAGTGGTACACTCTAATGAACCAACTTTTATGTACTACTCTCACTATTCCTGAAGACTATGCTAGATTACCTAATTCAGTGAGCTTCCTTCAAGGCCATAGCTTCATCAAAAATTCAAGGAAAATTTTAAGCAGTGGCTGGATTGCTGTACATATTAGAAGTGATTAGCTGCATTCATGAATCTATAATCACACCTGCAAATGAGGAAGGAATCTATAGAGATAGGAAGCATTTCTATTTTTTTTAATTATTTATTTATTTATTTATTTTTAAAGATTTTATTTATTTATTTGAGACAGAGAGAATGAGAGAGACAGAGAGCACATGAGAGGGGGGAGGGTCCAAGGGAGAAGCAGGCTCCCTGCCGAGCAGGAAGCCCGATGCGGGACTCGATCCCGGGACTCCAGGATCATGACCTGAGCCGAAGGCAGTCGCCCAACCGACTGAGCCACCCAGGCGCCCAGATAGGAAGCATTTCTAAAGCCATGAATATGCATTCAGTGTGGGTTGCCAGAAATATCATAATAAAAATAGTTTGTAAGTATCCAGGATCCAGCGATACTGCTTTTATTTTCCAGATGTCAAAACTCAGCCATTCTGACTAAACAGATAATACACATGAAGTTCAATATTTAGAAGTCACTGTTCACGGTGCTTATTTCAGAAAAGTCAGTTTTATGTGTGTTGGAAAAACAAATAACTATGTTATGTTCCTATGCCAGGAAAAGTTCAGGGCACACCTCGCCCCCACCAAAAGAAGAATGTTTATATGTTGGATGGTGCCTGTACTTTTTCTTATTAAAACTTTTCATTTATTACTCTGTTCATAAATGTAATTGAAAAAGATGGGAAAAAGTAGCTACGAATTTAAAACAAACACACCCTCAATCTTTTGACCCTAAAAATTTTGAGTCATGGATTCTTTTAAGGTATATTTTCAACAATGAGTATTAGAGAGACCATGAGGTCTTTGAAGTTCTGGTGACATGGGTTAAATATATATTGGAATATTGTAATTCAGTTCAGGCAAGTGTATGATGGATATCTGAACACAAACAGCACTTTCTGATTCTCAAATCCTCCACTCATAAGATTGTTTTTGCTTCTTTATTATTTCGTTAATGATGGTAACAGAATTATGAGTGTGTGAAAATAAAGTTTATTCAGAAACAGGCAGGATCTCAAGACTTCAGAGAATTTGGGAAGCTAATTTTCTTTCCTTCTAATCACACTGTTTTTTTCTTCTCTAGATTTAGAGCTTAAAATACCATCTTCTTTGTGAACCATATATCGATGCCATTGATACTCATTAGTGTTAAAAACTTCTATGGTTGAAGCAGGGGAAGAAATGGCACAGCCTTAGATACATGCCATTTTGTAAAACACTGATTAACCCAATAAATATGTGCCAAAGTGGTGGATCCTTTGGAAATGGCTGTTTCATTAAAATCTATACTTTGTATTCTAATAGATCACTTTGCTATCTTGAGAAGACATACTAATTAAAACAAGAACTGGTTCTTCCCTTTAACAAGTTAGGTGTCTTTTTTGAAAAATAAATTTTCTGTGGGCAAACCTTTACATTACTTTACTTAATTTAATTAGGAGAGAAATTGAGTGATAAGGAAATGTGATACTAACAATGCAGCTATTGAGATATTAGTTTATTCTTGGAATCATGATGTCTTAGAATATGAGAATGAGAAACAATATATATTATATTTTAAAGATCTGTTTGAGGCCAGTTACTGGGTTAGGTGCTAATTTTCATTGATGAAGATGAGGAGTCTATGCCCTTTTAGATTCCAAAATCAAGAGAGGGAAGCCAACAAATAAACAGGCAGTGCACAACATAATGTGATGCTTAATATTACAAAGAAATGAAAGGTACTATGATGACATATAATGGAGACACTTGAGCCAGGCTTGTCAGTAGATAGTAGTAAGAAATGATTTCCCAGAGAAAATTGCTTTGAGACCTGTGGAATAAACAGAAAATAGCAACAAAAAGGGAGATAGGATAGATGTTCTAAGTAAAGAAATATAATAAGCAAGACCTGAATATGTGGGAAATCATATTTAGGGAAACTCAAATGAATTCTCTGGTGAGGAAGGCAGAATCAGAATAGAGTTGAAGGAAAAAAAAAGAAAAGAAAAGAACCATAAAATGCAGATCTTTTTCAGCCACATCAAATGTTTTTAGATCATTTTTAGATTACTGGAGAGCATTATAGGATTTTAATCCAATGCTAGATGTGTTGTAGCAGCTACTTTGAGGCCAAAGGTATGACTCCTGTCTACAATTTAGAGTTTAGCAGTCAATACTCTGTAACAAATAGAAGTTTTCTTTCACCATCACTTTCTTCCTTTCTCTCATCCCTTTCCTTCCTCATTTTCCTTTCTGTCTTTTGGTCTCTATCTTTTTTCTCTTGCATATAGACTTTTGACTTTTCTAATGGGTAAGTTTGAAAACAGTAGATATATATGATTAATCATTGACCTAGATCATGATACATGTTAATGAAATGACAAATGCAAATCTCTCAATGGTTACTAGTGAACCTAACCAAATACATTAATGAATAAAAAGTGATTAAGGTATTAAATCTTTCCAATATTTCTATAATTTAACATACAAAAATTTGACTTGATATAAATAATGGCCACAAACTAAAACTCACAGTGGCAGAAGATGTTACAGCTAATTTTGGGTAGGGACAAAATGAGTTGATAAATCAAATCTTTATTATGATTTACATAGAGAAAAATAAATCCCAATTAAATATATTTTTGTATAATAAAAATAGAAATTGCTTAATAGTAATTAATAAGAAATTGATCAGCAGTTAAACTGGCTCAATGAGTTCACTACTAAAATATTCAATATAAAATTAATCACTCTCGGGTGCCTGGGTGGCTCAGTCGTTAAGCGTCTGCCTTCGGCTCAGGTCATGATCCCAGGGTCCTGGGATCGAGTCCCACATCAGGTTCCCTCCTCGGCGGGAAGCCTGCTCTCCCTCTCCCACTCCCGCTGCGTCTGTTCCTGCTCTTGCTATCTCTGTCTCTGTCAAATAAATAAATAAAATCTTTAAAAAATATAAAATAAAATAAAATTAATCACTCTCTATAAAGTTTCAATTAAACTGTTTGCATTTTCTTTTTTTTTTTAAAGATTTTATTTATTTATTTGAGAGAGAGAGAATGAGAGAGAGCACATGAGAGTGGGGAGGGTCGGAGGGAGAAGCAGACTCCCCGCCGAGCAGGGAGCCCGATGCGGGACTCGATCCTGGGACTCCAGGATCATGACCTGAGCCGAAGGCAGTCGCTCAACCAACTGAGCCACCCAGGTGCCCCTAAACTGTTTGCATTTTCTGCTTCCAGACAAAATGGGACTAGATTTATCTTGCTGCCTGAAACAAAAATACAAAAAGCATATGAAACAATGTTTTTTAAGAAACTGGACATAAGGCAATGAGTGACAGTGATCACTGGGTGATGGAAAACAAATTAGATAAACACAGTGATTACCTCTATGCGATAGTTTCCAGGATATGGAATAGAAAAGAACCCTTGCAGAGTCCAAACTTGAGTCAAAGAGATGGAACTAACAGTCGTGGAGATAAAGGCAGTTAGAGTTTGAAGAGCAGCAGAAAAGAAAAGAGCTGCATAGAAAGAGAACTTGGGAGATAGGGAGAAGATCCCTCTCAGGTAGTCCACTGAGTACTAATGTACATGTGAGTCCTGGAAAAGAACTACATAAAAAGATTATATGGAAATATTACCTGGTCCTAACACAGAGTTGGGAATAATGCCTGTTTTGCCAGACAGAAAGGAAAATTTCATGACTGATAAGGTATTGGGTAGAGCATATGAATGGGTCCTGCTTTAGTGGTAAGGAATAATTAGGTCTAGATTAAACACTACTTCAGTTCCTAAGTCCTAAAAGCAAGCCCCAGAAAAATGAAACTGCTTAAAAAGTCTTAAAACCATATTTCAGAACAAATTTCAAAAATACTTATAAAAATTTTCAATCCAAATTAAAATGTATGTATGCCATCCAATAAAAAAAATTACCAAACATTCAAAGAAGCAACAAAATATTAACCATAATGTAGAGGAAGTCAATCAATTTTAACTACTTCAGAACTAATACAAATGTTATAATCAGTAGGCAAAGGCATTAAAACAGTTATTATAACTACATTTTATATGTTCAGAATCTTAAGTAGATTTGTGAAATATATAAAGGAACCAAAAATCAGTGTTTTAGAGATGAACATTAGAAATCAATAATGGAAATATCTCTGCAAATTCTCCAAATATTTAGAAACTAAATAATACACTGCTAAATAACCAATAGTCAAAGAAAAAAAAGATTAAAAGGGAAATCAAAAAATATTTTGAACATAATGAAAATGAAAAAAAAATTACATATGAAATGTTTGATACAGCTAAGACAGTACATAGAGGAAATTTTATATCATTACATACCTGTTTTAGGGGAAAAAACAAATTAATTCATCAACATCACCTAAAAAAACAAACAAACATGAAAGCTGGAAAATGTAAAGCAAATCTAAGGTAAGTAAAAGGAAGGAATAATAAAGTAATTTAGATTGAATTAAATTAAACACAATGGGAAAAGCAAATAATACAAATCCAAAAACTAGTTTGTTGAAAAGGTCAATCAAGTTGATAAACCTCTTGCTAAACTGACAAGGGAATATGGAAGAGAGAGGAAAAAAGAAACCAATATCTTGAATGGGAGAGGTAAGAGAGAGGAAAAAAGAAACCGATATTTTGAATGGGATATAAAATGGATACAAGGTAATATTATGAACAACTTTATTCATATAAATTTGCCAACCTAGATAAAATGAACAAACTTAATGAAAGACACAAGCCACCAAAGTTTACTCAAAAAGAAATAGATGACCTAACTATTTGTATATCTATTGGAGAGACTGAAACTAGAGTTAAAAACAGTTCTGCAAAGAAAAATTCAGTTCTAAATTGCTTTATTTGATAATTTAGGGAAGAAATAATATCAATTTTATACCAACCCTGGCAGGAATTTGAAAAGGGGGATGATTGTAAGTGTAAGTAGTCAGCATTACCCTAATAAACTTACAAAGACATTACAAGAAAATAAATCTACAGAGAATATCACACATTAACACAGAATGTAAAAATTCTAAAGATAAGTTTTGTGAAATAAATCCAAATTATGGATAAAAAGGATATGACATCATGGCCAGAAATACATTTATTCCAGGAATGCAAGGTTGATTCAGCCCTCAAAAGTCAAATGATGAGAAGTACACTTTGTAATGGTGACATGAAGAGCTTCATGGACCCGATCACCAGTGAAACAATCACAACTGATGAAAATCATAATAAACAATGATTTAAAACAACTTGTATTAGTATAAAAAATAAAATACTTAGGTATATAACAAAATATTCACAAGATCAAAATGAGAAAAAATGTGAAATTCTAATGAAAGAATTCAAGAAGGACTAAATAAATGAAGAGATAGTCCATGTTCATGGATAGAAAGATTCAATATTGTTAAGATCTCAGTTCTTCCCATTTTGGTCTATAGATTTAATGCAATCCAAATAAAAATTTCAGCAAGTTATTTTGTGGATATAGTCAAACTGATTCTAAAGTTCATATGAGAGGCAGAAGACCCAGAGTACTTAATACAATATCAAAGGAGAAGAACAAAGTTGAGGTGCTGACATGATTCAACTTCAAGACTTATTATAAATATACAGTAATCAAGACAGTATGATATTGACAAAAGAATAGAAAAATGGATCAATGGAACAAAATAGAGAGCTTAGAAATAGACCCACACAAATATAGTTCACTGAATTTTGACAAAGGAGCATCAATAATTCAATGGAGAAAGGATAGAGTTTCCAACAAATGGTGCTGGATGACTAGACATCCACATGCAAAAAAGAAAAAATGAAATAACAAATCTACACAAAGATCTTCAATCCTTCACAAAAAATTAATGCAAAAATGAATTATACACTTAAATGTAAAAAAGCAAACCTACAAAACTCCTAGAAGATAACAGGAGAAAATCTTAGATTTGGCAATGACTTTTTAGATACAAGGATGTGTGATCTATACAAAAGACAAGGAAAAAAAAAGGCAACAGAAACTGACTGTGAGAAGGCCCAGATAGTAGACTTAACAGAACATATTTTAAAAGAGCCATTATAGGTTGGCTCAATTGATTAAGTGTCTTACTCTTGGTTTTGGCTCAGGTCATGATCTCATGGGTTGTGAGATTGATCCCAATGTTGGGCTCTGTGCTCAGTGGGGAGTCTGCTTGAAGATTCTCTCCCTCTGCCCCTCCCCCCACTCATGCGTGTGTGCATGCACTCTCTCTCTCAAATAAATAAATCTTTAAAAAAAAAGAGCCATTATAAATATATTCAAAGAACTAAAGAAAACCATACTTAAAGAAGGAAAAGAAGATATAATGACATTGTTTCATCAAATAGAGAATATCAATAAAGATAAATAATTTGAAAGATTCAAATGGAAATTCTGGACTTGAAAAGTACATGAACAGCAAATAAAAATATCAATAAAGGGGCTCAGCTGTAGATTTATTTTATTTTATTTTTTTAAAGATTTTATTTATTCATTTGAGACACAGAGATACAGAGAGAGAGCATGAGCAGGGGGAGAGGCAGTGGGAGAGGGAGAAGCAGGCTCCCCGCTGAGCCAGGAGCCCGATCCCAGGACCCTGGGATCATGACCTGAGCCAAAGGCAGTTGCTTAACCATCTGAGCCACCCAGGCGCCCCTTAGCTGTAGATTTAAATTGGGTGATAAAATTAGTGAACTTGTAGCTAGAGATTATGCAACCTAAGGAATAGAGAAACTAAAGAATGAAAAAATGAGCAGAACCCATTGCAACATGGTATACCATTAAGTATACCAAATTATGTACAGTAGGAGGACAAAAAGGAGAAATAGAAGGAAGAAAAAAATACAAGAAATAATGGCTGAAAACTTTCAAGTTTTATGAAAAACATTAACCTATACTTTCAAGAATCTCAAACTCCAAATAGGATGAAAGGAATGAGATTGACACTGAGAAACATCAGAGTAAAAATACTGAAACTCATTTACTATAAGTTCTTTTTTTTTTTTTAGTGAATTCCTTAGACCCATCTATTCTTGTATATAGATAATACAAGGTTACAGGATGCATAGTCTGTACACAAGATTATACAAGATTGATTTACATAAATCAGTCATTTCTGTATACAAGAAATAAATAATCCAAAGATGAAATTAAGAAATCAAGTGCATTTATAATAGTACCAAAACTAGTAAAATACTTAGGAATAAATTTAACTAAAGAATTGCAAAACATGGGCGCCTGGGTGGCTCAGTTGGTTGAGCGACTGCCTTCGGCTCAGGTCATGATCCTGGAGTCCCTGGATGGAGTCCCGCATCGGGCTCCCTGCTCGGCGAGGAGCCTGCTTCTCCCTCTGACCCTCCCCCCTCTCATGTACTCTCTCTCTCTCTCATTCTCTCATTCTCGCTCTCTCAAATAAATAAATAAATCTTAAAAAAAGAAAAAAAAAGAATTGCAAAACTTACACTTGGAAAAATACAAAACATTGCTGAAATACATCCTAAAACTTATAGGGAAGATTAAAGAAATTTGATTAGGCAAAACAGCTTTATAAAATGATAGCACATTGGGAGAACTAGAAGTACATGATTTCAAGACTTATTTTAAATGAATGAAATATTAAGTGTTGGTGAGAATGTAGAGGAATTATAACTCTCATGCACTGCCAGTGACAATGAAAATGATACTACCACTTTAGAAAAAAAAAAAATTGAGCAGATTCTCTAAACTTAAATATATTCCTACCATATGATCCAGCTATTTCAATCCTAATAATCTACCCAAGAGAAATGAAAACATATGCCCATACCAGACTTGTATATTAATATTCACAGCAGCTTTATTTGTAGTGGCCAAAATTGATAATAATTCAGATGTCCAGGAACAGGGAATGGACAAAAAAACCATGGTAAATTCATACAATGGACTATCACTCAGCTATAAAAAGGAATAAACTATGGATATACATAACAGCATGAATGTATCTCAAAATATTTTTGTGTAAAATTAGTACAACCATAGGAGTACAATTGTATGATGCTATTTATGTAAAATTTGAGGAAATTTGAACTAATTGAGAATGACATAAAAGAGATCAGTAGTTACCATGCCTTGATAGGAAGAGGGTGAGGGCAGAAATGTACTTACTGGAGGGCAGGATTATAAAGAGGCATAGAAATTTCGAGGGTGATGAATCTGTTCATGTGTTTATTGCTGAGATCATTTCACAGATGTATACATATGTCAAACTTTTCAAATTGTACAGATTAAATATATGCAGTTTATTGTATATCAGCTATATCTTAATGCAGTTGTTTAAAAAGCATTTGCATTTAAATTTTTTCTCACAGGTAAAAACAATGAAATCAAATATGATCATTGTAAAATTGGCAGTTTTACGTATCTACTGAGTCATTTCTGAAGGAGAGGAGGGACATGATCAGAATAACACTTCAGATAATGTGTTTTTTTTTTTCTTTTTTCTTTTTTTAAGGCAAGACTGGTTACAAAGAGATCACTTCAAAGCCTATTGCACTAAATTCAGGTGGGAAATAATGGTGCATTGAACTAATGATGTTTTTAGGGGCTTAGAGAGATGCAAATGGTATCCAGAAATTTTTAGAAGGGAAAAAATAGATAATAGTGGTGACTAATGTGTAAGTAATGGATATGAAAGACTCAAGGAACTCCCAGAATTCTCATTTGGGAAACTGAGCAGGTGGTGGTATGCATTAAAAACACTGTTGCTTTCATAGAAAAGCACTGTTCTGTTTTAGTCAAGGAAATGGAGAGAATTTAGTGACAAATTTGGAGGATTGATGTGATGTGTGAGAGTATAGGTCATTTGCATCAGTAGAAAATTTGAAACAGATGATGATGGATAACCATAGATGCTCATAGCCTGAGTTGTGAAAAGATAACAAAGCTATGAGGTATGTAGAGTTTGTTTACAACAAGATTTCCCCAACAGGTATTCCAGAAATCCCTAGTAGTAGTTAGGCACAGAGTCACAGAGTTTGTGGTCTAGTCTCTAGGTTCTTGTACATCATCTAATATGTATCTTACCAAGTATAGACATCTACTCTAGAATATTTCCAATAAGTGCTTATTATGCTTCTGCTTGAAATACATGGGGTGACTGGGTGGCTCAGTCAATTAAGCCTCTAGCTCTTGACTTTAGCTCAGGTCATGATCTCAGGGTTGGGAGATCCAGCCCTGCATCCGTCTCTGTTCTCAGTGCAGAGTCTGCTTGGGATTCTCTCTCCCTCTCTCTCTGCTCCTCCCCCAACTCATGTGCTCTCTAAATAAATAAATAAATGAATAAATAAATAAATAAATAAATAAATAAATAAATAAATAAATAACATCTTTTAATAAACAGGAAAAGAAAATATACAGTGACAGGAACAACTTCTCTGGAAACAACAATTTGTCTCAAACTGCTGCTAAAATTATTGAAAGATCCAACTTGTATATTAAATTACAAATATACCATCTCATTGATTCAGTTAGGATATTGCAGTTCTTTTTTTTTTTTTAAGATTTTATTTATTTATTTGACAGAGAGAGACACAGCGAGAGAGGGAACACAAGCAGGGGGAGCGGGAGAGGGAGAAGCAGCCTTCCCACAGAGCAGGGAGCCCGATGTGGGCCTCAATTCCAGGACCCTGGGATCATGACCTGAGCTAAAGGCAGACGCTTAACGACTGAGTCACCCAGGTGCCCCAGGATATTGCATTTCTATTATATTGAAGTACTATGTGGAGCACTATGACTAGATAGAATAAAGAATAAGAAATTTTACCTATCCTTGAGTGACTCAAAGCCTACTGAATTCCTTCTTATCTCTTGTTTGTCCATCAGCCCAAAATTTAAGGAAATTTTTCTATATATTATCTCTTCAAATATTTTATAACAATGCTCAAATTCTGAAACTAAATATTTGCAGTTTTTCAACTTTTTTTGCAAAAACATGTCTTAAGTTCAACCTGATATTTATTATATGGATATGCTTCAGTTTATTAATGTTCTCCTAAAGTGTCACAAAGTTCTGATTACCAATTCAAATAGGACTTGCAAATATTAGTGCAATCTAATATGGTTTCAGATCATATGGCCAGCACAATCAATTGTGTCACATTTGACCCTTAAACAAATGAATATGGAGTGATGGAGAAACATTTGCTTTATTATTTAGTGTTCTTACTTACAGTCAGCAGAATCTACTCAAATTTGAGCTTATTATTTAGGGATATATAGGTAAGTCACTGAATTATGGGAGGGCTGAAGAAATAAACTCTAGACTGAGCTGGGATGACTTTTAATAAGTGCACTAACCATCCAAAGGCTGCTACCATTACCACAATTAAGAAGCTGTAACTCAGGAGGCTACCACAGAACTGTCACAGCTACTAGTGACAGAAATACACAACTTCTGCCACAATTCAGACACTACTAAATCAGGAGCTGCTCCACCAGCTGCCAATTTCAGAATATGCTTTCACTAGTATAATAAATATGAGAAAAATGCATGTCTCTGGTTTGGCATTCAAAAGGCTGGGTATCACCATTCCATCCTAATAAGTAGATGAACATACTCAAAAATCAACAACTCTTCATAGATCCTTCAGACAAGAGAGGTCCCAGGACAAACCATTGCCCCCCAAATTGGAAAGACCAACGGATGAATACAGAGAATTAAAACTCACTGGATCATCAAGACAGCATGGTATTGAATTTCTAGATGCTTAGAAACAGACACATAGATCAACAGAACAGAATAGAGACCCCAGAAATGGACCCTCAACCCTATCTATGGTCAACTAATCTTTGACAAAGCAGGAAAGAACATCCAGTGGAAAAAAGACAGTCTACTCAATAAGTGGTGCTGGGGAAACTGGACAGCCACATGCAGAAGAATGAAACTGGACCATTCTCTTACACCATACACAAAGATAAACTCAAAATGGATGAAAGACTTCAATGTGAGACAGAAATCCATCAAAATCCTAGAGGAGAACATAGACAGTAACCTCTTTGACATTGGCCACAGCAACTTCTTTCAAGGCACGTCTTTTCTAAAGGCAAGGGAAACAAAAGCAAAAATGAACTTTGGAACTTCAAGATAAAAAGCTTCTTCACAAAAAGGAAACAGTCAACAAAACTAAGAGACAACCCACAGAATGGGAGAAGATATTTGTAAATGACATTTCAGATAAAGGGCTGGTATCCAAGATCTATAAAGAACTTCTCAAACTCAACACCCAAAAAACAAAAAAATCCAGTCAAGAAATGGGCAAAAGACATGAACAGACACTTCTCCAAAGAAGACATACAAATGGCTAACAGACACATGAAAAAATGTTCAACATCACTAGCCATCAGGGAAATACAAATCAAAACCATGGCGAGATACCACCTTATACCAGTTAGAATGGCAAAAATTAACAAGACAGCAAACAACAAATGTTGGCGAGGATGTGGAGAAAGGGGAACCCTCTTACACTATTGGTGGGAATGCAAGCTGGTACAGCCACTCTGGAAAACAGTATGGAGGTTCCTCAAGATGTTAAAAATAGAGTTACCCTATGACTCAGCAATTGCTCTAGTAGGTATTTATCCCAAAGATACAGATGTAGTGAAAAGAAGGGGCACATGCACCGCATTGTTCATAGCAGCAATGTCCACAATAGCCAAACTGTGGAAGGAGTCAAGATGTCCTTCAACAGATGAATGGATAAAGAAGATGTGGTTTACGTTTACAATGGAATATTACTCAGCCATCAGAAAGGATGAATACCTACCATTTGCATCAACATGGATGGAACTGGATGGGATTATGCTAAGTGAAATAAGTCAAGCAGAGAAAGACAATTATCATATGGTTTCACTCATGTGTGGAACATAAGGAATAGTGCAGAAGACCACAGAGGAAGGGAGGGAAAACTGAATGGGAAGAAATCAGAGAGGGAAACAATCCATGAGAGACTATGAACTCCAGGAACAAAACTGAGGGTTACAGAAGGGAGGGAGGCAGAGGGATTGGGTAACCAGGTGATGGGTATTAAGGAGGGTACATGTGGTGATAAGCACTGGGTGTTATACACAACTAATGAATCATTGAACCCTACATCAAAAACTAATGATGTACTATATGTTGGCTAATTGAACATAAAAGAAAAAACTCACTGGAGCATAAACCCACAAGCATAAATCTCAATAGGTTTTTCAGATCTGATATAAGGAAACTTGAACTCTAATTGGTGAATTTCTAGATACTTAGTGTAGAAAAGTCCAAGAGATAAAAATTCTAGGGGGTTCAGTCTTTAGGGGCCCCACAATTTTGTGAATTTTACATGGAGGAACTCAACCAGGTTTTCACAGGAATATCAAAGAAAAATCCCCTTGTGCTTCCAGCAGAGGGAGGGGAAATGGAACTATTTGAAATATGCTAGAACATTGTGGGTTTTTTTTACTATCTTTACCCACAGGAGAAACTATTTATTAAGAGTCAAACCTCCTGGGATTTTATCAGAACCTAACAGAACTAGGTGAAGAGAAATACCCAAATTCAGACCATTCCATTAAGCCTTTTCCACCTAAGGATGTGGTCACTGTGAAGCAAATACAAAGTTCACAGTCCAGAGGCACAGGCTCATTAAAAGACAGGTTTACTCATAGGACTATAGAATGTTTTCCCTTCCCCAATACTTCACCACTATATTACTGAAGATCTAATTACAGCAGTTTTGTTTACCCATAACATCATGTCCTGCTGTCATGAGAATACAAGACATAATAAAAGGCAAAAACACAGTTTGAAGAGACAGAGCAAGCATCAGAACCAGACTCAGATATGGAAGGAATTAAAGAATTATCAGAGCAAAAATATAAAGCAACTGTGATTAAGATGCTAAGGGCACTAACAGATAAGTTAGCATGATAGGACAGATAGACAATGTTAGCAGAGAGAAGGAAAATCAAGGAATAAGCAAAAACAAAAGAAAAAAGAAAAGCTAGAGATTAAAGAAAGCTGTCATAAAAATGAGGAATACTCTGATAAGATATTGGTATAATGGACATAGCTATAGAAGGACTCTGAACTTGAAGATATCTCAATAGAAACCCCTAATAGTGAAAAGCAAGGAGAGAGAGAAAAAGAGAGAGAGAGAGAAGAATATCCAAGAACCATGGGACAACTACAAAGGATGTAACATACATATAATGGGGATTTCAGAAGGAGAGAGAGAAAGGAACAGAAGAAACATTTGAAACAATAATGGCTGAGAATTTCTTCCAAATTAATGTCTGACACCATACTACAGATCCAGAATGCTCACAGAACACCAAACAAGAAGGTCCAAAAAGCTACAACTAGACATAATCATTTTCAAACTGCAAAAAATCAAAGATGAAAAAATCCTGAAAGAAGTCAGAGGAAAAAGATGCCTTACCTATAAAGAGCAAAGATAAGAATTATTTCTAACTTCACAGAATCCATTTCTTTTTTTTTCTTCTTTTTTTAATTTTTTTAATTTTTTTTATTCTTATGTTAATCCCCATACATTACATCATTAGTTTTAGATGTAGTGTTCCATGATTCATTGTTTGTGCATAACACCCAGTGCTCCATGCAGAACGTGCCCTCCTCAATACCCACCACCAGGCCAACCCATCCTCCCATCCCCCTCCCCCCAGAACCCTCAGTTTGTTTTCAGAGTCCATCGTCTCTCATGGTTCCTCTACCCCTCCGATTTCCCCCGCTTCATTCTTCCCCTCCTGCTACCTTCTTCTTCTTCTTCTTTTTTTTTTCTTAACATATATTGCATTATTTGTTTCAGAGGTACAGATCTGAGATTCAACAGTCTTGCACAATTCACAGCGCTTACCAGAGCACATACCCTCCCCAGTGTCTATCACCCAGTCACCCCATCCCTCCCACCCCACCCCCCACTCTAGCAACCCTCAGTTTGTTTCCTGCGATTAAGAATTCCTCATATCAGTGAGGTGTATGATACATGTCTTTCTCTGTTTGACTTATTTCACTCAACATAATACCCTCCAGTTCCATCCACGTTGTTGCAAATGGCAAGATCTCATTCCTTTTGATGGCTGCATAATATTCCATTGTGTATATATACCACATCTTCTTTATCCATTCATCTGTCGATGGACATCTTGGCTTTTTCCACAGTTTGGCTATTGTGGACATTGCTGCTATAAACATCAGGGTGCACGTACCCTTTCGGATCCCTACTTTTGTATCTTTGGGGTAAATACCCAGTAGTGCAATTGCTGGATCATATGGTAGCTCTATTTTCAACTTTTTGAGGAACCTCCATAGTGTTTTCCAGAGTGGCTGTAGCAGCTTGCATTCCCACCAACAGTGTAGGAGGGTTCCCCTTTCTCCGCATCCCCGCCAACATCTGTCGTTTCCTGACTTGTTAATTTTAGCCATTCTGACTGGTGTGAGGTGGTATCTCACTGAGGTTTTGATTTGGATTTCCCTGATGCCGAGCGATGTTGAGCACTTTTTCATGTGTCTGTTGGCCATTTGGATGTCTTCTTTGGAAAAATGTCTGTTCATGTCTTCTGCCCATTTCTTGATTGGATTCTTTGTTCTTTGGGTGTTGAGTTTGATGAGTTCTTTATAGATTTTGGATACTAGCCCTTTATCTGATATGTCATTTGCAAATATCTTCACCCATTCTGTCGGTTGTCTTTTGGTTTTGTTGACTGTTTCCTTTGCTTTGCAAAAGCTTTTTATCTTGATGAAGTCCCAATAGTTCATTTTTGCCCTTGCTTCCCTTGCCTTTGGCGATGTTTCTAGGAAGAAGTTGCTTCGGCTGAGGTCAAAGAGGTTGCTGCCTGTGTTCTCCTTTAGGATTTTGATGGACTCCTGTCTCACATTGAGGTCTTTCAACCATTTGGAGTCTATTTTTGTGTGTGGTGTAAGGAAATGGTCCAGTGTCATTCTTCTGCATGTGGCTATACAATTTTCCCAACACCATTTGTTGAAGAGGCTGTCTTTTTTCCATTGGACATTCTTTCCTGCTTTGTCGAAGATTAGTTGACCATAGAGTTGAGGGTCCATTTCTGGGCTCTCTATTCTGTTCCATTGATCTATGTGTCTGTTTTTGTGCCAGTACCATACTGTCTTGATGATGACAGCTTTGTAATAGAGCTGGAAGTCCGGAATTGTGATGCCGCCAGCTTTGCTTTTCTTTTTCAACATTCCTCTGGCTATGCGGGGTCTTTTCTGGTTCCATACAAATTTTAGGATGATTCGTTCCATTTCTTTGAAAAAAGTGGATGGTATTTTGATGGGGATTGCATTGAATGTGTAGATTGCTCTAGGTAGCATTGACATCTTCACAATATTTGTTCTTCCAGTCCATGAGCATGGAACGTTTTTCCATTTCTTTGTGTCTTCCTCAATTTCTTTCATAAGTATTTTATAGTTTTCTGAGTACAGATCCTTTGTCTCTTTGGTTAGATTTATTCCTAGGTATCTTATAGTTTGGGTGCAGTTGTAAATGGGATCGACTCCTTAATTTCTCTTTCTTCTGTCTTGTTGTTGGTGTATAGGAATGCCACTGATTTCTGTGCATTGATTTTATATCCTGCCACTTTACCAAATTCCTGTATGAGTTCTAGCAGTTTTGGGGTGGAGTCTTTGGGGTTTTCCACATAAAGTATCATATCATCTGCAAAGAGTGAGAGTTTGACTTCTTCTTTGCCAATTCGGATGCCTTTTATTTCTTTTTGTTGTCTGATTGCTGTGGCTGGGACTTCCAAAACTATGTTGAATAGCAGTGGTGATGGTGGACATCCCTGCCACGTTCCTGACCTTAGGGGGAAAGCTCTCAGTTTTTCCCCATTGAGAATGATATTTGCTGTAGGTTTTTCATAGATGGCTTTTATAATATTGAGGTATGTACCCTCTATGCCTATACTCTGAAGAGTTTTGATCAAGAAAGGATGCTGTACTTTGTCAAATGCTTTTTCTGCATCTATTCAGAGGATCATATGATTCTTCTTCTTTCTTTTGTTAATGTATTGTATCACATTGATTGATTTGTGGATGTTGAACCAACCTTGCAGCCCAGGGATAAATCCCACTTGGTCGTGGTGAATAATCCTTTTAATGTACTGTTGGATCCTATTGGCTAATATTTTGGTGAGCATTTTTGCATCCATGTTCATCAGGGATATTGGTCTGTAATTCTCCTTTTTGATGGGGTCTTTGTCTGGTTTTGGGATCAAGGTAATGCTGGCCTCATAAAACGAGTTTGGAAGTTTTCCTTCCATTTCTATTTTTTGGAACAGTTTCAGAAGAATAGGTATGAATTCTTCTTGAAATGTTTGGTAGAATTCCCCTGGGAAGCCATCTGGCCCTGGGCTTTTGTTTGTTGGGAGATTTTTGATGACTGCTTCAGTTTCTTAGTGGTTATAGGTCTGTTCAGGTTTTCTATTTCTTCCTGGTTCAGTTTTGGTAGTTGATACATCTCTAGGAATGCCTCCATTTCTTCCAGTTTATCTAATTTGCTGGCATAGAGTTGCTCATAATATGTTTTTATAATTGTTTGTATTTCTTTGGTGTTGGTTGTGATCTCTCCTCTTTCATTCATGATTTTGTTGATTTGGGTCCTTTCTCTTTTCTTTTTGATAAGTCTGGCCAGGGGTTTATCAATCTTGTTAATTCTTTCAAAGAACCAGCTGCTAGTTTCGTTGATCTGCTCCACTGTTCTTTTAGTTTCTATTTCATTGATTTCTGCTCTGATCTTTATTATTTCTCTGGGTTTAGGCTTTATTTGCTGTTCTTTCTCCAGCTCCTTTAGGTGGAGGGTTAGGTTGTGTACTTGAGACCTTTCTTGTTTCTTGAGAAAGGCTTGTATTGCTATATACTCTCCTCTTAGGACTGCCTTTGCTGCATCCCAAAGATTCTGAACAGTTGTGTTTTCATTTTCATTGGTTTCCATGAATTTTTTTAATTCTTCTTTAATTTCCTGGTTGATCCATTCATTCTTCAGTAGGATGCTCTTTAGCCTCCATGTATTTGAGTTCTTTCTGACTTTCCTCTTGTGATTGAGTTCTAGTTTCAAAGCATTGTGGTCTGAAAATAGGCAGGGAATGATTCCAATCTTTTGGTACCGGTTGAGACCTGATTTGTGACCCAGGATGTAATTGATTCTGGAGAATGTTCCATGGGGACTAGAGAAGAATGTGTATTCCATTGCTTTGGGATGGAATGTTCTGAATAGGTCTGTGAAGTCCATTTGGTCCAGTGTGTCATTTAAAGTCTTTATTTCCTTATTGATCTTTTGCTTAGACGATCTGTCCATTTCAGTGAGGGGGGTGTTAATGTCCCCCACTATTATTGTATTGTTGTCGATGTGTTTCTTTCCTTTTGTTATTAATTGCCTTATATAATTGGCTGCTCCCATGTTAGGGGCATAGATATTTACAATTGTTAGATCTTCTTGTTGGATAGACCCTTTAAGTAGGATATAATGGCCTTCCTCATCTCTTATTACAGTCTTTGGTTTAAAATCTAATTTGTCTGATATAAGGATTGCCACCCCAGCTTTCTTTTGGTGTCCATTAGCATGGTAAATTGTTTTCTGCCTCCTCACTTTCAATCTGGGGGTGTCTTTGGTTCTAAAATGAGTCTCTTGCAGACAAGCATATCGATGGGTCTTGTTTTTTAATCCAATCTGATAGCCTGTGTCTTTTGATTGGGGCATTTAGCCCATTTACATTCAGGGTAACTATTGAAAGATAGGAATTTAGTGCCATTGTATTGCCTGTAAGGTGACTGTTACCGTATATTGTCTGTGTTCCTTTCTGGTCTATGTTGCTTTTAGGCTCTCTCTTTGCTTAGAGGACCCCTTTCAAGATTTCTTGTAGGGCTGGTTTTGTGTTTGCAAAGTCCTTTAGTTTTTGTTTGTCCTGGAAGCTTTTTAATCTCTCCTTCCATTTTCAATGACAGCCTAGCTGGATAGAGTATTCTTGGCTACATATTTTTCTCATTTAGTGCTCTGAATATATCCTGCCAGTCCTTTCTGGCCTGCCAGGTCTCTGTGGATAGGTCTGTTGCCAATCTAATGTTTCTACCATTGTAGGTTACATATCTCTTCCTCCGAGCTGCTCTCAGGATTTTCTCTTTGTCTCTGAGACTCGTAAGTTTTACTATTAGATGTCGGGATGTTGACCTATTTTTATTGATTGTGAGAGGGGTTCTCTGTGCTTCCTGGATTTTGATGCCTGTTTCCTTCCCCAAATTAGGGAAGTTCTCTGCTATAATTTGCTCCATTATACCTTCTGCCCCTCTCTCTCTTTCTTCTTCTTCTGGGATCCCAATTATTCTAATGTTGTTTCGTCTTATGGTATCGCTTATCTCTCGAATTCTACCCTCATGATCCAGTAGTTGTTTATCACTCTTTTTCTCAGCTTCTTTATTTTCCATCATTTGGTCTTCTATATTACTGATTCTCTCTTCTGCCTCATTTGTCCTAGCAGTTAGTGCCCCCATTTTTGATTGCACCTCATTAATAGCCTTTTTGATTTCTACTTGGTTAGATTTTCGCTCTTTTACTTCTCCAGAAAGGGTTTCTCAAATAACTTCCATATTTTTTTCAAGCCCAGCTAGTATCTTTAAAGTGATGATTCTGAACTCTAGATCTGACATCGTACTAATGTCCGTATTGAGTAGGTCCCTGGCAGTCGGTACTACCTCTTGTTCTTTTTGTTGAGGTGATTTTTTCCGTCTTTTCATTTTGTGCAGAGGAAAATAGATTAATGAGAGATCAAAATGCTAGCAGAGTAACAACGTCCCCAGAAAATATACTCTAAACAAATCAGAAAGGACCTGAAGCAGTGGAAAAAGAAATGGAAAGAGAGAAAAAAGAAAAAGAAAAAAAAGAAAAAGATAAATATAAAAACAAACAAAAACAAACAAAACAAAACAACAACAACAAAAAAAACCAGAATGTGATCAAATATGATCAGGCTGGTATATAGATCAGTGCCACACACTAGATTTGGGGTGTATTTTGGTCTTTTAGAAGAACGTGCCTCCCAAAATTTTAAAGAAAGAAAAACTTATATATGTACAAAAATAAGGGTTGATATGATGAAGGATGGAATATGACTGAAAAGATGGAAATTATAAAAAATTTTATAAAAGGAATTGATAAGAAGTTCTTTGAAAAAAGGAAGAAGAGGATTTAAAAAAAGAAAAAAGAAAAAAAAAGGGAGAGAATGTGATCAGGCTGGGGAGTAGAAAAAACCATATGCTAGAGATTTAGGGTATATTTTAATCTGTTAGAAGAAACTATCTCAAAATTTTAAAGAGAGAACAACCTATATATATGTGCCAAAAATACAGGTAACTACTATGAAGGGATAGAATATGACTCTAAAAATGAAAAATAAAAATGTTTTTTTAAAAAAAGGGATTGATAAGATATTGGTTGAAAAAGGGAAAAAGAAAAATTCAAATAAAAAAAAAACAACAAAAAAACAGTTAAAAAAAAATTAACTTTGAAAGACAAAAGGATCATGGTAAAAAAGCCATGAATTCTATGTGCAGTATTCCCCTAGCGCTGGAGTTCTGCCGTTCTCACTGATTGGTAGACTTGGTCTTGGCTGGCTGTTCTCGCTGATCTTCTGGGGAGGGGCCTGTTGCCATGGTTTCCAAATGTATTTGCCGGAGGCGGGTTTGCCCCGCCCTTGCCCCCTCCAGGCTAAGTAATCTGCTCCGGTTTGCTCTCCGGAGCTTTTGTTCCCTTTGAGCTTTCCGTACAGCTTTGGAGGCGGAGAGTGAAAATGGCAGCCTCCCAATCTCCGCCCCAGAGGAGCCAAGAACTCAGGGCCCCACTCCTCAGTGAACCCCCAGAGAAAAGCTGTCAGTCACTCCCGTCTCCCGCTGCACTCCATGCTCACCCGGCCTGTGACTGCGTGTTTCTATCTCTGGCACCCGACCCCGGGTGGAGTCTCCAAACCCAGCAGATCCCTGCGGTGCACTCCCGCGCGGCTCCTCCCAGGGGAGGAAGGTGAGTCTCCCCAGATATGCTGCTTGTTGGGTCCCTGCTGGAGGAGCAGTGGCCCGACTGTGCCGCGGATCATGGTTTATGGCAACCCCGAGCTGAGAGCCCATGCCTCGGCTCCGTCTCTGCAGCCGGCTTCCCTGCTCCGATACCTGGGAGCTCTGCCACACTCACGCACCCCTGGTCTTTCTGTGACCCCGTGGGTCCTGAGACCACACTGTCCCGGAGGGTTCCACCCCCCGCTTAGCCACCAGAGTGACGTCCCTCAGCGGAGCAGACTTTTAAAAGTTCCGATTTTGTGCTCCGCGGCTCTATCACTTGCCAGAAGCGGCCGCCGGAGGCCCCTCCCCCGCCGTCTATCCTCCCGAATATCGCCTCGGATTCACTTCTCCGCACGTCCTACCTTCCAGAAAGTGGTCGCTTTTCTGATGAATGAGTTGTTGCTCTTCTTTTCTTCAATCTCCTGTTGAGTTTGTAGGTGTTCAGAATGGTTTGATCCCTATCCAGCTGAATTCCTGAGAGCAGATGAAATCCAGGTCTCCTACTCCTCCGCCATCTTGCTCCGCCCCCCACAGAATCCATTTCTAATGGGTAATGTTATATGTCAATTTGACTTGGTCATGTGGTTTTTGGGGTAGACTCAGTTTTCTCTCCCCAGTGTGGATTGGCATCATCCAACCCACTGAACGCCCAAAAAACAAACAAACAAACAAACAAAAAAACAGCAACAAGAAAAATTGGAGGAAGAATTTGAGAATTTGGTCCTTCCCACTGGCTTGCTTTTTCTGGAACATTGATCTTGTCTTGCCCTCTGCACTCCTGGTTCTCAGGCCTTCAATCCAGACTGGAATCTAAATCATCATCTCCCCTGGTTCTCAGGCATCTGGACTTGAACTGAATTATACCACCAGCTTTCCTGGGTTTTCACCTTGCAATTGGCAGATCATGGGACTTTTCAGTCACCATAATTGTGTGAGCCAATTCCTTATAAGTCCTTTGTATGTATATAAGAGACTCTTTTATGTAATGTGTATAGATATGTTTCCTATTATACACTATGCAAGCAAGAAGAGAGTGGAATGAAATATTTAAAGTGTTGAGAGAAAAAAATTTCACCAACCTAGAATTCTGTTCTCTTTCAAAAGTGAAAGAGAAATAACTTCTTTCATACAAGCAAAAATTGAGGGAATTTGTTGCCAGTAAACTGTCGTTGCCAGAAATGTTAAAAGAAGTTCCTCTAAGAGAAAGAAAATTCAGAAATTTAGATCTATATAAGAAAGGAAGTGCATCATTTTAACTGAAGGTAAAATAAAAACCTTTATTTTTCATATTCTTAATTGATCTTACAAAATTGATTATTTTGTTCAAAATAATAGTGACAATATATTAACATGTATGCTTATATATAAGTGAAATTAATGACAATAATGATACAAGGGACAGGAAGGTGGAATTAGGACTATTTTGTTATTATGAGGCATTCACACTACCTGTGAAGTAGTATAGTGTTATATGAAAATGGACTTAGATTAGCTGTAGATGTATATTTATGTATATTTACAGAAGGAAATGTAGATTGCAAACTCTTGTGCAACCAATAAAAAAGTAAAAAAAAAACATAACTCATATGTTTAGAGAGAAATGGAATCATATAAAATTCTCAAGTAAAACCATAAAAGGAGTGGAACACATAATAAGAACTAAGAATAAGGGCAGTGCATAAAACTAATAAATATGATAGATATAATGCAATGATATCAGTAATCACTTTGAATGTTAGTGGTCTAAACACACAAAGTAAAAGATATTGTCAGACTGGATCAAAAAACAAGATGCAGCTAAAAGTTGTCTATAAGAAACCCATTTGGAATATAAAGACACATAAATTAAAAGTAAATGGATGGAGGGAAATATACCATCCTGACACTAATCAAAAGAAAATAGAAGTAGCTATATTAATTTTAGACAGAGAAGACTTCATGACAGGGAAAGTTATCAGGATAATGAGGGGCATTACATAATGAATAAGGGGTCAGTTAGCCAAGAAGACATAATCCTTGATGTATATGCACCTAATAACAGAGGGTCAAAGTACATGACACAAAAGCTGATAGAATTGCAAGAAGAAATAGATAAATCTTCTATTATATTTGGATACTGTAACACACCTCTATCAGAAATGGACAGATAGCTGGCAGGAAATCAGTAAGGATAGAGTTAATCTCAATGTCACTGTCATTCAAATGGATATAATGGACATCCATAGATACTTTTTACAAAACCAGCAGAATACATATTCTTCCCAAGCTCACATGAAACATTCACCAAGATAAATCATATACTGGGCCATAAAACACATCTTAACAAATTTAAAGGACTAGAACTTACATAATGTCTGCTCTCAGCCCACATTGGTATTAAATTAGATATCAATAACAGAAAGATAACTGGAAAGTTCCAAAAAATACTTGGAGATTAAACAACACACTTCTGAATAACACATGGGTCAAAAGAGAAATCTTAAGGGAAATTAAAAATTTTTTGAACCAAATGAAAATGAAAACACAACTTCTAAAAATTTGTGGAATTCAGTGAAAGCAGTGATTAGAGGGAAATTTGTATCATCGAATTCAAATATATAAAAAAGAAGAAAGATCTAAAATCAGTCATCAAAGCTTCTACTTAGGAAACTAGAAAAATAAGAGCAAACTAAGTCTCCAATAAGGAGCAGAAAAGAAATATTAAAAAATAGAACAAAAATCAATGAAGTTGGAAACAGAAAATCAGTAGAGAACATCAGTGAAACCCAAACCCGAGTCTTGGAAAAGATCAGTAAAATCAATAAACCGCTAGCCAGGCTAACTAAGGAGAAAAGAGAGAGGACACAAATGACTAATATCAGAAATGAGATCACTACAGATACCATTTACACTAAAAGGACAATAAAGGAATGATATGAACAACTCTATTCTCCCAAATTTGATAAGTTGAATGAAATGGACCAATTCCTTGAAAGATATAATCTACCAGAGCTCACACAAGAAGTAGACAATCTAAATAGGCCTATATCTATTAGTGAAACTGAATCAGTAAGTAATAACCTTCCCAAATTGATAGAACAAGGTTTCACTGGTGAATTCTACCAAGCACTTGAAGAAGATATCACAGTAATTCTCTAGAAGCTCTTGCAGAAGATATAAGCAGAAGGAATGTTCCCTAACTCATCTGCAAAGTCAAAAATTACCCTAATACCAAAAACAAAGACATTAAAATAAAATAAAAACTACAGACCAGTAACCCATGACCACAGATATAAAAATTCAAAACAAATTATTAGCAAGTCTAATCAACAATGTCTAAAAAGAATCATACACCAAGACCAAGTAAGTTTACCCCAAGTGAGTTTGAATGTTGAACACATTCAAAAATCAATTAATGCAATCTATCACAAGAACAGACTAAAAAAAAAAAAATTCACATGATCATATTAGTCAATGCAGGAAAAAAAAAATTGACAAAATTCACACCCATTCATGATAAAAGCTTTCAATGAACTAGGAATACAGGGGTTTTCCTAACCTTGATAAAGAGTATCTACAAAAACTTAAAGCTAACTTCAACTTCAGGGTGAAGAACTTGAAGCTTCCTACTTAGAACAGGAATAAGGCAAGGACATCCCCTCTCACCACAGCTTTATAACAGGGAAGTGGATGTACTAGCTAATGCAATAATTGAAAAATGAAATGAGAAATGAGAGTATAGAATTTTGGAAGGAAATCCAAAAATACCTGAGACAAATGAAAATTGAAACACAATGTTCCAAAATCTTTGGGACACAGCAGAAGTTCTTGTAAGAGGGAAGTTTATAGTTGTTCAGGCCTACATCAAGAAACAAGAAAAATCTCAAAAAAATCTAATTTTACACCTAAAGGAACTAGGAATAAAACAAATGAAGCCCAAAGTTAGTAGAAAGAAGAAAATAGATTAGAGTGGAAATAAATGATATAAAGATTGAATACAAAAGAGAAAAGATCAAGGAAACTAGAGCTGGTTCTTTGAACAGGTAAACAAAATTGACAAATCTTTAGCCAGACTAAGAAAAAAAGAGAGAAATAAATAAAATCAGAAATGGAGGAGAAGTTACAACTAATATCAAAGAAATAGAATGGATGCTAAGTGACTACTATGAATAATTACATGCTCACAAATTGAACAATTTAGAAGAGATGGATAAATTTCTAGTAACATACTAATCTTCCAAGATTGGATCATGAAGTAATAGAAAATTTGAATAGACTTACTAGTAAGGAGATTGAATAAATAATAAAAAAAACTCCCAAAAATTCCCTGTAGCTTTCAGGGCCAGACCTTCACTGATGATTTTACCAAATATTCAAGGAAAATTTAATACCAATCCTTCTCTATGTGTTCCCAAAATTGAAGAGGGGTGAATGTTTCCAAACTCTTTTTAGGCCAGCATTCCCCTGATAACTAACACACATAGATGCCACAAAAAAAGAAAATTTCAGGCCCGTATCCATGATGAACATAGATGCAGAAATCCTCAACAAAATATTAGTAAACAGAATTCAACATTATGCTAAAAGAAGAGTACATTATGATCAAGTGGGACTTAATCCAGGGATGCAAATATGGTTGAGTATCTGCAAAACAATCAACATGATACAGCACATTAACAAAAGGAAGCATAAAAATCATCATCATAATAGATGCAGAAATAATGTTTTACAAAATTCAACATGTATTTATAATAAAAACTCTCAAAAAAGTGGGTAGAGCTGGGATGTACTTCAACATAATAAAGACCATATATATTTTTTGACAAACCCACAATTAACATACTCAAAGGTGAAAGCTTCTTTTCCAGGAATAAGACAAGGATGCCCACTCTTGCCACTTTTGTTCAATATATTTTTGAAAGTCCTAGACAGAGCAAAGAAGCAGGAAAAAATAAATAAAATGCATCCCAATTGGAAAGAAAGAAAGAAAAATCTCACTATTTGCAAACAACATGATTTTATATATAGAAAATTCTAAAGACCCCACCAAAAACAAAAACCAAAAAACCTGTTAGAGTTAATAAAGAAATTCAGTAAAGTTGCAGAGTCCCAAATCAATATACCAAGATCTATTATGTTTTTATATATCAGCAACAAACTATCAAAATAAGAAATTAAGGAAACAGTCCCATTTACAATTATATCAAAAAGAATAAAATACCTAGGAATAAATTTAACCAGAGGTGAAAGACCTATGCACTGAAAACTAGAAGACATGGATGAAAGTAACTGAAAAAGACACAAATAAATAGGAAGATATTCTGTGCTCATGGATTGGAAGAATTAATATTATTAAAATGCCCATGCTACCCAAAGCAATCTACAGAGTCAGTGTAGCTCTATCAAAATTCAAATGGCACTTTTTACAGAAATAGAACAAACAATCCCAAAAGATCCTGAATGGCCAAAACAGAGAAAGAAGAACAAAGCTGGAGGTATCACATTTTCTGATTTCAAACTATATTACAAAGCAATAGTAATCAAAACAGTATGGTATTGGCATAAAAACAATAGATCAAAGGAACAAAATAGAGAGCAGAGAAACGAACCCATTTTATATGGTAAGTTAAGAGCCAAGAATATACAATAGGGAAAGTACAATCTCTTTAATAAACAGTTCTGGGAAAACTGGATGCATGCAAAAGATGAAATTAGACCACCACCTTACAGCGCACACAAAAATTAACTCAACGTGGATTAAAGACTTGAATGTAATACATGAAATCATACAACTTCTAGAAGAAAATGTAGGTGGTAAACTCCTGACATCAGTCTGAGTGATAGTTTTGTAGGCCAGACTCCAAGTTCAAGGGCAACAAAAGCAAAGTAAACAAATGGGATTACATCAAACTAAAGAGCTTTGCACAATGAAGGAAACCATCAACAAAAAGAAAAGGCTACTGACTGAATAGGAGAAGATACTTGCAAATCATATATCCAGTGAGGGGATAATACCTAAAATACATATAGAATTCATACAACTCAATAACCAAAAAACAATTCAATTAAAAATGAGCAGATATGAATAGACTTTTTTTCCAAAAAGACATATTGATTGCCAAATGGCACATGAAAAGATGTACATTATTACTAATCATCAGGGAAATTTAAATCAAAACCGCAAGGAGATATCATCTCATGCCTACCAGAATGGCCATTATCAAAAAGGCAATGAATAGAAAATGTTGGCAGAGAAGTAGAGAAAAGGAAACTCTCATTTTTCGTTGTTGGGAATTTGAATTGGTGCAGCCACTATGGAAATCATTATGGAGTTTTCTCAAAAAAATTAAAATAGAACTATCGTTTGATCCAGTATTCCACTTACGAATACTTATTTGAAGAAAACACAAATTCCAATTCAAAGAGATATATGTACCTTTATGTTCATTGCAACATTATTTACAATAGCCAAGATATGAAAACAACTGAAGTGTTCATCACTGGGTGCGTGGATAATGATGTGGTGTATATATATATATATAATGGAATACAACTCAGCCATTAATAAAGAATGAAATTTTACAATTTGAGACAATATGGATGGAACTTGAGGATATTATCCTAAGTGAGATAAGTCAGATAAAGACAAGTAGTGTATGGCTTCACTTATATATGGAATCTTAAAAAAAAACAAACCAATGAACAGACAAAACAGAACAAAACTCATACATAGATACAGAGAACAGATTAGTGGTTGCCAGAGAGAGAGGGTGGGAGGTAGACAACATGGGTGAAAGGGGTCAAGAGGTACAATCTTCTAGTTACAAAATAAAGAAATCATGGGAATGTAATGTACAGCATAGTGACTATAGTCAATAATATGGTATTGCATATTTGAAAATTGCTGAGAGTGGATTTTGAAAGTCCTTATCATGAAAAAAATTGTAACTTTGTATGCTGACAGATGATAGTCTTATTGTGGTAATCATTCCACAATGTACACAAAGATCAACTCACTATGTTGTACACCTGAAACTAATATAATGACATATATCAATTATATGTCAATAAAAAAGATACATATGTCTTTACATTTATAAAATCAGTTACATCAGACCACATTCTTGCCTGCCTCAAGTAAATCCTGTGAATCTTCTCTCTGGTCTTCCTGAGAGGGACTTATGGTCATTTACCAGTGTAACATCCCACTGGGCAAAGTGTAGTACTCAGAATTTCCAGGATATAAAATATTGACTCTAAATCGATGTTAATCTCTAGAGAATTGGAAAACCACTGTGTTCCATTGGATAGCTTGAAGACGTATAATGTCAGGAGATAGAATTAATAGTTTAACTGTGCACTTAGTGCAACTACAGAACCAGTCTTTCGGTTATATTTCCAGTCAAGCATGTAGATTGTTAATAATTGGCAGAAGAGCACATGAATTACCTAACTAGTGTGAGGACATGGGAAGGGCCTAGAAATAGTTTCTGAAATAACTCTGCCACCCTTACTACCTTCTAAAATTGCAATACTATATCCCTGGTGAAAATTAGATAAGTACCAAAATTAAAGAATTAAAAATGTAGATGTGGTGATCCCTATCCCATTCCCATTTTCTCTCCATGTTTGGTTCATGAATAAGCCAAGTATGTCATAGGGATCAACCATAGATGATCTCAAATGCAAGCAGATGGTGGTGCCAATCACAGCTGTAGTTCCACATGTGGTATCTTTAGGAGCAAATAAACATGGCCCATAGTGTACATTACCCACTTACTGGCCCAGAAAAAAAAGATGCTTTTACTTCTCATCACTATTGTAGTAGATAATCATAAATAAATATAGAGAAAATAATCTTGCCTTAGGCTATGTCAGAGACCCTGCTCTCTGTTATAATGTAGACTAAAGAGATGCTGAGTTCCATAATATTTCAGAGAATATCATGTCAATCCATTACATTGATAACATGTGAATAGGACCAAGTGAAAAGAAAGTAACAAGAACTCTACATGCCTTAGGACCCAGCCCCATAGGTAAGCTTTCAACTTGTCTAGTTATGTGGGGGTAAGTAAGACAGTCTACTTTCAAGTGTGCAATACACTGCTGTACCTTGCACCCCAGACACAAAGAAAGATATTTTCAAGATAATTTTGACGATAACATATACCACATTTTGGAATGCTGCTGTTATTCATTTACTGGTTTATCTACAACACTCAGGAGTGACTTGGTCTTTGAGCTAGTAAAGACCTTGATTCAATTCTAGACTATGTTTCAAACTGCTCAGCCACATGGGCTTTATGACCTAGTAGACCCAATAGTATTGGAAGTATTGTAGATGGAACATTTTATGGAACTTTTAAAAAGCTGTCATATAAGGATAACAGCATAGACCTCTAAAGTTTCAGAATAAAGCCATGCATTTATTTAGCAATAGCTATTCTTCATTTGAAATGTAGCTCTGTCTTGTTACTGGGAGTTTGTAGAGTGAACACCTGTTCATGGGATACCACAACTATGCAACTTGTATTGCAAATCATGAATTGTGTGATCTGATCCACCGAACCATAAAATTGGATGTGCACAGTAGCATTTTATTGTAAAATGAAAATGGTACATATTCGACTTGGCCCCATAGATCCGGGAAGGCACAAGTAAACTGTATAAACAGATGGCTCAGACTCCCATGGCACCTGCTCCTACTGCTTCACTGCCTTTCCCTAAACTATAGGTATGACCTCATGGGGAGTTTCGCATGATGAGTTAATGGGCTAAGAAAAAGTTTGAGTCTTGTTTCCTGTTAGATCTCCAAGATATACTGGTACCGGCTAGAAGTAGATGGCCACTGCTTATAATTGCACTCAGTGACAACTCTTGAAAACAATGATAAAGGTAAATGTTTCCGATGTTTAACTTCTTATAGAAGGAGAGATGACCTGAAATATGCATCTACAATGATGTATGAGGAGTGGCTAATAAATTGGCTGCTAAGTCCCTGACACACTTGGAAAAAAATAAGACAGGAATATTCTCCAAGGAGATCTGGAGAATAGGAATACAGATGGACATTTTAGATTGGGCATAGTGTGGAGACATGCATGTCCCATCTAATTTTGCACTAGAAAAATAATCCTGTTTGGTGTAAGCTATCAATAATCTGGAAGACAAGACGATCCATCCTGTGGATGAGTGTGTTTTTCCATAAATAAATGGAACAAAATAGAGATCCCAGGAAAAAACCCCACACTTAGATGGTCAATTAATCCATGTCAAAGGAGGCAAGAATATATTATGGGGGAAAATACAGTCTCTTCAACAAATGGTACTGGGAAAGCTGGACAGCTTCATGTGAAAGAATGAAACTGGACCACTTTTTTACATCATACACAAAAATAAACTCAACATGGATTGAAGACCTAAATGTGAGACCTGAAACCATAAAACTCTTAGAAGAGTTTTATAATTTCTTTGACATTGGCCATAGAAACACTTTTCTACATATGTCTCCTCAGGCAAGGGAAACAAAAATTAAACTCTTGGGACCACACCAAAATTAAAAGCTTTTGCACAGTGAATGAAACCATCAACGAAATGGCAAGGCAACCTACTAAATGAGAGAAGATATTTTACATATCTGATAAGAGATTAATATACAAAATATATAAAGTACTTATACAACTCAACGCCAGAAAAACAAATAACGCAATTAACAATGGGCAGAGGACCTGAATAGACGTTTTTCTAAAGAAGCTATACAATGGCCAAAAGACACATGGAAAATTGTTCAAAATCATTCATCATCAAAGGCAAGAAATAACAAGTGTTGGCAAGGATGTGGAGAAAACAGAGCCTTCGTGCACTGTTTGTGGGAATACAAATTAGTGCAGCCACTGTTGAAAACAGTAGGGAGGTTCTGATAAAATTAAAAATAGAATTACCATATGATTCAGTTAATTCCATTACTGGGTATTTACCCAAAGAAAATGAAAACACTAATTAGAAAAGATATGTGCATTCCTGTTTATTGCAGAATTATTTACAATAGCTGAGGTATGGAAGCAACCCAAGTGTCTATCGATAGATGAATGGATTAAGAAGATATGGTATATATATATATAGTATATATATATATATACTATATATATATATCTCCAATGGGCTATTACTCAGGCATAAAAAACAATAGGATCTTGCCATTTGGAACAACATGGATGGATCTAGAGGATATAATGTTAAGTGAAGTTAGACAGGGAAAGACAAATACTGTATGATTTCACTTATATGTGGAATTTGAAGAAAACAAACAAATAAAGGAAAACAAAGAAGCAAACAAACAAAACCTGACTCTTAAATACAGAGAACAAACTGTGGTTGCCAGAGGGAAGGTGGCAGGGGTGGGGGGAGGGGAGAGGATGGGTGAAATAGATAGAGGTTAAGGTACACTTAAGTAATGGGCCCTGAGTAACATATATAAAATTGTTGAATCACAGTGTACATCTGAAAGGAATATAGCACTCTACGTTAATTATACTTCAATGAAAAAAAGGTGCCTTTTCCCAAGTCATATTTCTTGCCTAAAGAGTGAACAAAACGACCATGGTGGAGACTGTGTATATGATTGACAATATAGATTTCTCCTCAACAGAATCGATCTGAGTGTCTAATCAGCCAAAAGCAGAGGCTAATGATTCAATATCAAATTATTCTACAGGAATTCAGACATCTACTTTGAAAAGGTTGGTTATTTTCAATCCTTTTCCTCATGGTTGAGTAACACCTTGTACTTAATAAGAATAGCCTGAAGCACTTCTATCAATACCAACCTTCACAGATTTAGATAATACCTTATGTGTTATGTGTTACTATTTTATCTCACATATGTCATGTCTGATTAAGGAACAAACTTTAGAAGAAAAGCAGTAGATAAAGATAGTAATGCCAAGAGTATTACTAGTGTTACCACATGCCCAATGACCCCAAAATAGTTGTCTTGATAGACTGAAACTGCTGAAGACTCAGGCATAGTACCTGATGAGAAATAACTTCTGGTATTATATAACTTAAGCAGGTGCACAGATATGTTATTTCTTCCTCATTTTAGTGAAGAAAAATAAGGCTCATAGAGGCAGAGTGGTTGTTATCCTGGTATATACATTAAGTGGCATAACAGGAATATTAATCAGTATCTATAATTTTAAACCTTTAGTCTTTAATGATGTGACATTTAAAAATTTCTTCAAATTTTATGCAATTTACCTATTAAACTTTGACCTTTGTGACTACTTAAAATACCATTTTGTATTCCCATCAAAATACTTATTCTGTAAAAATTATTCATTGTCCATGTCTATGTCACAAATATTCTGTGAGAAGACAGGGATGCAGATATAAAATATGTAGTTCCTTAAATGTGTAGATTGCTTTGGGTAGTATAGACATTTTAATAATATTTGTTTTTCCAATCCCTGAGCATGGACTGTCTTTCCATTTCTTTGTGTCATCTTTAATTTCTTTCATCACTGTTTTATAGTTTTCAGAGTACAGGTCTTTTACCTGTTTGGTTAAGTTTATTCCTAGGTATTTTATAAGTTTTGGTATAATTGTAAGTGGGATTGATTCCTTACTTTCTCTTTCTGCTGCTTCATTATAAATGTATAGAAATGAAACATTTCTGTACATTGATTTTGTATCCTGAGACTTTACTGAATGCATCTATCAGTTCTAGCCATTTTTTGGTAGAGTCCTTGGGTTTTCCATGAGAGTTTCATGGCATCTACAAATAGTGAAAGTTTTAATTCTTCCTTGCCAATTTGGATGTCTTTTATTTCTTTTTGTTTGATTGCTGTGGGTAGGACTTCCAGTGCTATGTTAAATAACATTGGTGATAGTGGACATCCTTGTCCTGTTCCTGACTGTGGAGGAAAAGCTCTCAGTTTTTCCCACTGAGGATGATATTAACTGTGGATTTTTTATAAATGGCCTCTATTATGTGAGGTGTGTTCCCTCTAAATGTACTTTGTTGAGGGTTTTTATCATGAATGAATGTTGTACTTTGTCAAATGCTTTTTCCGAATCTATTGAAATTATAATATGCTTATCTTTTCTTTTATTAATATGGTGTATCACCTTGATTTACAAATATTAAACCAACCTTGCAAGCTGGGAATAAATCCCACTTGATTGTGGTGAGTGATTTTTTAAATGCATTGTTGGATTTGGTTTGTTAGTATTTTACTGAGAATTTTTGCATCCACGTTTATCAGGGATATTGATCTGTAGTTCTCTTTATTTGTAGAGTCTTCATCTGTTTTTTGTATTAGGGTGATGCTGGACTCAGAGAATGAATTTGGAAGTTTTCCTTCCTTTTCTATTTTTGGAATAGTTTGAAAAGAACAAGTATTAACACTGTTTTAAATGTTTGGTAGAATTTGCCTGCGAAGCTATCTGGCCCTGGACTTTGTTGGGACATTTTTGATTACTGATTCAATTTCTTTGCTGGTTATTGGTCTATTTAAGTTTCCTATTTCTTTCTGTTTCAGTTTTGGTAGTTTATATGTTTCTATGAATTTATCCATTTCTTCCAGTTTGTCCAATTTGTTGGCATATCGTTTTTCATAATATTCTTTTATAATTATATTTCTGTGGTATTGGTTGTGATTTCTCCTCCCTGATTTGTTATTTTATTTATTTGGGTCCTTTCTCTTTTCTTTTTGATAAGTCTGGCTAGAGGGTTTATTATTATTATTATTATTTTTCAAAGAACCAGTTCCTGGTTTCATTGATCTGTTCTATTGCTTTTGTTTTGTTTTCTTTTTTTGTTTGTTTCTATATTATTAATTTTGTTCTAATCTTTATTATTTCTTTTATTATTTCCTTTCTTCTCCTAGCTTTATGTTTCCTTTGTTGTTCTTGTTCTAGCATCCTTATCAATATACCAACAGCATTTTTCACAGAGTTAAACAAACAATTTAAATTTTGTGTAGAACCACAAAAGACCCCCGAATAGCAAAAGCAATGCTGGAGGCATCACAAATCCAGACTTCATGTTATATTACAAAGCTTTAGTGATCAAAACAGTATGGTAGTGGCACAATGATGGACACATAGATATATTGAACAGCATAGAAAACCCAGAAATGAACCCACAGCTATATGGTCAGTTAATCTTTGACAAAGCAGGAAAGAATATCCAACGGGAAAAAGAGTTTCTTAAACAAATGGTGTTGGGAAAACTGGACAGCTACATGCAAAAGAATGAAACTTCTTTCTAGATATGTCTCCTGAGGCAAGGGAAACAAAATCAAAAACAAACTATTGGGACTTCATCAAGATAAAATGCTTCTGCACAGCAAAAGAATCAACAAAACTAAAAGACAGCCTACAGAATGGGAGAAGATATTTGCAAATGACATATCTGATAAAGGGTTAGTATCAAAATAAATAAAATACTTATAAAAATAAACACGCCCAAACAAATAATCCCATTAAAAAATGGGCAGAAGACATGAAGAGACACTTTTCCAAAGAAGAAATACAGATGATCAATAGCCACATGAAAAGATGCTCACTCTCACTGATCAACAGGGAAATACAAATCAAAACCACAATGAGATATCACTTCATACTGTCAGAATGGCTAAAATTATCAACACAAGAAGTAACAGGTGCCAACGAGGATGTGGAAAAAGGGGACTCCTCTTGCATTGTTGGCAGGAATGCAAACTGGTGCAGCCACTCTGGAAAACAGTATGGAGGTTCTTCAAAAAGTTAGAAATAGAACTACCCTACAATCCAGCCATTGAACTACTAGGTATTTACACAAAGAATACAAAAATACTAATTCAAAGGGATACATGCACCCTGATGTTTATAGCAGCATCATTTACAATAGCCAAATTATGGAAAGAGCCCAAGTGTCCATCAACTAATGAATGGATAAATAAGAGGTGGTATATATGATGGAATACTACTCAGCCATAAAACATGTAATTTTACCATTTACAATGACATGGATGGAGCTAGACAGTATTTTTTTCAAAGATTTATTTATTTATTTTAGAGAGCAAGAGTGTGTGGGGGGAGGGGCAGAGGGAGAGAGAGAATCTCCAGGAGACTCCCAGCTGAGCTAGGAGCCCAATGCAGGGCTCAATCCCATGACTCTGAGATCGTAACCTGGGCCAAGAGTCAGACATTTAACTGATTGAGCCACCAAGGCGCAGACAATATTCTTTTTTAGCTTTTTTTTAGAGAGAGGGGAGGGGAGGTGGAGAGAAAGAATCTTAAGCAGGTGTAGAAATGTTGAATCACTATATTGTACACATGAAGCTAATATTACACTGTATGTTAAGTAACTGGAATTTAAATAAAAACTTTAAAAAATAAAATATGTAGTTCCTGCCTTTAAGGAACATGCACTTTAGTGTATAAACTGTCAATCTGCATGAGTGTAAGCACACAATTTGCTTCATTTAACAAATTTACCAAGCATTGGCTATGAATAATATACTATGGTATATTCTAGGAGTAAAAAAGATGAAAAGAATTTAAATTATTTAATTATTTAATAATAGGAGATAGATGAGCAGGAAAATTATTATACAAGGTAGAATATGATAAATGACCAAGAGAAACACATGTGAAAATATGGAATTTATATCAAACTGCGTCACAATTCCAGTTTCTGATTTTTCAGCATGAAGTTCATCTTTTGTGTTAAGAAAGGGCATACTCATTTGATATGTCATGCCTATCACTTATAAATGGCAAAACACAACGGTGAAGAAGGCTGACATATCATCCTTAAATTTTAACCTGTTGTCATCTGTCAAATAACTTATAATTTAAACTAGTTTAAATATAGGGTGATTGCTTCCTTTTTTCTTTTTTTCTTTTTAAATGGAAACAATAAGGAATGATTGATGGGTGTTTTTTTCAAATAACAGGAAATGGAGAAACTTCAGTACAACTCTCAAGTCTTAATACAACACAACAGTTTAAGTCATTAATATAGCTCAGCTGGATTCCTTTTTAAGTATTTTAAAGCTAAAATTTGATAAAGAAGATGTGGGTGAGAAAATAGAATTTCCTAATGAATTATGTCCTGATGGTGACAAAAATAATGAGCATATCTAGGCTATTGAGTCATTGTAGGTGGAGTTGTGGAGAAGGAATTGCAAACTATCATATTTTATATAAGCTCTCAATTATAAGGAATATGTGTGAACATTTATTACTCATAGTTTGACCATTAATACCCTTAGAGTCAGAATGGAAATAAAAAGAACCCAGATTGTTTGGCCACAGAGCCAAGATCTTAACACTAATAGCATCCTACAGAAATATTTCAAGACGAATTTTTGATTTACTGATTTTGATTTCTATTTCTCCAAGTTTTTATTATTACCGAGGTGGTAAAACCATAGCAGCTATCTGGTTTAATATTATGAGCCACTAAGTGTTTAGTTCTGTGTATTAAACCAATCTATCCTTCTTTATACCAAAGACTGTTATGCCTGTACAAGTTTCTTATAAAACATCTGAGTTATTGGCAATGTCACTAGTAATAAGAACAATTTTTATTTGAGTATTTTAAGAATTTTAAAATAGTGTAATAGGTAATAAAATCTGACTTAACTTTTTACTACTTTCCTGAAGTGAACCTCTATAAAAATAACATAATCATTTCTGAGAGTCTATTTTCTGGATACTATGCTCTAGGCTTAATGCTTTTGTGGAATACCTAGTTTGAATCTCAAAACAACTTCTTTATTATCCTCATTTTATTTATCCAAGCTCAGAGTGTTTACATTACTATTATGTTGTGGCCTGTACTTTTCCAAAAGTAGTGGCCTTTATTTCTATTTTTACTATTTTTCTTCTGAATTTCATTATTTTATCAAAATTTTCTTCTTATCTTTATTTGTTATTGACTTGACCAGCCTCGCTTTGTTTCTATCCTCATATCCCCTACTTTCTCATCTATATTTCTATAACAATTGTCTTATCTGTTAGGAATTGCTACTTGGGAATCATCAATTTTTGAATTTCTAGCCCTATTACATAAAGATTTGTGAATTAAAATCACGAATATTACACCACTAAAAAATAAAAGTTGAATACATAGGAAATTGAAGTAATCATTTTCTTAAACAGAGTAAAAAAAAAGTTGTAAAAAACTATTTTTACAACTTACACCAACAACCGAAGTCAAACATCAACCTTCTAATTTTACCTTATATTCAAGTATCTTTACTTGAATTTATATTCCTGTCTTCAGTTACCAATGTTTATATATTATTAATACACACATATAATTTTTATACAAAATGTAGAATTTTTCTTGCTAGATTGTAGTTTGTAGATCATCATTATTTCTAGCACTAATTTTATCATGACCATTTTTATTCACCTTTTATTTCAGATTCTCTTCCATTAACTTATGTTGTATGTCAGATAAATCTTCACCAGGTCTTCAAATATCAAACACTTACTCAACTTGCTTACATGATTCTAATTCTCTTCCTGAGCTAGGACCAGAAAAGAATTAGCAAGGCATTTATAATGAAAAACAATTTCATATTTTAATTCAATAATGAATTTCAGAGTCTTTGTGAGGCTTAAACTTAATATTTGATTGAATATGATACTATTCTTAAATTCTTTGTCTTAAAAAAAAACACAAAAAAACTTCCCTGTCTTAAGAATTCCCAACTGATGCTATTTGCAAACATTTTTACTAATTTTAACTGCCTCAGCTGTTAAAAAGAACTTTGTTTTTAAAGGTAATTAGACTTATGCTATTACATATCAAATTCAACATTTTAAAAATGAATAATCTTGGTAACAACTTGGCAATATAGTTTTATATGTTAATTTCATCATTATAGGTGTGCATACTGTTTTTGTTCAAATTGGAAGTTAAATTTAACTAATAATTCATTAATTTAACAGACAATTCTCACTGTTTATTTCACATATAAAACATGTGTAATATGAAAAGATACAGATTAATAGATTTGCTAGTAACTGTTTTAATTTTCCAATGAAATTAACAAAGGAGGGGAAAAAAGGAAGAAAGTTAACTGTCATGCATTTAGGACGTAAATTTAATATTTGCTTGAATATGATACTATTTTTAACTTTTAGAATATGGGAAATATAAAAATATTTAAAATATTCCATTTTAACCAAAGTAACTTACATGTTGATTTATAGCATAATTTTCATTAAGAATTGATTGGGCACATGGTATTTGTCTTCTCAAAATAGAGATACGAAATTTTATAAAACAGGGTGATCCTATTTATGGAGACCTTTTGTAGACTTGTGTTACACAAAACTAGTCTCAAACTTACATAAGGTTTAAATTATAAAAGTCTGTTTGTATATTGGTTCTTGAAACTAGTCATGCTTTGTATGAAGAAAAGCAACTATGTTTCCCCAACTATCTTACAGAAACCAGAGATTTACATTCACCTGTAATAGGAGTCCCACAGTGGCTTGGGCAAGTGGGAGTGAAATGGAAAATGTAGTCCAGGAAATGAATTGGCAAAAACTATCTCACTAAGAAAATCTCATTCCCACAGTCACTCTCTGGGTTTAGAGTAGTAGGATATTTTTGTCTGGTTGGTTGGTGGTTTTGGTTTTTTTGACATTTGCTTAGTTATGCCCTAAAAGAATTTTGAAAAACTGTGTACCTCCTCACACATTTTAGAATTGACACATAAAAATTCAATTAAGATTTTTAAGATTTAAATGCTGTTCTGCCAAGTCTCTAGATAGCATGGCAACAATACTGAATGGAAAAACATTAATGCAGAAATGGTGAGCTGAAATGTGATTCAGAAGAGCTGGACTGTAAATGTGAAGATGATTTTAGGAATTCTGTAACCAATTGCGTTTGTACATATATTTATATACAAGAGAGAACGATGATGAAAACACATGTCTAAATAAGTTTAAAGTATCTCAGTAAGTATAAAACAACATTCTAGGTGATTAGAATACATTGCATTGTCATTTAATCAGCAGCATGTTTTTCACTTTCTTGGCTCTTAATAATTAAATTGTGATTAGGGGCGCCTGGGTGGCTCAGTTGGTTGAGCGGCCAACTCGGTTTCCACTCAGGTCATGATTGAGCCCCACATCGGACTCTGTGCTCAGCAAGGAGTCTACTTCAGATTCTCTTGCCCTCTACCTCCAGGTCATGTGCACTCTCTCCTTCTCTCTCTCTGTCTCTCAAATTTTTTAAAAATTAGTAATAATAATAAAATTGTGATTTATAATCTATGGAATTTTAGATGTTATAGAAGAGGCAGTCCCTCTAGCAGCTGAGCAAGGGATGGATTTGAGGGGCTGACTGAAACTGGAGACAAAGAAAGGGCAGATAAGGAACTCTCAGTGACAGATGATGGTGAGCCTGAATGAGGAACAGTGGACTTTGGGGATGACCAGGACAAGGTACGCCTGAGAAAGATATTTAGGAAATAAAATAGAAAAACTTTAGTGATAGATTCATATATCAGGGGTGAGAGCAAGAAAGATTTAAGGATAATGCCCTGGACTATTAGTAACTATTGGTATATTTTTGGGATAATATATTATTTCAAAAATGTGAAGTATCTACAAGGACACAGTGCAAGAAGTCTATAATTGGAAAATGAAAAAAACAAAGTAGAACACAAAGTAGTATCTGATGCTGATTATAGTAATGCTTGTACAAGGGTAAGCATAGGAGGGGTCATAGAGATTAATAAATCAATGTGTTTTGACAAGGGATTTCTTTGCATTTTGTTCATCTTTTACTTTGAAGCAGTTAATTATGTGTGAAAGAAGCACGTTCACTGAGGGCAATATTGGAGTGAGGATCTAGTATATGTAAAAAAAATCTAAATATTAATCTAACTTTATTCATCAGTGGAGCATTACTCTAGTCTTTTATATTTGGAAATAAATAATGAGTACTCTTTTAGGTCTCCTGTTGGGGATCTAAATAAATTCATAATACCCTACCTGTTTATAAATGTGTAAAATGTTGAAATAAAATTTTATTAATAGAAATGCTACATTCTGTTATTGCTTCCTTATCTCCTTGAGGTTCTATTTCCTATTTTTAATTCTAATTTTTAATTATTTTATAACAAAAATCTTAGTTTAATTCCAAACCCCAGTTTAATGCTCAGAGCCTTGTTTCATTGACTGGGGGAGCTGTGCTTCTAGCTAAAAGGACATGCATGGTTTGTTTTGTTTGGATGCTTTATTCTCCCATTGTACTGTCATATTGTTCAACTGGCTACCCTTCCAGCTGGGGGCATTGGCCATTGTTTCCTAATGAGTGGTGTAAACTGCTGAGGTTCTATTCATTGCTAAGGATTTCCCAGTCCTTTGATGAAATACAATATGATTGGTTCACAGTGCACATCTGGCAAGAGGTTTGCAGATTTCTTTGGGGCTGAAACTCACCCATCACTGCTTTTTTGGTTTATATAAAAAGAAATCATTTACCTCATAGAGTGTTTTACAATGTAAATTAGTATATATTTGCCCAAACATATTAAGCTTTAAAGGCTAAATAACATATATCATTTTGTGAATTAGGTATAATTAATTTTTCTAAGAGAAAACATATCCAAGGTAATAGAAAATGAAAATGGGAACTCACCTTAGGTACATGTTTTCCGAATGTATGAAAATGAGGTCTGAATGACCATGAGAATGGGACCATGTAACTTTGCATAACTGTTTGGTGGTGGTTTTAGTTCAATTCTTTATTAGCAAATCTTTTCTCTGGTCTTGGGTTAATCTTTCATATTAGCATTACCTTTCAGTGTTCACCTTACACTTTTTCTCTTGGGAAAAACAAAGGAATCTTTATACTACACTTTTGATCCTGTGAGAAAAATGGATAATATACCACACTTGTCTTGAGTTTGAGAACTTTCTAATATTTTCGCCATATTGAGTTCCTATGGTTCTTGATTTATAACAAATTCAAGATAAATGTTCACCCTCACTTTTAGAGTAGATTGATCATTCTTAATAATCTCTAAAGTGTATTTATAGTTACAAACAATAAAGTCCTTTCTATAAATGTGTCATTTAGATAGCCTTACTGACCAAAAAAAAAAAGAACAAAAACAAAAACAAAAAAACCCACACACAGCAGGGGGGCGAAAAATTATGAAACTGTTTTGCTTTGCTTTCCTTTTACATGTAAGATTGATTTTTTTAAACTCCTGCTTTTATAAAAGCTATTAATACATATCATTTTCGTTAGGGAGAGGCCTTAATTTTGATTTGAAAACATTGAGAATTTTGAACATAATATGAGAATCAGTTACTTTTATGTAAAATAAGACCAAAATCCAATAATTGGCATTTATAAATTGTCATTTGCCAGTGCTACCAGCAAGAGGTAATGAAGGTGACTTGAGCCAAACTTGGATGACTATCACACCTCACTTTCTTTGACAGCACATTGCTAAGTGTGGAGGAATATCCTCAAAACAGGACAGTAAAAATTGGAAAATTGATTTTCTGGAAGCACATTAAGTATTGAGTCTTTGACCATGATGTAATGTTCCAATATTTTCAAATATTCTGTAATATTGATTATGATTGATCCATTGTTTAGCAAACTGCAAGTATGTCAAATGTGTTGATACCATAATTTGAAAGGGTGCCAAAATACTTTCCAAAGTGTAGAAAATTAGTTTTACTCAATTTTGTTGAAGGTTTATGATTATCTCTAATTGGCAGTCTATACAAATATGACATTTTCTATTATATGTTCTGACTTCTTCAAAGTTCTTCATTGCAATTTGAAATAAAAAAATACTTTTCTTTGACATAGAAAATTATCTTTAAAAAGTATTGCTTTTTCATGTTGCTTTCATATTCTTTTTTGGTATAAAATTTGTTAAGAGCATTTTAAGGAAGTGTCATATTTCCATTATTGTATATGAGGTTGTGAGTGTGCATGATTATGTGCATAGAACTAGTGTTGAGCAGGCCTAGACCAGGATGGGCGTAATAAATTCATTGGGGATACAATGATTGGGAACATACTATTCAATAAATACTAATCAGAAAGAAAAATAAAGGGCGCCTGGGTGGCTCAGTTGGTTAAGCAACTGCCTTCCGCTCAGGTCATGATCCCAGAGTCCCTGGATCGAGTCCCGCATCGGGCTCCCTGCTCAGCAGGGAGTCTGCTTCTCCCTCTGACCTTCCCCCTCTCATGCTCTCTCTCTATCTCATTCTCTCTCAAATAAATAAAATCTTTAAAAAAAAAAAAGAAAGAAAGAAAAATAAAATGTCAAAGAATTTGACCAAAATATAGAAATAGGGCTGTTGGATTGGGTTAGGGTAAGGTAATAATTTTCATTTTGTACCTGATGAATTCTAGAAAATGATAGCTTATCCAAATGGAAGCATTTTATCCGATTGAAACATCCACTGAATAGGCATTTAGACTAGAGTGTGCATGAAGATGCAAAATAGGGATTCATAAAAAAAACTTAGAGATTCGTAAAAAAGAGACCTTCCTTCCTTCTTTCTTTTTTTAAGTTTTATTTAAGTAATCTCTATGCCCAGTGTGGGGCTCAAACTCACAACCCTGAGATCAAGAATCCATGCTCTTCCAGCTGAGCCAGCCAGGCACCCCTATTTCTAAATTTAGAAATTGCAACTCTCCTGAATGTTATTTGGTCATTTACATATATATATATATATATCTCCATGGCAAGGATGCACGTGTTTTGGGGAGCATACTAGATCATATCTTTTTCTATCCTTTCATACAGTACCTATCGGGCTGTTTAATATAGAGTTGGTCCTTAGTATATGTATAAAATGATTTGGGAAGTGGCATGTCCATATTTACCAAAAGATATGACCTAAATCAGTGGAACGAAATTATTTGCTCGTTTAAATTTACCCCATTAATATACACAAGGCTTTGTTTTTTCTTTTAAATTCTTATCTCCATTGGCTCTATTAATTCACTGGGTAAAATTGCATTGGTTGGCATTTACAACCTTCTCTTTAATTTGGCTGCTTGGATACAACTATAGGGATAAAGACTGAGACTCAAATTAAAGCCGAATTAGTGTTCTGATAAGCTTTTTCTATTTTGTATGATATTTTGATGCACTTTAAAAGGGAATAAATCTCAAGTTTTCTCTAATGTGGTTAATTTTAAAGATGGATATCTAAAGCCAGCTCTAAAATAGAATTATGGTGATGAAATAATAAGGCAATTATATATTGCCTATGTGCATATGTCTGCATTTTCTTCACCAAAGTGTTCCTTCTGAAAAACAGGCACTTAATGAAATTCTTAGCTCAGTCCACAATAACTTAATTGACAGAGTGAAGCTGTTAGAAAGACATAAGGATAGCTGTTATAAGAAACTGGTGATTAATAATAACTTCTGATGAATACATAGCAACTATTTATTGTGGTACTAGCAGATGATTACATACTAAGCCTATTGTACAATGCTTCAGTATAAATTAGATGAATGTTCTTTTTTTGTAAAGAATTTTAAAGGGCAAATAACATTGACTATATTTTTATAGCTAGAGGCCAATAAAACAAACATTTTCTATTACTCAAACCCAGAGCTAAAGGGATATTTTAAGTGCACTGCATTTTTAGATGGACATAAGAATTTTGGGTCAAATCTGCTTTCATTAAGGCAGCGGTCAGGCTTAACTTTTCTGGCATGATGGACTTCTGTCATAGACAGCATAACCCACAAAACCTCTGGATATATATTTAAAAGGTCAGGCATATGCCATACAAACCTGCAAAATGCCTTTCAATTTTCTCTTCTTTTCTTTTTAAGGGATAGTAAAAATTCTCACCCTCCAAGGAAAGTTCTTTTAGTGCAAACTTATAATACGTATGGAGAGATGTATGCAGCCATAAGCATTGATGTTTCCTTATAAGCAAAATAACAGAGATGTTTTTCATTTGTTTTGGCAAGCTAAAGGGAGACACTTTACAGATGCTTTTTTTAAAGAGAAAAATAAAAAACTTTGGTTTGATTGAAATGCATTTACACAACCTAGTAACAAGTTATCGTTAGTATTTATAGGCTCTGTCTACTGTGCACACAGTCATTTTGAAGGATGCCAATGTGCTTTAAAACTCTCCTAACTAGGGGTGCCTGGGTGGCTCAGTCGTTAAGCGTCTGCCTTTGGCTCAGGTCATGGTCCCAGGGTCCTGGGATCGAGCCCCACATCGGGCTCCCTGCTCAGCGGGAAGCCTGCTTCTCCCTCTCCCACGCCCCCCTGCTTGTGTTCCCTCTCTCGCTGTGTCTCTCTCTGTCAAATAAATAAAATCTTTAAAAAAAAACAACAAACAACCAAAAACTCTCCTAACTAAATCTCCCCAGTAAAAACTCCACAGGAAATGAACTCATATCCACAAAGCAAGCCCAGGCAAGATTGTGACATAGACTAAAACAAACAAATAAACCAACAAATCAACCTTTGCTACCTTCTCATTTACCAAATTTGTTCTCCCATTTATTGTCCTATTACTTCCTGAAGGAAGACAATTTTTACTATCAGTCCCCTGTTGTTAGTAAGGCCTGAAACTCACAGCCCCATCTGTAGCACTTCAATGAACTCCACTTTAGCTTTAAAATGAAGTGAACAGGGGCGCCTGGGTGGCTCAGTTGGCTTAGCCTCTGCCTCTGGCTCAGGTCACAATCCCAGGGTCCTGGGATCGAGCCCCGCATCGGGCTTCCTGCTCTGCAGGGAGCCTGCTTCTCCCTCTCCTACTCCCCCTGCTTGTGTGCATGCCTGCTCTCTCTCTGTCAAATAAAGAAATAAAATCTTAAAAAATGATAATAATAATAAATAAATAAATAAATAAATAAATAAATAAAATAAAATGAAGTGAACAAAGCCATAAAAATTTGAAGCAAATCTGAGATGTTAGAAGTCTTCCTGGGAAAATGAGTGTATCTATGTTTACACAGCACAACCATCCTAACTGCTTTCTTACTAGTTATTGTTTTCTTTCCTTTAAACTGATAGCCAACATGTCCAGTCATAGGGAGGAGAATATAATTCCTGGGAGAGAGGTCAAACTCCAACATTATGTGGAAATAATACAGGAATTTTATTGTGTATACAAAACAAACAAAAAATTTATCTACTGCTTAATATTATTCTTGCCAAATTGTGTGGAACCTAATTGCTGTAACAGTATGTAGGCTGTGTACTTCTTTTCATTCTCACTAATCAACAATATTTAAATTGCTGAAACACCTCCCGTCATTTTCTTATTTCTTTCTAACCTCCTTTTCCTCTCTCATTCCAATTATAACGTGTATTGTTTAATTGAGTCTTTATTTCACTACTTGGTTCACCTTTGCCTTGTGAGTTTCTAAGGAGAGAGCACTCTATATTTTTTGAACAGATGCTTCATTATGGGAGGTGAGTAGCTCAGTCACATCGCCATTTCACCTTTTCCCCCATGTCTGGCAGTTGTTGTGGGCTGTTAAACAGCTTTAATAGAAGACGAGACTAGCCTCTTGCTCTAAGGGCATGAAAACTTTTTTTATGGGTCTTACTATCTTCATGGTTCGTTAAATACAATGTAGAGTCATTTTACTGCAGCTAGTGGACCCCAGAAGGACCTGACAGTTAAATGAAAGTTGTCAGTCTTCCTTCTGTTCTAGCTAGATTGGGTAATAAAAGGGCAGAACCTGGAAGTAAGGACCAGAATTGAGATCAATGTGCCAAACAAATAAAAGAAACGTAATGAGTTCTTGGGAAATACAGCAGGGAAGGCATGGATATTTAAGTATCTAGACAAATAGAGGCCAGTGATAATAAATCTATAATGAATGGCTTTAAGAATTACAACTGTGCTTTGCATAATACATAAGTGGAAGTCTTGTGGCCTAAAATTTGCAAAGAGGAATTCTGGTCAGTTGCAATGGAAAAATAGCATTTGGGTATAGAAACTGCTAAGAAATTATTAACAATTATATGTCATTCTACATCAGAAATATAAAGAGTTGGAGATTGTTGATAACTATTCTCACTCAAAAGAGAAGAAGAAATGGAGCTCTATTCAAATGACCTTGCATTTTTAAAAATAAAGTTCCAATGATTAATCATCATTATATCCACAAATAAATAAACAGTGCTTCAATTAGAAAACACTTTCCTAAAAAAAAAAATAAAAATAAATAAAAAACAGTTTCCTGCTTGGCAATAGGTAGTACTTCTGAATGAAACATCAGAATTTGTTAAAAATATCGCTGTAGGCAAAAAAATGTATAAAGAGAGTTTAAAGAGTCCAAATAGGACTTTTGTTCATATCTTCTGAAATTTAAGGCAGAATTTATGGCATAGTTAGGAAAGGACACTGAAACTTCCCTCCCCAAATTATAATTTAGTATACAACTTGTCCTATGTTTTTCCTTTGACTTGGTAATTAACTTTATAAACATTAAAGCTTGAAGGCAATACTTTCTAATATTTTCATTGCTGGAGCAAGAAAGGAAGTGAGATAGAATGGACACTAAGTTTTCATTCATTAAAATACAAGAACCATCATTATTAAAGGGCAAAGACTCATCCTGTTTAAGACATTTTTGAGAAACTATCAAGAATTATTGATAACTGACATGTATCACCTAAGTTTAAATAATGTAAGTGAATAGCATATTTATAATTCTATTATTTACTCCTTCCATCACCTTTGATAAGTTGTTGAAAAATAATGATGTCAATATGTGGGTAAGGAGTAACCGAGACACAAAAACAGTTCGATTTAAAACATTTAGAGATATTTCACTTTCCGGATATAGACATACCAAGACAAATTTAGGGGGACTTATTCATTATTATTCAGGTTTTAAACCAAACTACATTTTCAAAGAAAGCTGTTGGTGCCTATGCTCCCACGGATGATTTAGGCCAATACTATGAAACAAAATTTTCCACAATGTTGGAAATGTTCTATACCACTACTGTTTGATACGATAGCTACTAGCCACATATTACTTTTGAGCATTTAAAATGTGGCTTGTGTGATTGAGGAATTGCATTTTTAATTTTATTAATTTTGGTTCATTTAAATATAAATCTGAATGGTCACATAAAGTTAGTTGCTACAATATTAGTATAGATTTAAACTGTCTGTACAAATGTGATCAGGATCGTCTCTCTGACTGTAGTCTTCTTTGTCCAGCTCATCATGAATTGCTGTATTGGGATAATGCATGGAAAGTGAAAGAACTCAAAGCAACAGTCCTCATATTTTAATTTCATTCAAATAGTTATCTATGTTGATTATCCTACATCCAGTATTCTCTGTGGAAACAACCTCACCACCATGCTTACCTGTGTATTAGTCTAGGTTCTCCAGAAAAACAGAATCGATGATATGTATGTATGTAATATATATGGAATTGGCTCATTCGGTAGTTAGGAAGGCTGAGAAGTCCCACTATCTGCAGTTGGGAAACTGAAGACCCAGGAGAGCAGATGCTATAGAGCTCTAATCCTAGTCTGAGTCCAGAGGCAAGAGAAAACCAATGTTCTGGCTCAAAGACTGTTGAGCAGACAGCAAATTATCCCTTACTCAGCCTTTTTTGTCCTATTCAGGCCTTTAGTAGATTGGATGAGGCCCACCACATTTGGGAGAGCAATCTATTTTACTCAGTTTACTTTTGCAAATGATAATCTCATCCAGAAACAGCCTCACAGATATACCCAGAATAATATTTAATCAAATATTAAGAACCCTGTGGGGGCACCTGGGTGGCTCAGTCGCTTAAACGTCTGCCTTTGGCTCAGGTCATGATCTTGGGGTCCTGGGATTGAGCCCCGTATCTGGACTTCCTACTCAGTGGGGAGCTGCTTCTCCCTCCCCCTCTGTCCCTCCCCCTGCTCATGCTCTCTCTCTCTCATGCTCTCTGTCTCTCTCTCAAATAAATACATAAATAACATCTTTAAAAAAAAAAAAACTCTGTGACCCAGTCAAATTGATACATAAAATTAATCGTCACACCTGCTATTATGAAAAGATTTCTTTTCTCTCCTCTCCAACCCCCCACCACTTTCAACTATTAATATTCAAGTGAAAAAAGGACCCCCTTATCTAGTTAATTAAACTGTGACTCCTCTTCAACAGTCCTAAATAGCCAGAGAGGTTTTCAACAAAAAGGGAACAGCCTACTGTATTATGTGTTCCCAGACTGTTTAATTTCATTCTCTAATTTCTAGTTCTTATCACAGTGCCTAGAAATGTTATTAGGACATGGTTGTTTCTGAGAAATATTTGTTGACAAAGAGAATTAAGGAACAGTACCTGATATTGGAGAATAATGGCCTCTCACCAACTGCTTTGGCTTTTCCCTCAATTCTCTCATAAGCTTCCTGTTTGATGGGTATTCCCCAGTGACTTTGATTACCAAATCTATTTTGGAGCAATGTTTTTCAATACTTAATGTGTGTATGAATCATCTCTATTGAACTGCACAGTTGGTAAGTATAGGGTCAAAGCTGGCTTTCTGGAATAAGCTCCCAGATAATGTCTCTGAGAGTGTGAAGACCACAATCTTAATAGTGAGGATTTAGAGTAGAGAATACTCTAAAGGAAGAGAAGAAAGAGAACATTATTTATAAATAATAAATCATCATAGCAGTTAGCTTGCCTCAAATATGGGAGAATAAAGAATCTTTACGAAACAAAATTTATTCATTCACTCATTCAGTGAATATTTCTTGAGTATCTAGTATGTGGCAAGTATTATGCTAAGTCCAAGGAAGGAAAGATTTAAAACAAACATATTTCCTTCCCTTACATTGAATATAGAGTGGTGAGGGGAGTGGGTCATAAGTAAACACACACACAATAAGTTCTTTAAAAGGATTATGTATCAGAACAGGATTTTAGGGAAGTTCAAAATTTTAAGCTTAGTACACCCCAAGGAGGTGATATCTAACATTAGTTTTGAAGGAAGAATAGCCGTAATAGATAAAGGTAGCAGCCTTAGAATATACATGGAAATGTCAAGGGGAGACATAGGTAGGAAAATTCTATGAATGGAAGTGCTATAATTTTCCATGTCATGTCTCCTCTTTTTATTTGGTAAGTGAAATATTTGATAAATTGCTAAAAGTAAGGCAGAAATGAAGTGATGGTATAGGGATTTGAAAAGAATTTGGAGGGTGCCTGGGTGGCTCAGTTGGTTAAGCGACTGCCTTCAGCTCAGGTCATGATCCCAGGGTCCTGGGATCGAGTCCCGCATCGGGCTCCCTGCTCTGTGGGGAGCCTGCTTCTCCCCCTCCCACTCCCCCTGCTTGTGTTCCCTCTCTCCTGTCTCTCTCTCTGTCAAATAAACAAATAAAATCTTTAAAAAAAAAAAAAGAATTTGGAAAGTACAATTTGAGGACTGATGAAGGATACAGGCCATGTCAAGGACCCAGCTGAAGTTTGAAGCATAGAGTTGTCCTTGGCACTAATGTTGGAAAAGAAAATGTCAGTTGGAGTGGTTTTAGCCTAAGACTTGGCCAGAAATATATAATAGAAGGATAAAAGAGCAAAAAGTACATGAAGTGTACTCTGTAAAGGGAAAAAGATGGAACCAGGCTAGTAGGTTGGGTAAAGTTAAAGGAATCCATGAATGGTAGAGGAGAAGAAAACAAAAAAAATGTGTGGAATGATTGAGAAGGTATCTTGAATGATAGCTTATGGTCATTGAAAGAGGAGTTTGAAATTGAGATTTGAGAACTTGGGTAACTTAGAATGATTGAAAAGTATAACTTAACTGGGATTGGATCCCACTCTGCATCTGGCTCTAGTACCTGTGCTGTGAATTCACATGTTCTACTGTCTTACAAATAAAGGTCTAATTGATGCATGTAGTGGATGAGGGGAATTTAGTTTTGAACATGGCTGTTTTTTTTTTTTTTAAAGATTTTATTTATTTATTTGACAGAGACACAGCGAGAGAGGGAACACAGGCAGGGGAGGTGAGAGAGGGAGAGGCAGGCTTCCCGCGGAGCAGGGAGCTCGATGTGGGGCTCGATCCCAGGACCCCGGGATCATGACCTGAGCCGAAGGCAGACGCTTAACGCCTGAGCCACCCAGGCGCCCCGAACATGGCTGTTTTTAATTAAATTTGTTCAATGGCATTATCCTCCCTTCATGATTTTTTTTCTTGAAATAACTGTATCTGTGTAAGTGAAGAAAATGTATTGATCTAGAATGTTACCATTACAAAAATCTTTGTAGCAAGAAGTTTCTGTAGTAAAGCTACTAATATCCACTGTTCAGCAATACAGAATATGTCAAACACTGAAAAAATGGAGATAAAATACCAATTCTTTAGCCAGGTATTAACAATAGCTCATTATTTGACTGTGTACCTAGCTTTATCTACCCAACTTTTACTGATTTTCTACATAAAACTTAACTTCAACCTGAAGTAATAGTAGCTAGCACCAATCAAGTGATTATTATCTCATTTAATTCTCGTCTCTAATCCATTTATTCTAGGCTAAGTACTACTATTTTCTTGTTTTTTTCCTGATGAGTAAACTGAGGCATGGGCAAATTCAAGACCACAGAACTAGTAGAACTAGTGTTTGAAACAAGGCAGTCTGTCGCCAGAGCCTGAAAGCTTAAACACTATCTACAGTGAACCTTGAAGGTAAATTTCCATTCAGGACTCCTTAAGCTTTCTTGTGACCATTGTGGCACTTAACACCTGCTTGGAATGTTGTTCTTAGCCCTCTCTGCCTTTCTGAACTTTAGTCATTCTCACTTTCAGCTTAATTTCCATTACCTATAAGGAACCTTCCTTTGGCATATATGTAATAGTGGTTTCTGACTACTTTTGAGGTTCTTTAGTATTCATTATGGATCCCTGGGATTTCTAGGCCACATACACCTTAGACATGTCTTTTTTTTTTTTTTTTTAAATATGTGATATTTGTGTTGCAACTCTTCTCTCTTCATTCATGGTAGGCATTTATAATAGCAGCATGCTTTTGCATTTATTCTAGGGGAGGTCTTGGATTCTTCCACAGTGTTTTAGGTACATTCCCACAAGGAATCAGAGCTAGAATTCAAGATGAAACATATTTGTCATCCTAAAGGTGGTGATATTGAGGTCTAGAGACTTGTGGGAGGTCATACAAGTTAATAGCACAGTTAGGCCTTTTATTTTTTTGCCTTCAGTGACCGTATTTTCTGAACTTCCTATCTGGTGACTAGTGCATTTTTAGAAACAGTAAGGTAGAATGTTGGGAAGAAAAAGTATTCTAGAAACATCTGGGATCTAAGATTGTTATAATTAAAATAATCCAGAGTTCTCTTTTTCTCTTTTACTCTCTCACTTCTAATATTTTTTAACTTTGTGCCAGACGACTCAAATGATTTTACTTTTTATTGAAACTCCTTTTCACATGTATCTAGATTATAAATTCACTGAAGGCAAGAAACAAACCAAAGTGCATTCTTTATATAATGAAGACTCAAAGATGGATCATGAAATTATTTTACATGGCTTTGATAAATAGAAAACATTAAACAAAAAGAAATTAGCATTCTTGAGGAGCACCAAAAATATACAATTTTAGCTGTGTTTTAATTAGATCAGATGCTTTCCCTATTTCCAGTGTTTCTGTAGTTTTAGACCCCCACTTTGCTTTTAGATATAAATTCCTTTCCCTCTAGGAAAACCTGTTTTATAGCCATAATATATTACCGCAGAAATATGAGTAATAACCCCCCTGTTGATTGAAAATAATATTTACATACTAGGCAATTATCCTCACATCATTTAAAAACTTTCTGCACTATTATTTTACCTGCATTCCTCATGTTGATTATTATGCTACATTTGGGTGTTGGCAGGCTTAGCAGAAACATATATCTTTTATACTTCAATGGTTTTGAATGGCCTCTCTCTTTCCCTCTCTCCAATTTACAAACAGGAGTCATGAACAGCTTTTTAAAATGATCATTCATTTGGTAAGAAGCAAAAGACTCCAACGCATTTTTTGATTGAGTTCATGTGATTTTGCTTACCAGATTCAAGTCAGTGATATGGTAAGAAAAAAAAAAAAGTTAAGGATGAGAAGGTCTATTTTCCTGGTGTTAAATGTGTCATCTCTTATAATTAACCTTAATATTTTCCACTTCAGTTAACAAAAGAAATACATAAAATACAGCTCAATTTGTATGGTGTTTTACAGTGAATAGCTTCTTTTCAAATTCCATTTTTCAGTTGATCCTGAACATAATCATAGTCTCACTGATTTGTTTGCCAACCCACGCCTGCTTATTAGAAGATTGAGGACCTGCAAAGTTAAGTTGTCCAAGTTTTTTCAGCTAATATTTGCCAGAGCTAGAATCTGAACCCAGATTTCCTGACAAGATTCACTGTTGCTACTACATTATGTTACCTTCCTATGTATAAATACAATTAGGCCTAGAGGCCGAGTTTTTCCTTCGCTTTGTAGTTTCTGCACAACTGTCCACTGGAACACATTTGTTTTGAGAGCTTCTTTCAAGATCTGCATAGTTTTTTGAGCAGATGCTAGGACATCTGAAAAGTATTGCTAAACTTTTTGGGTATCTTAATATTGAGAAGGCTGGGGACCTCCTATGTGGATTGTAGGAGGAAAATCCACCTTCTATAAAAGGTTCAAATGCTCAAGGCTAGATTTTGTCAACTGCACACTGGCAATTAGTTGAAATTTTTCCTTTTTAGGTTCACATTTTCTATATTCCCTTTGAAGTAGTCACCCCTGACTACATAAAGGTGAAATCTGAAAATACATGTGTGAGAGGTCTTACATGCTCATGTATTATCAAACATTGTCCCTATGAATTACATATAAACCCAAGGAAGAACTAGAATCTGAAAGAATGAATGATACATGTATTTTCATTGATTTTAATGTAAAATGGATCAGCCCACATTTTAAATTCAGTCAGATGATTTCATATAGACAAGGCTGCATTTTCTAAAGTGAATTTCTCAGAACATTATCCCTGGAGGACATGGATAGGTTTTCTGTGGGAAGAAAAGAAATGTTTTTAGATATTGGTTGTTGTTGCATTACACAAATTTAAACAGGTTTACTTATCCCAGCACATACTAATACACTAATGGCCTTCAAGAGAGGAGAGATAGTAGACTTCCCTCAACAATATCTCAACATGTAAAATGTTCTCATGGAACATCTCACAGGTAACTCATCCACCTTACATATTTGCATAGGAGATTTCCCACCACCATTCCCCCCCACACCCCAACCAGGGGCAATTTATATACTTCAATGTGACCAAGCTAATCTTAATTGGTACTTTCTTTGCATTTGATTTTCCAGACTTCATCCTTTCCTTACCTTTTATTTTTCAAATCAATGAAGCTTAAGTGGGAATTACAAGAATAGCCAAAAGACATTGGTCTTTTTAAATTAATTAAATCTTTAAAAATTTTTAAAAAGTATTTACATAGTGTGTTAGTTTCCTAGATATGCTGTGACATGTTACATATTACCTACAGCGGTTATGGTGCCTTAAAACAACAGAAACTCATCTTCTTACAGTTCTGGAGGTCAGAAGTCTGAAATCAAGGTTTCAGCAGGGCCATGCTTCCTCTGAAGGCTGCAGGAAAGGATCTTTTCTTATCTCTTTCAGCTTCTTGTGGTCCCAGGCATCCCTAGGCTTGTGGCAACATAACTCTAATCATTGGTATTAACACAGACTTCTCTGTCTCGCTGTGTCCATTCCTTATAAGGATGCCAGTCATTGGATTGGGGGCCCACTCTATAGCTGGAATGATTTTATCTCTAGATCTCTAATTACATCTGCAAAGATCCTGTTTCTAAATGAGGTCACATGTAGGTTCCAGGAGAACATGAATTTTGGGGAATGCTATTCAATCAACTACACAAGGTATTATTGCTCTAGCCTTATCCCTTTTGTAATGCTTGTATTATGGATTATATAAAAGCACTGGAATATATATATCTATATATCTCTATCTCTATCTATCTATCTATTTATCATCTATCTATCTATCTATGTAGCTTGACTTTACTAGATTAGAAGTACATTTTACTTCTTCATACCTTTTAGATTTTTTTTTCAATTTTTTCTAAATGAACACATGGAAAATTTCTTACAATCCTTAATTAAGAGTGGAGAAACAAAAAGCATTCACTGGGAGTTGGAGTGGGTCAGTAGCAAGCAGTACCAAGCAAATCATGATTTCTTCAGATTGGAGAACCAAGTGATAAAGCATTAACATTTGAGTAGGCATGAGAAAAAGACTTTGAACAACGACGGCCATGATCTATCTTCTGCTTTAACTGTGTTACTATGATTCCAGATTAAGAATAAGTGGCAAGGGGCGCCTGGGTGGCTCAGTTGGTTAAGTGACTGCCTTTGGCTCAGGTCATGATCCTGGAGTCACTGGATCAAGTGCCGCATCAGACTCCCTGCTTGGCAGGGAGTCTGCTTCTGTCTCTGACCCTCCCCCCTCTCATGTGCTCTCTCTCAAATAAATAAATAAAATCTTAAAAAAAAAATAAGTGGCAAAGTCAAGGACAAGGGTGAAAGCAAATCTGGAGGCTTTCTTTTACAGTAAACCAGCAAGTATATATTGATACTGGTCCAGAGTGGTTCCTCTGTGTCTAGTATCCTGCCACTTTAGTGTTTTGTAAAAGTCCTGGGTGGAAGCTATCCTTGTTCTATATTACGCTTTTAGATAACACAAATCAGAAGGGGGTGGCCATATCATTAGGTGACACGACTAAATTTCAACGTAATTTTGGCTACCTAGAATGATGGACCAAAATTAACAGGGAGAGTCTTGAATTTAGGTTAGAAGAAATCAATTGCATTAGCGTGATTTATGGAAACCTGACTGGACTGCACTTTATGATTTAAAAAAGGACACCCACCACACACACACACATACGGGCATGCGCGCGCACAGGGGCGCGCACACACACACACACAGGATTTATTGGCTCACACTTTCAGTATGAGCCAATAGTGTGACACAACCCCCCCAAAAGAATTAATTCATTCCAAGGCTGAATTTATGGAATATAGGGAACTTCTTTTTAATGAGGTAAAAGATTTTAGGGAACCAAAAAAAAAAACCTAAAGACTCTTGTTTTTTAATAAGCAAATAACTTGGGACATTTTACAATTTCTTCTATTCCTTCTCTCAACAAACCAAACTCAACAATTACAGGGATATGATTTGGATTATTGGATGAAAAACATATAATCGATAATTGTGTTATTTCAAATTTGCAGCTGTTTTATGGTGTTAAACATACAATAACAGGTATATATCTAGATTTAATAAACTATAGTAATTGTAGTATTCCTTTTTTGAATATATAATAAATCTAGAATATATAATATATATATAATAAATCTAAGAATATATAATAAATCTAGAAAGATAAATTATTGGTTTCTGTGAGCGAACAGACATCTGACATTTCTGACAGATATTTTTGAATTATACACAATTCCTGGATTCTACTAGTTCAACAAATAAAATGAAATCTCCCTCCGATGTTATTCCTAGTCCTGCCTCTTAGATAAGACATCAGATAGTTTGTCAAAAATTATATCACAAGAGGCTAAAGCAGCTGTTATTTATGCCAAACTAATCTGTGAGGCTAGTGTGTCAGTATAAGAAGTTCAAGACCAAGGGACATAGGAGGCCTCCCAGTAGCCTGCCTGTCATTGCTAAGGGAAAGAAGATTAGGAAAGCAGCTGCTAAAGGCAGAGGAAATGCTGCTTCCTGAGCTTCACTGGGTTTTTAATAGTGATTGTGAATCTGACCTACTCAATGTGGGTCACTTAACAAATATAACCTCAGAAGGGAGTACATATCATTCGGTTTTCAATTTACCATAGGCAATATACCAGGAATAGTAGATGGTGGAAAGTCAGTGAGAGCTATGGTCATTTCCTTCTGTAGGAAAACCCAATACACAAAAAACAAACCCCAAAACACATAAGTAGAGGAGAGAGCATTATTATTTACTTTACCATATTAATTACAGATTGTTTTTTCAAAATAATGAAATTTTATAGCAACTATGTTATATGATTCAGTTTTAAAAAAATGAATGTATTTTTCAGGAATGGGAAGATTCACCAATTTCACAAACATTTATTGAGTGGCTGCTACATGTAAGTTACTATGTCAGGCCTTTAAAAAATATAAAAATGATTAAGACATTGTTACCAGACAAAGGAATTGTGAGTGTGTCAACAGTTGTTTATTGATTGGAATGGAAATTAAACCTAATTTCGTAAGGGAGAAAAATAGTGGCACATACATTGTACCACTAGGCAGAATATGATACAAAATCCATGACAGGAGTTCAAGAAGAGGATTTGTATAAAAATACAAGGATAAATTTTTAACTGGAAGAATCATGGACATCTTTATAGCAAAAATACCATTATATCATTACTATTAGATAAATACGATATTGAGAGAAAGAAACTGAGAGTGGAAGAAATGGGCTAAAGAGTATAAAGTGGGTTTAGAAAAAGGCCAATAAAATGCTCTGGCAGATAAAGGGAATGACTTGATGAGGTCTTTCCCTAAGGGGGCTTTCATTTTAATGGAGAGATAGATGACAAACAACTAAAAACAAATATTTAATTACAGATGGTTATACATCTTATGAAGAAAAATAAAATCAGCCAGGCAGAGAGAGACTGAGCAAAAATAAGTAGTGAGGAGGGCATTTTACTCACAGGGAGTGTTATCTTGGAGGAGGTAACATTTGACCACAAATCTAAGTAAAATGAGAGTGCAAGTCATGTACAGTCTTAGGCAAGAACATTTCTGCAAGAGGAAGAGCAAGTGCAAAGAACTTGTTTTGGGAATAAGTTGGAATTGTGGTCAGGAGGCTAATGTTCCTGGAAACAGAATGGCAGATGAGTTCAGAGAAATAGGCTCTACCATGCAGATGGGAAAGATAAATTAAGAGGGTTTAGGAGAAAACTCAAAGATCAGTTTCAGATATGTTTGCTTTTTAGATGTGTGTGAGGCTTTCAAATGCAGATGTTGGGTAAGAAGTTGGGAAATAAGACTCTGGAACTCTGCAAAGAAGTCAGGCCTGGAAATATACTATCCGTTTAGTGTAATGGCTAAAGTTATGATCTTGGAGCCAAACTGCCAGAATTTGAATCCCTGAACTACTATGTACTTGCTAGCTTGTATATTGGACCAAGATACTATATTTCTCAGTTTGTACTCAGTTTCATCACCTGCAAAGTGAAATTAATTTTGCTCTGAGGATTAAATTAGGCAATGATTTATGTTAGTCATAACAGTGCACATTATTATTATTATTGATAAATGAATATTAAAGCCATGAGATTAGATGAGACCATCTAGAAAGTAAGCATAGAAAGAAAGAACAAAAAACTCAGAATAATCTCTTATATTTAAAAGACAGGAAATGATGAATAAGGCAATGAAGGTTAAAAAAAAGGGGGGGGGATTGCTCACTGTATGTTGTCTTGCCAAAGAGAAAAAAAAAAAATTGAGAAGGAAGGATTGTGTTAATAGTCAGTTGGAGAATTAGGTAGTCAAGGCCAGGGTCCACAATGAGAAAATATGAAGTCAGAACAGCTAAGATAACACAGCACTAACATCTTGTTTTGCAGCTTAGATAGGACCCCACTAGCATTCTGTTTTGCAGGCTTTACAGAAATGAATTCTGCAAAATGTCCTAAAATAAAACAATTAACCACAAAGCATCTGTCACCATGGTGAGCAAGGGGCAGTTAAGACATAAGCCCCCAGATGTCAGCCCAAAAAGACCATCAGCACATAAACATTACTCTAATAGGTAGACACATGCATGATCAAAGCCTTGATTGGCATGACTTAGCACACCCTGGTGGCTTAAGATAGTTCCACAAAAGAGCCCATAAAGCCCCCTGGATTTGAACGCCAAAATGGCACCCTTCTCAGATGCCCTCCCTCTCTGGGAGCTTTGGACTATTGGTCAATAAATTTTGTCAGCTACCTCCCACTTGGTCCGGTCTAGCTCTTCCTTCTTCGAAGTGGCATGGCCAAGAACCATGCGTGCTAAGGGAGTAGAAATCCTGTAACAATTGGTCATTGAAAATTGCTGAGGGTTTGAGCAAAATGAGGAAAGAGAATTGTCCAAAGGGTTGGTTCAACAGGATAGATTCATTGGCATCTTGGACAAATGTGATTTCAGTTGAGTTGATGGGGGAGGGCTGGGCCTGAAAGCTGCAGTGGAGTGATCAAAGGGAGAACGTAGGGGCCAGGTATTCAGGTGGTCAGGATAGAGTGTAGATGTCCTGGGGGAATATCATTCCAAAGGGGAACACAAGGGTTGGAATGTAGCTATAAAGTAGCATAGTATCCTGGGAGTTGCTTTTATCCTTTTAGGATGTGAGCATATCTGCGGACTGATAGAAATGAGACAATAAACAGCAGAAATATGGTTTCTGAGTTGGCCGATAGTAGATGTGATCCAAAGCACAGTGGGAGGGCTGATCTTAAATAGAAACTTGGATAATTTGTACACTGAACATGTAAGATGGCAGGGACATGTGAATACAGATGGTTTTTGATAAACTTAATGGTGAGAAGATGGTAATTTTTAAAACCTGCTTGTATTTTAGTAAAATAAGAAGCAAGGGTAACAATTGAGATTTGAAGGGGAAAGACAAAGTTATAGCTTTTCTTGTAAAAGCAAGGCTTACCATGTCCCCATAGCTTCTGAATATACTTCTAATATTTTTGCTACAGTGTTATAAAGTATATCGACAGGGAAAACAGAAATATTAACAAGTGTATGCAGGTAGGATATTAAAACAAATGTACCTGGACTTTAATGAGAATGTGGAATAAAAAGGGTGAGGAGAGGCTAGAGGTATAATTAAGAAATAATTGCCAATCAAATCACTGATGTGGATGCAATTATCCATTGAAAGAATGTAAAGAGAAATGAAGACTGGATAAAAAAAAAAAAATCTTAAGCAGTGCCTCTATTTAAAAACTGTTGAGGAAACAGAACAGAAAATTGAAACAGAGTGGCCAGAAGGTTAGAAGAGGAAGCAGGAGAAAGTAGCAAGTGATAAATCAAGACCAAAGTTTCAAATAAGATTTGTCAATGTATCTAGTTTTCAAGGTGGTCAAAATGATAAGGAGTGTTAAAAGGACATTTGATTATTAATGACTTAAGATAAACCCATATCTCATGAGAAAAGTCATGAAAACTAACAAAAAGAGGTCATGTCATCTGTTCACTTTGTTGGAATTCACCAAACATTCAGTAAAAACACCAGAAGTTCAGGAGTTTCTGTTGTCATATAAGGGATTAATAGATGCTAAGAAAGAGTAATAAATCAATATGTCTAAGGGGTTCTAAAATTTTCAGCAAATGGTCATAAAATGTATGTAGCTAAAGAAAAAGTTAAGTGAATGGACAAAAAGCATAAAAGCTTTGGGGTCACCATGTAAATATCACATCCAAATTTGTTCTAGAGTAAGATAGCTAGGAAGACAAATTTTACATTATTCTAAAATAAATCAAAAAGTCTTCCTATATGTCAAAGTATATTATGTATTCTACTCCAGACTCATTACCTGGAAAGAGTGTATATCTCCACTTTTCTCCTTTGGTAGCTAAAAGCTCTGTCAACAATGAAGGTTATAAAGTGTCCTGGGTGTTGGTAAGGTTAAACGATGAAAAAAATGGATCATACACCTTATAAGAAAAGAACTCATTGACATAGGATGATTGCTACTCAGATATAAAAAGAAAAGGACATTCTATATGTTGGGTTAAATTTACTTAGGTAGTTCGGGAAAACATGATATCATGAAAACATTAAAAAATGCCAGTAAGTTGATAAAAAGTGCTGATTTGAGGTAGTTCAAACTTATAATTACTTCCTGAAAAACTTTTATGATAAAAGCTGCCATCTAAAAATTAAATTATACATGGTCAGATGAAGCAAAAAAGGATATGTATGATTTTCAGATAGATGTTAAGTGCCTATAAGAAAGCATGATTGCTTAAAAAATTTATCCCAAAGAAAATTGTTAATGGAATGTCATAAGGTGGTTTGAGCTATTATCTTCTATAAAACCCTTAGAGACTTATTGAGCCATTGTGCTGACTTTAAATTTTATGTCCTCAGCTAACCCTAGTACAGATTGTATATGCATGATACAAAGTATTTTTTATTAAAAAAAAATTCAGAATGTATACATGCCTCCCTGGAGTTGTGTCAAGAATTTTTAGGGAGCAGATTTGCAACTTCTAAACAGTTAGTAATATGTAATCACGGCTGGGCTATTTTTGTATTTGTGTGGGAAAGCAATAAACAGATATATAAATAAATGTAACTCATGCAATTTCCAATGTGAATCAAAATATTTTTTAAAAAATGATTTTAAGGGAAGGAATAAGATTTTGTGATTAAAGTATAATACTTTAAATATAATTCAATCTGTTTTGAGATTTTTTAAAATTGTCATTTTATTAAAATTCACTCAAGTTTTGAGAAAAATTTAGCCAGGTATTCTTTGCCTTTCAATCTTTTGCTTTCATCTCCATAACTTGAGATATTGGGTTCTGGGAGGGTCTGGAGTAAAAGAGAATGAGAAGTTCTTCTCCCATCAACTCTGAACATTATTTCTTCCTAGGAGAGAAAAAAAAAAAAAAGGAAAGCGAACTAGCATTTATTAAATCCATTCACCTTTACATTATTCTTCAAATCCAAAAAAGTTGCTTGGCCATTAAAATCTGACTGTAACTGCCATCGCCCCACTAAAGCTCTTTTTACTAAAATCACTTTGGTTCTATGAAAGCAAGGGATACTTCATAGTGTTTATCATACCCAGAATATCAAAAGAATGTAATTGTTGATTTCTCCTTTTTATGTTGTTTAAGTTTAAATGTTGTTCATCTCTCCTTAAAATGCTCCATTCACCTTTCGGTATTGTTACAGGGTTTCTATTCCATTAGCGCCCACGGTTCTTGGTCACGTCACTTTGAAGAATGAAGAGGTAGACCAGACGAAGAGTGGTGGGCAGCAAAGTAAAGTTTATTGAGCAATAGTACAAAGCTCCTGGAGAGGGAGGGGACTCGAGAGGGTCGCCTTGGAGTTTCTAAGTGTAGGAGGGTTTGTGAGCTCTTATGTGGAGCTATTTTAAGCAACCAGGGTGTGCTGAGTCATGCCAATCAGGGCTTTGATCATGCATGTGTCTACCTATTAGAGTAATGTTTATGTGCTGATGGTCTTTTTGGGCTGACATCTGGGGGCTTATGTCTTAACTGCCCCTTGCTCACCATGGTGACAGATGCTTTGTGGTTAATTGTTTTACTTTAGGACATTTTGCAGAATTCATTTCTGTAAAGCCTACAAAACAGAATGCTAGTGGGGCCCTGTCTAAGCTGCAAAACAGGATGTTAGTGCTGCTTTGTCTTAGCTGTTCCGACTTCATATTTTCTTGTTGGGGACCCTGGCCCTGTCTACCTCACTGTCCCACTCCTAACATTATGATACACATACTCCTCTTACTGTCCTTCTCTACCTAATTTTATTTTTTTGCAGGTCCTTTCCCACTACCCACCCCATAAAATATACTAGATCTCAATTGTTATTTATATGCTGACCTGAAAATTACATCTAGGGAGTAGATCAGAGTTTCAGTTACTAAGCCCACTGACAGTTTCATATGGTATTTCTTGGGAATCTGCTTTAAAACCAATTCTGTATCTTTCCTCCATCATTGCGCTGTTTGTCTCCTCTGCTCTGCAGTTCAGCATATCTAATCCAAATATGGGACCCAGAGTTAAACTTGACTCTTCATCTTCCCCTATTTCTCTCCTATCCCTGAAATCCAATCTAACTCAAATCACCTAGATTTCATAGCAGAGGAGATATTTCTGCCTGTCTCTCTGCTTACCCACTTAAGATAATTTTATTATTTCTCACTCCTCCCCGAATAGGAGGATTTATAACTCTGACAGAAGAGAGTCTAAGATACTGATTGAACCCTATTCACTAATGGACACAGTCCCTGAGTATGATCAGGAATGCCACCTTCTGGTTTCTCTTCCTTTGTGTTAACATGATATGCCCTGATTTGGGCTCCTAAACCATCCAGACAGCTAGAAGATGGCACAATAACACAATTTGGGTTTGGATTTAAGGGAATTTAGAACACATGTAAACCAAAATTGAACTCTTAATTTTCTTTCTCATTTCCGTGCCTCTCCTTATGTTCTTTTTTTCCCCTTCAGGACATGGCACCACCAATAATCCAGTTGTTCATGTGAATCTTGACAATAATACTTTTGATTTCTGGCTTCCATCTTCTTTCCTCATATTTAATTCAATTATGGATCTTACACTGTAGAATATCCTCCCTTAATATATATCAAATCAATTAATTTATTTCCTCCTTTGTTTCCACTTATTCTAGGTGGTCATCTTCTCTAATCTTTATAGTTGTGATCCTCTTTCAATTGGTTTTGTACTTCCACTCTAGCCCCCACTCCAATTCATTCTCCTGTAGCAGGAGAGTGAGATTCATTAGCAAATGAAATAAAAACACACAACTGGAGAAAGTGGGAAGAAAAGAAGAGAGTTAAGGGGGCTAGATGAAAACATCAGTACTGCTAGATCCCCTTTTATTTCTGCTTGCAAAATGGCCAATATTTTTCCCCCAAATTATTCTCTTTTTCCCCAAATCCTCCTATACACGGCAAATAACAATCAATATGTACTAACATTCTGACATTTCCCTGAAGCTGTGAGGCATTTTGTTGGACTTTGAAATTATTCCAATCTGGAGTCTTACCTGTCTCGCTAGAAAATCACAGATATCCAGTTTTCCAGTTTGCTGTATCTGTTGCTGTCCTCCACTGGACTGCTGAACTGAAGTCACGAATAGAAAAAAATATACTGAAACATAATCTCAAAAAATTCCAATGGATTTAAATTATAGAGTGTTTTCTGACATGTTACAGATTTTACATATGAATAGAAAAAATATACCTAGAAAATTCTTGTATGTTTGGAAATTTTTATTTTGAAATGATGCCCTAAGTAACCCATGAGGCAGGTGCCTGGGTGGCTTAGTTGGTTAAGTGTTTGCCTTTGGCTCAGGTCATGATCTCAGGGTCCTGGGATCGAGCCCCACATCAGACTCTCTGCTCAGCAGGAAGTCTGCTTTTCTCTCTCTGTGTCTCTCTCTCTCAAATAAATAAATAAAATCTTAAAAAAATAAATAACCCATGGGGCAATGAAATAATTATAATGGGGAGTAGAAAATATTTTGAACTTAAGTATAATAAAGACTTGCTGGATGCTATATTAACTATATTTAATATAATTTTTAGCCTTGAATGCATTTATTAGAGAATAAGCCTGAAAATGTAGCGAGCTAAGCATTTTGTTCGTGAAATAATAATAATAAAATCCAAGCAACATGAACCTCCAAATTCAAAGTAACGTAATACTAACATTAGGGGAGAAATCAATAAAGTAGGAAAAATTCAGTTAAGAGATTCAACAAGCCGATTTGGAAAGAAAATGAATTGGTAAACTTGTGGCAAGACCAACAATAAAAAAGAGAAAGGAACAACTAATCATTCCAAGAAAATAACTCCACAGATAATACAAAAAAAAAAAAAAAAAAAAAAAAAACATTCAAAAAAAAAAACCCCAAAAAAAAAAAAAAAAAAAAAAAAAAAAAAGGAGATATTAGGTAAAACTTTAAGCCCATAAATTAGAAACTGTCTTCCCAGATTTTATTTTACTTTATTTTTCTTTTTAGAGACAGAGAGAGAGAGAGAGTTGGGGGAGGGACGGAGGGAGAAGTAGAGAGAGAGAAAATCTTAAGCAGGTTCCACACTCAGCGGGAGCCAGAGATACTATGACCCTGAGATCTCATGACCCTGAGATAATAACCTGAGCGAAAATCAGGAGTTGGATACTTAACTGACTCAGCCAGCTGGGTGCCCCTATCTTCCCAGATTTTATTGAATTAAATCTACCAAACTGACATAAGAAATGGGAAACATAAATAATCCAATTAGTATTAAAAAAAATCAAATCAATAATTTAAAACATTTCCAAAAGAAAACACAAGGCTTGGATGGCTTCAGCGAGGATATCTAAACTAGACAATAAATCAAGAATTAATGCTCATCTTACACAAATTCCTCCAGAACTATTTATGAATTAATCTTCTAGATAGCATAACCTTGATACCCAAACAAAAATCTGGCAGCAAAATATATTAAAAAAAGAAAATTATAGGCCAAACTTTGGTGTGAACAAAGATGCAAAAACCTTAGCAAATTAGCTAACTTAACCTAATAGTTTACTCAACTCAGTGTCATAAAGAAAAATTATATCATGACCAAGTTATTGTCATAAAAGAAATAAAATTGTAGTTTAACTTAGAAAATCAATGCAATTTTCCACATTAGTAGACTAAATGAGAAAAATTACATGATCTTCTCCAATAAAATTGTATTTGATGAAATTCAAAATCCCACTATGATAAAGAAAACCCTTCTTAGCTAGGAATAAAGAATAGAATATATTGGATAATAGCAATAGAAAATTTCTTAGCCTTGTATAAGATGACTATAGAAAACATCAATAAACATCATACTTAGTGTGGAAATATAGAATATGTATAGTTAAAAACTATTCTATTACTTCTATTACTTATCCCATTAAAAAAAGCAAGAGAATGTTATAAGAATTAGAAAGGGAGAAACAAAATAGCCACATTTGCAGATAAAATGATTCTGAATATAGAAAATTTTCTAATTATTATACCAACTATCACAATAAGATAGCAAAATCCTGGAAACAAATTAATCACAGTTCTTTATGCAATAAATCAAAATTAATATTTTTAAAAAGTAACTTATAATAGTTGTAAAATATTAGGTAACTTGAAATAAAAGTAATAAAATCTGTGCAAGACCTTTCTGTGAAAAACAGACTACAAATCGTATTATGTCATACACTTGCTTAACATTCTTCCGTAGCTTCCTTTTACACTTATACAAAATTTAATTGTGATGCTAATCCTAAGGGTTCCTTCATATCTGATTCCCTCCATCTATCTTATTTCTCATTCAATTCTTTCTCTTGATCACTTTACTCCAGCTACACTGATAATTTCTAATTCTCTAATTATGCCCAACAAATTCGTTCCTTTGGACATCCATACTTATGCCATTTACTCTGCCTGAAATGGTGACCCTTTTTGTGGCTGTCTCCTTCTCATCTTTAGGTATCAGCTGAAATGCTCCTTCTTTAAGAGTTCTTCCCTGATTTCCCTTTCTGAAACAGGTAACCTCCGTTATATTTGTTATATCCTATACCAGGTTCTGCTCCTTCATAGAACTCAACACAACTTGCAACTCTATATTCCTTTATTAATTTATTGTTGGTTGTACCTCCCATTACAACATGATTTCCATGAAGAGAAGCTCGGTGTTTTATGCACTGCTATCATGCCTGAAGCCTAGTAAGCATTCAACAAATATTATGTAGCATAAATACATGAGACTAAAGAATACTATACCCCAGGTTTGGAAGTGCTTTGCAAACACTAATAATAATAATGCTGTATTTCCCCCCTATTTGGACATTGTTTCTTCTATACCACTTCTTTAGAAATGAGGGATTTGATCATTCCTGAGTTGCTCTTTAATACCATGAAATTTGTAGAAAACCACACCTAAATCCACCACCAATTCTAACCAGATACTTATTCTTAAATTTGTTTACCTTTTCAGAGTATTCTAAATCATCTAGAACTTATTTATCTTATAACTGGAAGTTTGTACCTCTAGACCATCTTCACCCAATTTCCCCACTCCTTACCCCCACCGCTGGCAACCACCAGTCTGATCTGTTTCTTTGAGTTTGTTTCCTTAGACTCCACATATAAGTGGGGCCATACAGTATATGTCTTTCTCTGTCTGAGTTATTTCACTTAGCATGTATGCCCTCAAGTTCCATCATTTTTGTTGCAAATAGCAAGATTTTTCCTCTCCTTTCTTTTTTTTTAATGAATGAATAGTATTTCATTTCACAAATACATTAATTTGTCAGTAAGCAATTAGGTCATTTCCACAGCATGGCTATTGGAAAGAATGCAGCAATGAACGTGGGGGTGCAGATAGCTCTCAGGGATACTGATTTCATTTCCTTCAGCTATATACTGAGAAGTGGATTATTGTGGAAACTCAGGTTTAAAGAATGATCTTAAATATACATTTGCTTGACAAAGATACTAACTTTACTTGGGAGGTTTATTTGGAATGGTTGAAGGTTCTGATGGCAATCATAGAGGAGATTGTAGAGATACAAAATTTTATCTCCATTTCACTCATCTGTGCCAACACTGTGCAATTCTAAACGAGGTTTAGAAAAATGAATCCAACAGAAATGGCCCAGTCTACTGGGAGTAGTAGTTTACTGAGATGTTTTCAAGTCTCCTGGTGGGTTGGGGGTTGTAGAATGGTGGGTTGTATCTCCAGTGATAAAATCTGGGGACTGTAGAATTTCCCTAACCTGAAGCTGATATTATCACCAAATTGTGGTTTTATCACTACACAATCCCTAGCCAACCTCTTGGCCTTCCTCTACACACCATGACCAATCATGAGAATCTCAGATAAGTATCAGTTACATTTCCTGTAAACAGTTGAGGATAAATTATAGGCAAGGTGCTATCATTTGTCCATCTCTTGCTGATCCTAGAAATATGCCCTAATACCACCCCAGTTTGGGCCTTTCTAATTCATACAACCTACACATCTTTAAGAATATTTCTTGAAGATATTTTTACAAATAAAAATCTTTCTCTACTCTGAAACTGATACTGAACCTTTATCTAAATAGAAATATTCTTCACTGTATCTTAGAAGTCAACAACTAGAAGAAAATAGGTAATTTGGAAGTCATTTTGACCTTATAAAATTTTTTTTAAAGATTTTAATTATTTATTTTAGAGAGAGAGAGAGAGAGAAAGAGTGCACTCCCAAGAAGGGGGAGGGGCAGAGGGAGAGAGAGAATCTCAAGCAGACTCCGTGCTGAGCATGGAGCCCGACCCAGGACTCGATCTCACAATCCTGAGTTCATGACTTGACTGGAAATCAAGAGTCGGATACTTAACTGATTGACTTTGAAGATGTAGCAAGTACATTATTTTACAAATGCATATTACATTAACTCTAAATAAAAATGGATTAAAAGAGGCTTTTATGAATCCAACTTTAATTTAGAAATCTCTGCATGTACTCAAATATTATTTTACAAGTATCTAATGTTAAGTGAATGTCAGAATCAAAACAAAGGCTTTAATTGAAACTGTGAAGTGCAATCTGAAGCCCAAAATATTTATTATTAAAAACATCTTTAAGGGGCTCCTGGGTGGCTCAGTCGGTTAAGTGTCTGCCTTCGGCTCAGGTCATGATCTCAGGGTCCTGGGATCGAGCCCCGCATTGGACACACTTCTCAGTGGGGAGTCTGCTTCTCCCTCTGCCTCTCCCCACTGCTCATGCTTTCTTTCTCTCTCTCTCTCAAATAAATAAATAAAATCCTTAAAAAATTATAAATTTTTTTTAAAATCATCTAAGGAAAAGATCTCAAGAACATAGTGAACTAAACCTGTAGTTGGATGGATAGTATCCCATGAGCATAGTAGGAACTTGCATAATTGTCATTTTATTTCTATCTTTGGAAAAATAATTTGATCATTTAGTCAGTATCATTAAAAAAGAACCCTATCAATTCTATTATAGGCAATAATAAAAGACATTTATACATTTCGGCCGTAGGAAACTATTGTGGCTAAAATTTGCGTTAGACTGGCAGAACATCTCACCAAGGATTCTATACATTAGGAATATACTTTCTTGGTATATACTGAGTGACAAATTGCTAAGTGGCTTGAGTACGATCTCCATTCACCATCCAAAGTGTTGCTAAAATTATTATTGTAATCATGTGTGTAGGAACTTTATGCTAATAAAGGAAATGGAGGGATTTTAATTATCCTGGGATGAAAGATATCAAAAACTGCTCTTTCTTTAGCCATCTGAGAAAGCCAGGCAAAATGGAGAGGATAGAAGCTTTAGCTTAATTATTTGAGAAATCGTGGTTTGGTAGTTCAGTGTGTAAAGTTATATGTAACATGAGTAAAAGCATTGAAACAAGCATAGTGTTTAATAGATAAAATGCCTTATTTTCCATATTTTCACTGAGAGATTGCAGGACTAAATTTCCATGATTTTTTTCTATCTCAGAATATGATTGTTGTTATACAAATTTGCCTGATAAAAAAGAAAAGCGATGAAAAAACACCTGTTTTTTGCCCCAGAGCATAGGAGAACTTTAAATGTTTACAACTGAATATATTTCTTCTTTTTCATTTCACAACTAAAAAGTAGCATCAGTATTTAGTGGAGTATTTTTACCAGGTATATTTTTTACAAGAATAAATAGTTCAAATGCTCTTCATTTATAAGGACATTTTCACATACAGATATATTTATATCAACATATATTTATATCACTAGTTCCAACTCTGCAAATGCCTAAATTTTACAGATGTCTACAGTTTCTTTGTTTCCTCTACTACACATATATCTGTATTTAATATTAAAACTGTGAGAATTAATTTATAATCTACTTTCCAGGATCTATTGTTGCTACATAAGCATTTTTAGAATGCATGCTGAACTACTATTGCCCGTCATTAGATGGGAAAGATTCCTTTCACTCTAAGTAAATGAGCTTCTTTAGGTAGAAAATTATTATTTTTTCTATTCATTTAGATTTCAACTGGGAAGGGCTATACATAAACACATGACTGTTTGCTCCTGAAGATCACTGTCATATTATAATTCCAAAGATATTTTTCTCCCTGATGGATTAGTCCAGATGTGTCCTAAACCTGTCACAAATCAGAAAAAGGTTAAAGATCATAAATTTCTGTGTCGGACCCTCTGTCAAGTCATGTTTACTGTCACCAAAAGGTTAGGCTAGAGAAGAAAAGAGTAAGGTTGATGAATAGTGCAGAATGTGTGTCAGTGAGATGGAAGAGATGGTATGTACCTGTTTTTGGTAGCGAGAAGCCATCTAGATTTTGCCCTGTCACTTTTAGTTTTTCAAAAGCACATTGCTTTTAGGTCTGGATCCTGAGCATGCCTTAAGGCACTGGGACCTGAGAAACAAATAATTCGTTAATAGGTTTCCTGCCAGGTCTTTGAAGATGGGGGCCTTTCCCTTTGTTGATATGTGTGCCTCCCTTCACTGGATATTACAGCCTCCAGAACTTTTGAGGGAACAGCTATAATTATGCTGGGCTCTCTTATGAGAAAATGGTAGTAAGGAAAACCAGAAACAGTGAAATATATTATATTATCATTCATATGTAAATGTGTTCCAATATAGAGGACTTTAAACTACAAACCAAAATAAACTTCGCCATTCATCTTTGCATAGTTGGTTAAGAACTTTTGCAAAACAGAAAGGTAAAAATACCCACAATATGAGAACATGTTTTTGTTGTACACTTGTACATGCAGAGTGAAATGGTGGATTTCAGGGTCTTTGACTGAGCTGAGCCCGGTCCCCATGCTGGAAAAGAAAGAGACTTGTGATGCCTGTACTCCAAATGGCCTTATGTCCATTTTAGACTGTCTCAAAATAGTAGTTACAGGCGATTTTGGCCAGAGATAAAGGTTAATTTTTCCAGAACTTTACAAGTGATTTTTGAAGTCCGTCTGAGTGACTAACAAATACAGCTGCTAGTAAAACAGTGTTAGGTCCACAAGCCTCTTCCTCCAGCCTTCTAAAGGAATGTGGTTTCCTTCAAAGTGTCTGTCCTTGACTGCATTGTGCTATCATTCTCTGCACTCTTCCAGGATGTCAAAGAGTCTCCTTAGGTCAGTTATCATTTTATAGATAATACTCATGTTTATCTACTAAAGCTTTAACCCTTTTCTTGAATTCACTAGACTGTATAGTGTTCAAAAAGGTGTTTTATTCGCCAAAGCACAGTCCCTGGCACAGTTCCGGGATAATACAGCCTCTGAGCAGGGAGCAGATTCTGAGCCAGCGTCATTTTCAGAGTTAAATACAAGTTGAAAAGTATGAATAAGATAAAGCCCCATCCTAGGACTGGAGGAAGGTTTGAGCAGAACAGGGATTTGGGCTGACTGGGGATTATAAACAGAACTTCTCCTCAGCTATTAGCAATCAGGAGGATGCCAGTGGAGCAGCAGGGCCTTGGAAAGGTACAGCTGCTGGGAGCGGAGTGGGGGTGTCCTGTACCATCCAGTCTTTTTTTGTTTTGTTTTTTTGTTTTAATTTTTTATTGTTATGTTAATCCCCATACATTACATCATTAGTTTTAGATGTAGTGTTCCATGATTCATTGTTTGTGTATAACACCCAGTGCTCGATGCAGAACGTGCCCTCCTCAATACCCATCACCAGGCTAACCCCTCCTCCCAGCCCCCTCCCCTCTAGAACCCTCAGTTTGTTTTTCAGAGTCCATCGTCTCTCATGGTTCCTCTACCCCTCCGATTTCCCCCCTTCATTCTTCCCCTCCTGCTATCTTCTTCTTTTTTTTTTTTTCTTAACATATATTGCATTTTTTGTTTCAGAGGTACAGATCTGAGATTCAACAGTCTTGCACAATTCACAGCACTTACCAGAGCACATACCCTCCCCAGTGTCTATCACCCAGTCACCCCATCCCTCCCACCCCACCCCCCACTCTAGCAACCCTCAGTTTGTTTCCTGAGATTAAGAATTCCTCATATCAGTGAGGTCATATGATACATGCCTTTCTCTGTTTGACTTATTTCGCTCAACATAATACCCTCCAGTTCCATCCACATCGTTGCAAATGGCAAGATCTCATTCCTTTTGATGGCTGCATAATATTCCATTGTATATATATATACCACATCTTCTTTATCCATTCATCTGTCGATGTACCATCCAATCTTAAGACCAGGGAAGGCACAGCTAATTCAGAGTTTCTGGAAAAAAAAAAATGGATTTAATGCTGATTGGCCACTTTCTTTACCTGTAACTTGCAAAGTTTTAAGATACTACCATGTACTCTAGCAAGGATTTTAATACTAGTATATTTGACTTCAATGTCAATTTAATTTCTTATAATATATAACTAGTACTCAAACTACAGTCCCCAGACTAGCACTATCAGCATCATTTAGGAAATGGTAAGAAATACAAATTCTCAGACCTCATCACAGACCTACTGATCAGAAAGCATAGGGGTGCAACTCAGGAATCTGTTTTTTAACAAGCTTTCCCGGTGACCTTGATGGATGCTGATGTCTGAGAACCCCTGCATTATACCAAGCTGCATCATGAATAAACAAACAAGCAGCAGAATCAGACCTATCAGTAACAAGAACAAACAGATGGCTTCTGGAGCTGGGGCGGGAAGTGTGTATGTGAGGGGCAGGGTTGAGCAAAATGGGTAAAGGGAAGTGAAGGATACAAGCCACCCATAGTGGAATGAGTAAGTCATAGGAATAAAAGGCACAGCATAGGAAATATAGTCAATGGTATTTTAATAGTGTTGCATGGTGACAGATCATACCTACACTTGTGGCAAACATAGGTATTATGGTCATTCAAAGGAAGAAAATATAAACTAATATTTTTAAAAATCACTGCCAGTGATTGAGGATTGACTATGTGTCAGTTGGATTTGGAAAGCAATATAGTCTCATTTGATAGATGGAGAAACTGAAGTGCAGTGACAAGATCTAAGTTGTCCAACTTTATGTAAATGATAGGTAATTAGAACCAGAATTTTTATTCTTTGTTTCATATTGAAATGGGCTTAGGTAGAATCTAACATCAGATCAGAGCAAAATTTAAATATCTTTACTGTATGGGCTAGTTTAAGGTTACACACAAAAAAGGATGTTTTACATCATAATGTTTGTTTTGTTTTGTTTTGTTTTGTTTTGTTTTTTACTTCTCCTCCCTCTTGATTTTGTTTTAATCTGAAGCAATGTTTGACTTCAAAACTACAGATTAATGACAAATTATACTGCTTCTGGCATTATCAACTGCTTCTGGGCTCTTTCCATAGTTTCGCTATGGAAAGGGCCCAAATGTCCATTGACTGAATGAATGGATAAAGAAGATGTGGTACACACACAATGGAATCTTACTCAGTCATCAAAAAGAATGAAATCTTGCCATTTGCGACAATGTGTATGGAACTGGAGTGTATTATGCTAAATGAAATAAGTCAAGAGAAAGACAAATACCGTATGATTTCATTCATATGTGTAATTTAAGAAACAAAACAGACAAACATAGGGGAAGAGGAAAAAAATAGGGAAGCAAACCATAAGATACTCTTAAGTATAGAGAACAAACTGTGGCTTGATGGAGGGAGGTGAGTGGGGAATGGGCTAGATGGGTGATGGGTATTAAGGAGGTCACTTGTTCTGATGAGCCCTGGATGTTATATGTAAGTGATGAATCACTAAATTCTACACCTGAAACAAATTTTACCATATATGGCAACTAACTAGAATTTAAATAAAAACTAGAAGTTAAAAAAATCAATAAATTTAAAAAATTATACTGCTTTTGGCTCAAAATAATTTGAAAAAACTTTGTGAACAACGTAGTGTTTGAAAAAAAATTTTTTCTAAGTTAGGTCTTCCAAATTTCAGCTAAGTGTTCTTTCATAATTTTCAGATTGTTTCATCCATATAAAAGAAAGTCATATTCTTAAAAAAAAAAAAAAACCCAAAAAACCAAAAACCAGTCTGAACAATGAAGCAGATTCAGGGTCAAATAAAGTAAGAAATTAATATTATAAGTATTACAATACTAATTGTACTCATAATCATGAGTAACTTTTAAGTTATTACTAATTCTAAAATGCCATTTAAAAGAAATCTACGACTTTTTAAAGGATGCATTCATTTAAAAATATAATACTAGTTTTGATTTACACTATTTATTCCACAGGTAAATCCAGTTGTATATCGCTTGTAACTATCATGTAACTATATGTCTGTTAATTAATATTTTAAAAGATTTGTCTATCATTTAAAGTTTCCCTTGCCTACATCAAACCAAAAATATTTTTAGTTATTGTTTGTAGGCTCTAATATTTAGATGCAATCTAACCCTATCAGGATCTAATTGTGACAAAATTTTAAGCTATTCTTTAATTTAGAATTTGTCACTTCACATAAAAATTTATTGAGAATGGATAAAGCAGTGGGATAATAAATACTGCATATCTGAACTGTAATAGATGCATCCACCTCTTGTCTAAGAAACTCATAATAATTGAGATGTATTATGGGTTTAGAAACAGTTCTGAATCTGGATCATTTCCTATATTGTATTTGTGAGTGGAGTATCTTCTGGAGTATCTTCCTGGAGTATCTTCTTCTGACCTATGGCTCTTGTTTCCTACTTGGTAACATATCTTTACTTACTAATATTTCATGGAAAGATTGGTTTTCCAGTAATAGAGTTTTCAATATGCCAGCTATGGTTGTATAATATTGCTGCCCTCTATTTCTCTAACAGGCATTCTACTTTGCTCTTTTTTCTTTCTATCCCTCTGACTAGATAACATAACATAAATAACATAAAATGACATAAAATGACCTGTCTTAAAGTTCACAGATTCTTTCTTCTGCTTGATCAAGTCTGTTCGTAAAGCTCTCTATTGATGTTGTGTTTTGTTTCAGTTTAGTTGTTATACTCTTTAGCACTTTAATTCTGTTTAGTACTTTTTAATAGTTTGTAACTCTTCATTGATATTCTCATTTTGTTCATGTATGATTTTCCTGATTTTGTCTTGTCTTCTGACTGTGCTTTCTTGTAGCTCATTGAGTTTCATTAATATAATTAGTTTGAATTCTTTGTCAGGTAGTTTATAGGTTTCCATTTCTTTAGGGTTGATGACTGTTGATTTGTTTTTTTTTTCCTTTAGTATGGTCATATTTCCCTGATTATTCATGTTTCTTGTAGCTATGTGTTGGTGTCTGTGCTTTTGAAGAAGAAGCCTCTTCTTCCAGTCTTTATGGTTTGACTTTGGCAGGGGAAAGACTTCCACCAATTAGCCTAGCTAGAGATTCTAGAAACCTCTCAATTTTTTTTTTTTTTTGAATGTGCATGTTCTACACCTATCTCTCACTTCTGAAGGATAATTCTCAGGATTATATATTTTCTCCTAATCCCACAAAGCCATGCTTGGTGCTAAGAGACTCCTGCCCCTTTTAGCTTGGGCAGGACACTGGAATGTTGGATGTAAGCCCCACTTCTCTCACTCTCTCCTGAAGGATAAAATTCAGTATTATGCATCTTCTCTATATCCCAGGGAGCTGAGCCTGCTGCTGAGACCCTTGATAGCTGCTGAGGTCCACAGGCATTCTACTTTAGTGATTTCTCCATTAGATGTATTACTGGTGTTATGCTGATGTCCAAAATGATAGGAGAAGTCTTCAAAAACCATTCTTTGGCAAGATTTTTCATACGTTCAGCACATGACACTTCCTTTTTTATATTATTAAATATCTTCAAACATAAATAGCTGAAGACCCAACTATTTAATCACGTCATGTCACAGTAGCATATGAGCTGCTCAATCAATAAACTATTACTCCTTATTTGCTTGAGAAACCATATATCCACTTCATAATTAGTTATAGGACATATTCTAGTTGATTTCCCATTTTTACAGATGAGTGCTTATATATTCCTATCTTTCAAAAGTCTTGTTTCAAATGGCATTTCATTTATTAATAATATATAAACATTCAGTTGTTAAAATAATGACTGTGTTTATATATTTCTTGGAATCACCATATTCAAAGTTAAAATATATGTATTTTTAACATTAAGATGCAATTTACAAATCCTGGAGAAAAGCTCATTCTTGGGGATGATGCTACCACAACATCATCATTATTTTGTATTAGTTTCTACATTGGCATATATCCTACATCTAAAGAAGACAATAATTCTCAAAGGAGTAAATCAAGCTGGTTCAGCTATTCAGAGTTATACCAGAATTAGCATTCAGATGATTCTACTGGGAAATTGGAACACTATGGTGGGCTACGGCTGCTTCTCCTTTCTCTTCAGACTACAGTAGACAATAAGCTCCACAAAGTATTGTGAGTTTTAAAAAAATGAGCCTGGGTTTTGTAAACACGCAGGTCTGGAATCAGATCCTAGTTCTGCCATTTACTGACTAGAGAAACTTCAGTAAGTTACTCAGCTTCTATGAATTTTATTTTCCCACTTGTCAAATAGGAAAAATTTCAAGTTCTTTAGAGGTTTCAATGAGGTAAAAAATGTGTGATGATGACTTATAAACTGTGCCATTTCTCACAATTCCACCTATTTCCATGGCTTCCAACAGAGATGATCCAGGACCTCTGGAGAGTGAAATCTTAAGGGGTATAGTTCTGGAATCGGAATGTCTGCATCTGAATTCCAGGTTCCAGGCCTTCTGGCCTTGTGATTCTGTGCTCCTCTCCTAGGACTGTATAAGAGTGAAGGGGGGAACATGCAGAGTAAGGTGCTTAGGGCAAAACGGATACACAGAACCACTTATTCCATGTTAGCTATTGCTACCATTGCATTCTTTATGTCTGGGCTGAAATGCTCCACCTGTTACATGGCTTGGGGAAATAGCTATAGCTGCTCCGTGTTTAGGTGTTTCATTAACAATGTTGATTCTCAACAGTAATCCATGATGGTCATTGTTAACAAAGATAGATACACATGTTAAGAGGATTATTTCCAAATGGAAGCATTATTTAGTGTGTCTTTCAACCTCTCATTCTCAGCATCCATAGTTTAAAAAGTTGTTATTAAAGTTTCTAGGTATTTGACTGGCCTAAATTCATGAAAAAAACTTTTTTTTTTCCAGCATATTATCCATTGCTATAGATAGCATGCTTCTCTTTCTTTCCTTCCTTCCCTTGCTCCCTCCTTCCTTCCTTCCTTCCTTCCTTCCTCCCCTCTCTCCTTTATTCACACATCACACAGTCATTTTTTTAAAATTTCATTTATTTATTTGTCAGAGAGAGAGAGTGCACAGGCAGGGGGAGTGGCAGGCAGAGGGAGAAGCAGGCTCCCGCTGAGCAAGGAACTCAATGCGGGACTCAATCTCAGGACCTTGGGATCATGACCTGAGCCAAAGGCAGACCCTTAACCAACTGAGCCACCCAGGCGTCCCCACACAGTCATTTAACAAGTTCCTTTATGTGGGCTCTGGAGTGGGAAGGCCAGGGTTTGAATCCTGGCACCAGATTAATTTTGTGACACTGAATAAGTTATTTAACCTCTCTGAGCTTTGTGTCTCGATCTGCTAACTTTAGATAATAGTAGCACCTACCTCTAAAGATTGTTTTAAAAATGAAATGAGAAAATGCAAATCTCCTTACACAGTGCCAGGCATACAGGGCTCAACCAGATAGCTATTATAAGTATCCTTTTTATTATTAAATAATTTTATTATTACTCCCTTTGATCCTCATCTCCTCCTATCACTGCTGTCTCTACTACTATTTGCCAGCACTGTACCAGAGGCTGCGTTTACAGTTACAGAAAAAAACAAAAAATAGAATAAAACAAAATTGTTGTCTTTGTCCTTATGAAATGCACATTCTGGTGATGGGTATTAAAGAGGGCACATTCTGCATGGAGCACTGGGTGTTATACGCAAACAATGAATCATGGAACGCCGCATCAAAAGCTAATGATGTAATGTATGGTGACTAACATAACATCATAAAAAAAAGAAAAAAAGAAATGAACATTCTGTGAGTAAACAAAGAAAGAAATTAAGTGTAGGATTATAATTTTTGATAATTGAAGGACAAACACTTTTGGGGGATAATTGGGAGTGACTGGACGGGGCCAACTTAGGTTGTTTGGGAAGGCCGTCTGAACCTTTTGTGGAAGTTGCACTTAAGCCAAGACCCAAAGAGAAGCTACAAATTTGAAAAACAGAAGAGCCTGGATGTGTAAGGCACTGAAAACAAATTTAGTAGGTGGAATGAGAGATGGAGTGCTAGATCTTAGACAATGCAGAACTCATATGTAGGGGAAAAGCTGGATTTCATTTAAGTGTTTATTTGAAATATTTGTCCTTATTCTTAAAAGGATTGTGTGTCTGTTGCTGATGTTATAGATTTTGCTCTTCTTTTTTATAGCCTTTAAACCTGTTGGAATGTTTATTGGGCATTCTGTTATGCTGAACATGTACAAAATAGCATACCTGCCATGAGAAAAATAAATAAATAAATACACCAAGTATCAAATAAACAATGTTAAAAGTCTTCAAATTATGCATCAGTTAAAATTTTAATTTACTAAAGCTGTTTTCTTAATTCTGTAGGCTTTGTTCACAGATGGCAATATTTAAATCATGGAGTTAACATAAAGTGATAAAAGAAAAAGATCTTGGTGGTGTGATGTATCCAGTAAACCAGAACTGTGCAAATTCACCAATTAAATTTGACAACTCCTTAAAAGATTTAATCCCACAGATGCAATATGACAATCCCAAAGTGGGAACAGTACATGAAAATGCCACATCCTGCTCATTCACTTAGCTGTTCTTTGTTAAGGCTGCACAATCAGAATTGCATTTAAGGAGTAGATGCTGGAAAATTCAGTTAGTACACAGACACCATATGCAAAACCCTGTCTTCGTCACTTGGAGGATGCAAATGAAAATCTTTGAATTTTAAATACTTCCTATTGGACTGATTTTATTTTTCATGCCTTTTTCTTGTTTGTGCTAAAATGTAACAGCAACGAGATTCAACCCACTTGAAATGATTTAGCAATTTTTTGTTTTTTTTCTAGAAATAATTTCCTAAAATGAAATGAAAAATAAAACATAGTTGTGTTTTGCTGTTCCTGGACAATAATCTCTGTATTTGAAAAGCTCTTTAATTTAGGCCTAGGGTTTAAATTAAACTTTCTAATAGCAGTGGTTTTACATTCTTTTCAGGTAGACACGTTGTTCAGTGCTGTGATTAATTGGTCAAGCCTGATTCCTTATATTTAGATCCCACTTGTAAGTAGAAGTGAGAAATGAATTGTGCCAAGAGCCTTCATTCTATTTTTATTAATAGAGTAGATTACATAGATCATGAAAACAATCTTCTAATTTATAAGAGTCAATCTAATACCTTGTTAAACAAGAGTTATTATTATTGAGCTTAAACTACTGAAGTGTGTTATACCAAAGGGCCACTTCCCATTTTGAAGAATACTGCCGTGAACACTAGCATATTAACCACATGCTAATAGGCTCTCGGCAGCCTGATAAGTTATTGATTATCTTAGCTGGCATAATTCATATGAGGAAGAGACACTGTAGTTAACTGGAATGTAAGTTCTTCCTTTTTGCAACTTGAAACAGACTCACATGCTCATCAGTCACTTTATTCAGGGCCATGGTAACAGACAGAAGGCTTTGTCCACAGGTGGATGGGTCCTTTCAGAAAGGAGCAGTGCTGAGCACCATTAAACTCTGGCCCAGAAAATTTCAACTCCTATTGTACCTATTAATCTAAACAGTAACTGAAATGCCAGATGGAAGAGCAATTCAGAGCCACTTGCCATTGTTCTCTTGCTAATGCGAATGGTAAAATTATACTGAATTTTGTATTTTGTTCATTTTTACCAAGACAGAACTGAAATGGAAAAGGATAAAGAGTATATGTGATTATAAAGGGCTATGTTAAAAAAAAAAGCATTCACATGGTAACAGTCAGCCATATTATTTTAAAGCTTTTCTATAGAAAAGATTTTTCATTGTGAATAATATTTAAACACATGCAAAAAAGTAATTTTACAGAGGACTTTCTCCACACAAAGTTGTGATCTGTGTGGTTTGTTATGTTCACTGGAAATTGGAACCCTTACAACCTGTGCTTCAGCTGACACCTTTCTCCTAACATTACTGATTTTTATAATGGGAAGAGAAATGCACATTGAAAATTGTAAAGTGGCAATAAAATAGCTTTTAAATAAGGAAATATATTATTGTGAAGTAATGTAGGCATTATAAATTGGCAAGATTTCATGACACATTGCTATGTCTATTCATTTGTGGAAATGTTTGAAATTGCTCAAAAGGGCTTGGTTTCATGTTTTGGAGGAATGGTTAAGTTTAGTATGACAGTTTGCTAAAAAGAGGAATAGCAACAGGAAAAAAGAATTATGATCTCTTGGTGAATAATTCACCTTTTAATAGGTTTTTTTTCCCCAGACAAATTACATAATATTTTGCCAAATAGAGGATCAGATTTCAGTTGCAGCCATTTATGACAGCTAGGTGAATGAAGTTTCTTCCGGCATTCCTCACTAATATCATCCAAGAGGGGCTTGTTCAATTGTCTTGATCAGAAATTTTTTCCTCTTTCATAATTGTACATAATTATAATAGCATAATTGTAATGGCAATCACAAAAATTCTAAAGAAATACGTCAATTGTTAAAGTGGCAGCAGGTCTGATGAGCCACTTAAAATATTGTAGTATGATGTTTAAGAATTTGGGCTCAGCAGCAAAAATGTCTGGATTAAATACCAGCAGTGTGGCCTTAGGCAAGATAATTCACCTCCATAATCCTCAGTTTATTCAACAACAAAGTGGGAATAAAATACCTACGTGATATAAATTGTGTTAAGAATTAAAAGAGAAAATGCATGGAAAATCCTTAACAAGGCATGTAGCATGGATTAAACATATAATTATATCAGTGTTACCTAGTCCAACTTTCCTGAGTTCACGGTGGAACTAGACAGCCAAAGTACTTATAGTTATCATCATTAACCATATAAATAAAAACATATAATTAATAGCAATGCCATGACTACAAAGGAGCAGCCTCTTAGAAGTGAGTTGCATTTTAGATCGTATTACTCAGGAAATGTGAGATCAAGTTCTTCTCACTTATATGAGTATATTGTAGAATTTTATTATGCCTACATATATATTTATTAGGATATATGTATATATATATATACATATATATATATAAAGTTTTAAAAATTTTCTGTGGTTAACTGAGAGACTCTATCATAGTTCATAACTTTGTTATAGGTTCTCAGTCTCTATCTGCCGGCCATGAGTTTTATTCTTAACTCAGCCTTTCATTGGTTACACAAGAATATACAGTGTCTCTATTTCCACCTCTATCCCCACTCACAGGAATACTCATCCCTCCCACTGTCCCCTCAGACTAAGTAGTAGCATTATGTTGATATGCCATCATCTCATTTTTTTTTTAACTAAGAAAGTTATCAATTCTATTTATGAAGCTTTGTTCCAAAGACTTCAGTACAGGATATGAATTTTTATTATCACACCTGCCAGTCAGCTTAAGTTACTAGTGATGAATATACCGTGGCCTTGAGTTAATATCAAACTTAAAGAAAACAAAAATAATGTAGCTTCTTTACTATAGCTAGAAAATGATGGAATTAGTGGATTCAGCTAACATTGCTATTATAACAGCATTTGAACTTATAAACCTATAGGCACTCCTCTTTCACAGATTAGGAAATCAAGATTTAGAGTAGTTAAATGAATTGTCCAAAGACCCATACATAGTAACAGGGTGGAAATTAAGGCTTAAAAGTTTTAAATGTTTGGAGACTCAGATTCAGCACTTCCAGCCCTTACAAATTCCTGGGGAGATCTGTTCTCTACCTTGAACTACTGAACTATTAACTCTAATACATCATCTTTCACTTTCACACACTGAGGGATGCCATATCATTAGAACCAAAGAGACACTGAGTACAACTTATAATGATATGTTTAGCAGCAATTTTATTTTAATGCTGTTCAGCTTTATTCAGTGTCTCCATATTCAGTGACATAGAAACATAAATCCACTTTTAAAAATTCAAACCTTGCCTCTAAGATTCTGATCTCACAAATAAAACTTTCTGAACCCATATAAATTGCACTGTCTTTTTCTACATACTCACTCATCTTTCTGAATGCTACATAATATGATTCTGTTTTGTATAAATGTAAAAGTTAAGCAATATTTATTGGCTACCTACTTTCTTGCAATAGTTAAATCATGAATTTGGCTGGTATTTTGTATTGAAAGGACCAAAAAGAAGAACAACAGGAGATACACTAAATTTTTGAATTGTTATAAAATCTTTTTCAGATCAACACTTTTCTGAAATAGCAGAAAATTTAGAAATGAGAGCGATTTCAATTTAACAAAATCAGCACATATCAATAGCTAAGAACTTGAGGTCTTTAGTTAATGAGAGCTAAGTTTAATACTGTTTGTAGAAACTTAGGGAAAAGTTCAGCTGCAGATTTCTAAGTGATCATAAAGCGATACAAAAGTAGATACTCCATGGTATTCTGACCCTCACTTTCCCTTCTTCCTTCTCTGTGGACGTAAGTAGGTCTAGGACTTCATCACTACTAGTTCTATGACTTTTGGACAAATTATATAATCTATTTTGGCTCACTGTTCACAAAAAGTTGATGGTAAAATTAATGAAATGATGTAAGTGAAACCCCTAATGCAGTGACCCAAAAACTATGGCCCTCCAGCCAAATCCACCTTGCTACCTATTTTTGTAGATACAGTTTTATTGGAACAAGGCATTATTTTGTGCTACAATGACAGAGTTAAGTAGTTAGAACAGAAGCCATATGGCTCACAAATCTTAAAATATTTACTTTCTGACCTTTTAGAGGAAAAGCTCTAATGCATTATCTAATGTGATTTTTTTCTTCCTCCCATCCTCCTAACTTTCTTTCTTTCCTTCTTTATGTTTTCCTTCCTTCCCTCCTTCCTTCCTTCTTTCCTTCTTTCTTCTTTCCTTCCTTCCTTCTCCCTCCATCCCTCCATCCTTCCCCCACCTCTTCTTCTGGAAAAATGTACTGTGCACTATGTAAGCTGAGTTCTAAGCTGAGCTCTGAAAAAATATCAACAAGCTCCAAAACAATCTTGAGAAATAATAAAGCCAGAGGTATCAGTCACCCTGATTTCAAACTATACTGTAAAACTATAGTAATCAAAACCATATAGTATTGGCATAAAAGCAGACACATTGATCAATGGAATGGAATAAAGAGTCCAGAAATAAATACATGCACATACAGTCGATTAATTCACAACAAAGGAAGCAAGACTATACAATGCAGAAAGGACACTCTCTTCAATAAATGGTGTTGGGAAACCATATACACTATATTTAAAATCTTATACCTCATACAAAAATCAACTCAATATGCATTAAAGACTTGAATGTAAGACCTGAAACCATAACCTCCTAAAAGAAAATGTAGGCAGTGAGCTCCTTCACATCAGACTTAGCAATTTTTTTTTTTTTGATCTGACTCCAAAGACAAGGGAAACAAAAGCAAAAATAAACAAACGAGACTACATCAAGCTAAAAGGCTCCTTCACAGTGAATGACCATCACAAAAGGAGAAGGCAACCTCCTGAATGGGAGAAGATATTTACAGATAAGGGATTAATATCCAAAATATATAAAGAAGTCATACAACTCAATAACTAAAAAACAGTCCAATTAAAAAATAGGCAGAGGATCTGAAAAGACATGTTTCCAAAGAAGACATACAGATGGTCAACAGGCACACAAAAGGACACTCAACATCATTAATCATCAGTGAAATGCAAACTGAATCCACAATGGGTTAATATCTTACACCTGTCAAGAAGGCTGCTATCAAAAAGACAAAAAATAACGTGTGTTGATGAAGATGTGGAGAAAAGGGAAACCTTCTGCACTGTTGGTAGGAATGTAAATTGGTGCAGCCACTATGGAAAACAGTGTGGAGTTTCCTCCAAAAATTAAAAATAAAGCTACCATATTATTTAGTGATTCCAGTACTGGGTATCTATCCAAAGAAAATGAAAACAGCAATTTGAAAAAAATGTATACACCCCTAAGTTTATTGCAGCATTATTTACAATAGCCAAGATATGGAAAATCCATTGATGGATGGATGGATACAGAAGATATAATGGGATACTATTCAGCCATAAAAAGATGGAAATCTTGACATTGCAACAACATGAATGGACCTTGAGGGTCTTAAGTTAAGTGAAATCAGTCAGACAAATAGTGCATGATTTTACTTATATGTAGAATCTAAAAAAACAAACAAAATAAAACCCAAATTCAGATACAGAGAACAGGTTGTTGGTTGCTAAAGGGAAGGCTGGCTAGGGGGTTTGGGGTGGGAGGGCGAAAGGATGAAGAAGTATAAAACTCCAGTTATAAATAAACGATGGGTATGTAAACTTTAGCATGGAGATATGGTCAATAACATTGTATTAATTTGTAAGGTGACAGATGGTAACTAGAATTATTGTGGTGACCATTTTGCAGTATATACAAATGTCGAATCACTATGCTATATACCTAAAACTAATATACTATTCTATGTCAATTATGCCTCAATAAATAAAAAATACCCATTTTATACAATGTAGTCAAATAAAATAATTAGCATACAGTAAAAGCTATTATAAAATAATTGCATATAGATAGGTTTCCTAAGTAGGTCTCAAGGATTCAGGGAAAGCTTTCTAGAAGAAAAGATCTATAAGTTGAAATCTGGAAAATGAGTGTAAGTCAGTAAGAAAGGAGAGAGGCACAGAAAGAATGTTCCACCAGTGGGGATAATAATCATAAAGGCATGATCACAGAGAGAAGACACTTTCCAGAACCACAAATAGCTCAGTGTATTAGGCACTTTATACAGAGGGATTATGCAGACAGATGAGGTTAGACAGCTGAGTAGGGCCTTATAAGCCATTGTCCAGAAAACTGAATTTATTATACCAAAAGCTGTATGAATGGGTTGCAGACAGGAGGTTCTTGGCATCAAAGTAAGATAGCCAAATTCGTCATTTAAAAGATTAAATGGTTGCAGTTTTAGAAAGGGGATTGAGGCAAACAATTTAGGCATAGAGACAAGTTGGGACTGTAATGTACTTCATGATGATTATAGTTAACAACACTGTATTGTATATTTGAAATTTGTTTATAAAGTAGTTCTTAACAGTTCTCATCACAAGCAAAATTTTTCGTAACTATGTGAGATGATGGACATTAACTAAACTGATGGTGGTAATCATTCTGCAATATATACAGATATCAAATCATTACATTGTATACCATAAAGTTATTCAATGTTATGTTTCAACTATATCTCAAAAAGTCTGGAAAATAAACCCTTAAGTTCTGCCTTCTTAGAAATTCTGAAGCTTTAAATAATGGTACAGCGTAGACATTTAAGAAATGCTTGTTGATTGAAGAAAACTGTTAATGAGTGGGTGAAATTAGTATGGAAATATAAGGCCAAATGAAAGGTTCCTAATTTAAAGTCTTAGCATTTCTCTTGTGGTTAGTGTGAGGGTAGGGCAGTAATGTGCTTATAAATATTTTAACAAATGCCAGGCCTAAGTGAAAGGGAACAACTCAGTCATTTAAGCTGAATTAAGTTCTGTGAGAGGCTCTTTATGTAATGGTAAATTGATATAAATCAACATGGAATGCTAGACAAATTCAGAATTTTTCAGGTAGGTAGCATCAACAAACAAAATTAAATCAGTGTTTTCCTACAGAAATTTCAGAAGCTTTGACTAAGACTTAGATCATTGCCTAATGGTAAATAAGCAATGGGATTCTTCCCTCAGGTGGGGGAAGGGGGATTGCTGAGTTTAGGATTATAACAAAGGATAGTAAAATACAAAAAAGGAAGTCAATAATATTTTGTAGAAATTAACTGAGAATTCCTTAGTGTTTTCTGCTTGTAAAAGTCTGCACAGCAGGAGGAACCAACACAATTAATGGGGACCCTAGAACTAAATCTTCTACAAGTTTTGTCACTCTGCAATTATAACTCTTAAGAGAATATACCTTGTTGGATATACCATCAAAGGACAGCTAGTATCTGACCAGAATATGAATGATAAAAAAGGAAAAGGGTATGCAATGATTAGAAAATCCTAAATTGGGGGCTTGTGGACCTTTGACCTAATTTAATTTACCCTTATCAAAAACTTGTTCATGTTTCTTTTCCTTAGAGAAAATTCAAGGCCTGGAGATTAATTACATAAATGAAATGCAATCTCAGAAAAATTTGGCACATTATACCTCCAATACTAGTGATAAAATTTCCCAGAATTGATTTTAGAATTGATTTAGAAAAATTCTAGATATGTGTAGTCTCTTAGAGATTAGAGATTTACCTTCCTAGGATATATTATATTCTCAATTATGAATTTTTGTTGTTGGTAGAATTGCAATTTCTCTTTGGAGGCTTTATATCTCTTCCGGATTAATGCTTTTAGCAAATAGATGGAAACAATGTTTGAATTTTGTATTTTAAGCTTCACAAAAGAAGGAAGTCACAAGGAAATTTTATAACCTTTAAGTCATGATTGAGAGAAGTAGAAGAGGACTTCTATAAATCACTAAAATATAACAGACCTGGCATGTTGTTGATTTTTCCACAACAAGACAAATAAATATTAAGGTTGAGATCTAGAGGGATAGTAGAAGGAAATAGCACAAGTACACAATAATAAAGTAGATGGCTTTAGGTAGTACTGAGAGCAATATTACGTTTGGATTGGGGACCAGTGGGAAACAGTGGATCACATTTTATTTATAACCATAAGATCTTGTACAAATTTGTACCTATTCATATTTGTTTGTTTTTCCTACAAGAAACACAGGAATATTTCAGGTGCTAGTACAAGGAATAAAAGGGTCACATTTTGACAAGTATGTCATAACAGAAGCAGTCTTTATCTTCCTTTGGGCTCCACAGGATATTGGGCAAGATTGGGTAAAGGCTTGGATGAATAATTTATTACTTAAATGGGATCAGTCCCTAATACTTTCAAGATATCAGTAGATTCCTTGGCCTGGGTGGTTTCATGGACCTCAACTAATTCATCAAGCTGGGATTGAGTTAAGTACACAGGATTAAAAAACACCTATTTAAACTATTAGTGTAGGTTGCATGCAAGAGATGTGGGGTATTTCAGGAAACAGTCCATCTGAAAAACAGTTGATTTGATATATACATTTAAAAGGAATTTCTCAATAATAAATGTATTTGTATTATCACAAAGGAGGAAAGTTGGCTCCAGAGAAGGCTGAAAATGATTGCTGTATACTGGGTGAGGGAGAGAGTCTGAGGGTATGTGAAAAATCTACCACTTCAGTAGTCTGAAGATTCCTAAGACTGGTGTGAAAATTATGGTAGAATTAATAGTTGACAGAATAAGCCCTGTTTTACTTAGAAAGTTTTGCTGCTGTCCTTCTACTGTCAGAGTAGCCAGTTGGTTAGGTTCTAACAGGATGCCTGGAGGCCAGCAAAGAGGGAGTCATGGCCAATTATGAGTAAATCAGATGCCTGACTTGGCAGCACTCCAAAATAAAACCACAAGAAACCAGATCAAACCAGACAGGCCTAAGATGGCTGATGAAGTAGGCTAAAGTTCATATTAGTCCTTCATCCTACTACATTAACTACTAAATCTCCTCCCTAAGGGTGCCATGACAGGAAACCCCTGACCCAAAAAGGAAGAAAAAGTGCTTCACCCTAACTTCCAAGAAATTCCCACCTCAAGTAGTGAATATTCCAGCCCCTTGTTAATAACTGGTCTCCCTTATGCTCACATGCTCTCACATCTTGAGAGTGTACTTTTGCTTTAATAAACTTTCTGTTGGGCTTCTAGTCTGCTGTGTTGTGTCTGCCCTTGAATTCTTTCCTTTGACAAGACCAAGATCCTCCCACGACATCTTTTAGACAGGCTGGGTCAAGGCCTCAGGACCCCACATCCCCCCAGTTCACCAGGCAACACTATTACCAGAGATGGTTCTATTTCATAGTTTAACAAAAATCTTGAAAAGTGGTTGCTACAGTCTCCCTTGGAGCCCCTTTCTAACCCTCAGGGACCTCTAGTTCTTTTCTGTTTGTTGTTCTTGTTCTTAAGATGAGATTTTTCATTATTGAAATGATTTTTCAATTCATTTTCTATTTGGCCTTTTTGTTTATGAAACCAACAAAGGTCTTTGATACAGAATTTTTATTGTTTTTGTAGGGTGCGGCTGTTCTCCCTTCATCTACTTATTTTTAAATTCTTGTTTTATTTTGAGGGTTCCCCCCATCTAAATACTCTTCAAGGCATTCTGCCAAAGGCAGAAGTTAATATAATGTAGTGAGTACCATTCAAACTTTTTTTTTTTTTTTAATACCAGATCAGCAATTTCTGGTTTTAGGTCATCTACAAAACGGTTGGAGAGGATAGTGGAAATGTTAGCGTCCAGACCTCATGCTGAATGTTATCTAAAGACACTAATTATCTCTGAAGTCTCCTATGAATCTACTCTTTTGCTGTTTGTAAGATTGAACCAGGTTCATATTAATTTAGCAAGACCTAAGATAGAGCTCCTAAAGTAGGTTGTCCTAACTTATGTGCCCTTAGATATTTCATTACAGGAAAGCTTATTTCATTAACCTTCAAATCCTTTTTAGGGTCCTGCAATGAGCTTTTTGAGAGCAAATTTTTGCATTTTCTGGCTCCACCAAAAGATGTACTAATTGAGGAGTGTATGTGCTATGGTGAGCGCTGTGAATTGTGTAAGACTGCTGAATCACAGACCTGTACCTCTGAAACAAATAATACATTATATGTTAAAAAAAAGAAGAAGAAGAAGATAGAAGGAAGGGAAAAATGAAGGGGGGGAAATCGGAGGGGGAGATGAACCATGAGACACTATGGACTCTGAGAAACAAACTGAGGGCTCTAGAGGGGAGGGGGATGGGGGGTTGTGTTAGCCTGGTGATGGGTATTAAAGAGGGCACGTTCTGCATGGAGCAGTGGGTGTTATACGCAAGCAATGAATCATGGAACACTACATCAAAAACTAATGATGTAATGTATGGTGATTAACATAACATAATTTAAAAAAATGTACTAATTGATAAAGGTCAGGGAGACCTCAAGTGTATGTGCCCAGGACAAGTCTTTTTTTTTTTTTTTTTTTTAAGATTTTATTTATTTGCCAGAGAGAGAATGAGAGACAGAGAGCATGAGAGGGAGGAGGGTCAGAGGGAGAAGCAGACTCCCTGCTGAGCAGGGAGCCTGATGTGAGACTCGATCCCGGGACTCCAGGATCATGACCTGAGCCGAAGGCAGTTGCTTAACCAACTGAGCCACCCAGGCGCCCAGGACAAGTCTTTTTTAATAAAAAGAGTTTTAATAAAACTCTTTTCCTTTCTGTTCTGGGATATTCGTAGTCCTTAACAACATCACAGAAATATGCAATGATAGGGTTTGAAGTCCATGCACAGGGATTTCCTTCATAAGCAGCTTAAATTTGTAATGAATGTTTCAGGAAAGAGGGAAAGGAAGATTAAGGAGTCCATTGGATTGAATTAAATTTGTGGCTGGAGCAAGAAGAGGTAAGGGAAAGGTGGGATACAAACAGGAAAGTCAAACAAATTTTGCCTCTTGTCTCTTTCCAGGGAGTCTTTTAGGGAAGTAACACTGCAGTTCAGATAGTATTTGAAAGCCTCATCATACTATTTAAAGAAGGTGGACCATTGAGTAGTCCAGATTTCATTCCTTTTTGTTTGAAAGCTTCTCTCAAATGAACATTCCTGTTTATATATAAAAGTTCCCAAAAGCATCACTGTGATTTGAAATTGTCTTTCACCAATGTGAAATTATCCTATTTAGTGGCGAGGCATGCATGAATTGGCAAAACAGAATTCATAGTAGTTCTAATGGAAACAAATACAAGATTGAGGAAAGGTCTTACAAGATTTTGCAAAGGTGACACAAGGGCTAAATTTGTCTAAAGTACATTATTGTAGTGAGACCGACTGAACTTGAATCTGACTTCAGGAAGAAACTTATTGGCCCTTTCTGTCCTTTCACTATTGACTTCCTTTATAGGCAAACAAAACTAGACAAACTGTACAAGCAGATAGACAGTAGGAGAAATTTTAATAGTTAAATTTTCAAGGCAAAAAATATAATCTGATCAGAATTCAAAAGCCTCAAAATAAAAAAAATAAATATAAAGTTGTAGGGCTGAATGAAATGTTTAGAAATCAAATTCAGTACAAACTTACTTTGGTCTTAATTTGGCCTTTCTTTAACAGGTGGATTTGAAGGAAGTGGCAGATGCACACACTGTTAGTGGGTTGGATGCCCTAGTCTGCTGTGACAGGTGTCTTAGATGAATTTTGGTGGAAATTCCACTTCTGTCAAATCCCAACAGCCAAAGACTACCAGGAACCCATTGTTCTAACACACAAAATTAGCTGCAGCAAGAGAAGGTGCATCCCAGAGGAACCATGGGATCCTCTCAAGAAGTGTAGGAGATAGTCTCATAGGTTTTGGCTGTGTCATGTTCTGAGTGTTGTTCCTTTTCTGTTGGAAATATCATTATCTGATTGTCAGCAAGGGTGGTAGTCTTCACTTTCTGTGATTGTCACAAGAGTATAATTTCAAATTCTCACACTAATGTAATCCTTCAGAGTATGCTGTGGGACTACATTATAGATGAAGGCAATGCTTTATCCTGATTTTTCATTAACATGAGCTCTTTATGTAGTATTTGGTTTGAGGTCATGAGACACCAAATTTCTTATTACTTTTCAATTCCTTTGTTTTTGCTTACCATGTGCCAAGCACTGTTCTAGCCTTTAGACATATAATAGTGTTTAAAACAAAAACGTAAAATCCTTGCTGTTTTAATAGAGCTTCTCTTCTACTGTTCTAGCGGAGGGGATAGTAAACAAACAATGTACAACTGAATATATTCTGGGCAACAATAGTGCTATTATTTGGGCAAATAAAGAAAGGTAAGATGATAGAGGACCCAGACCAGGGTTTGGTAGTTGTGTGTTATTTTAAAGAATCAACAAGAGGACTTCTCTGAAGTGGTGACTTTGAGCAAAGATCTGAGTGAAAGAAAGGAGTAATCCTTTTGAAGATCTGAGGGAATAAATAGTGTTGCAAGAAGAGAGCCAGATAAAGGCCAGGGTGGCTAGAACAGAATAAAATGGAAAGTGTCATGAGATGAGGTCAGAGAGTAACTAGATCACATGGAGTCTTGTATACAGTGTGATACAGGGTTTGGATTTCCTCCTTAGTCATGAGAGACTATGAGAAGTCTTGGGCATTTTTGAGCAGGAGATTGACATAATCTGTTTTTTTCTTTCTTTCTTTCTTTCTTTCTTTCTTTCTTTCTTTCTTTCTTTCTTTCTTTCTTTCTTTTTTTTTTTCCTTTTATATATTACTCTGGTTGCTGTGTGTAAGATTGGCAATAAGGAGTCTGAATGAAAGCAAGGAATAGAAGTCGGCTGCAATAATCACATGAGAGATGATAGCGACTTGACCAGTTTGATTAGAAAGTTGTCAGATGAGCTTGTTGTCAGGATATGGCTTGAAGTTAGAGTCCAAAGGACTGGCCAGTGGATTCGATGCAGTGATTATAGAGTAGAATAAAGGATCGTCCCTGAGTTTGGGGCCAAATTAACTGAGTAAATAGTGGAGCCATTTCAGAAAGGGAGAAGCTAGGAGAGAATGGGAGAATTGGGGGAAAGATCCAGAGCTCTGTTTGAAATACTTCTTGAAAGTCCGTTGTCACTGTCAAGTAGGCTCAGGGATGTGGGTGGAACTGGTGATATGCTGGGAGCCACTGGTGTACAAAGAAGAATTGAAGCTGTGAATGGAGGAGGTCACTGTGGATGAGTATAAAGAGACATAAAAAGGGGACTGAGTTCTGGGGCACTCCAAAATATAGAATTCTAGAAGAGGAAAATTTCCCAGCAAAAGACATAAAGTGAAGCAGACAGTGAGGTAAAACATAATCCAGGGTACAGATCTTCTGGATTTCTGATGGGCTTACATCTGGATAGACCCATGCTAACCTGAAAATATCATAAATCAATAATGCATTTAATACACTCAGCCCACCAGACATCCTTGCCTAGCCCAGCCTACCTTAGATATGCTCTGAACACTTTACATTAGCTTACAGTTGAACAAAATCATCTAACACAAAGCCTACTTATAATAATAAAGTGTTGGATATCTGACGTAATTTACTGAATACTGTACTGGAAGTGAAAACCAGAATTGCCGTATGGGTACAGAACAGGTGTCAGTGTATTTCACCCTGGAGAGTGCACGGATGACCTGGAAGCTGCAGCTTGCTGCCAGCATCAGGAGAAGAGTATTGTGCAGCCCATCACTAGCCTGGGGGAAAGGGAAAAGTTCGAAATTCAAAGTTCAAAGCATGGTTTCTACTGAATGCGTAGAAAAATTGTAAGTTGACCCATTATAAGTTGGGGACCATCTGTACATGATTTCCTGAAAGCAAACTGAAGACAGTGGTTCTGCCTGAGGGAGTGATCAATTGATCACTCCTCCAAGCTGTCCTAAGGCACCTTGTAGAAGCTTTCAAAATATTTCTCTAGGAGCAAGCAAAAGAATTCATGTTATAATACTGATTTATTATGTGTATTTTCTGTATATATTTTCTAATCAATTTCATTTTACTTTGATGACACAGAAATTGAGCTATTTTGTGCTTCTATAGTATTTACGATTTAGGTAAATAAATAAGGTTGGTCAGTTAACTTAGGGAATGATGATTCAAAATTAGGGAGAGGTTGTAAAGTGAGATCTGCTTGAATCTCCTCTATATCATCCTCCCTAGCCTCCCAAAGACTATCTCTAACATGCCAGATAGTCTTATACTGTCAACCCAAATAACTGAAATCAAAGTATACACACTACTAGCAAGTTTTTAAGTTATTTATAGTTTTCTAAAATCATTTATTAAAAGAACATTCTTATTTAGGTTAATTCTAATGTTTTATTTCCTTAACTTTTACTTATTAGTCCTAGATGTCTCCCTGAAATAAAACAAAATAGATTAAATTCTTGTTTATTATGTCAGTGCTTCAAAAACTGTGCCCATATTAAGTCGTCTCTAAGCAATATGTGTCATGGTTTTAACTATTATGGCAATCATCTTTTGGTAATCATCCAATTTGTAAATTTTCTCTTTCAAATGTGCCTACCAGTATGGACAATGGAGGTAATTAGTACTAACATCCCCCATCGCACTTTTTTTGACAATGTACTTTTATTAATGTACCAGTCACATTATTAGTAGTAGTCATACTAGTATTAATATTATTGTTATTATTAGCAATAATAATAGCGGCTCAGATGTAATAATACTAGCAGAGGTAATCTTTGTTATTTTCTTGTTTAATATACATCACTCTTTGTATTTTTTTGAGCTTCCAGATGACTAAAACTCTTACATATAGGTTCTATTCCAAGCAGAGATTACTGGACACATTTGATCCCATCGTAGACTATTAGCTTTATATGCATTATCCTTGTAAATTCCATGACTGGAATCTCTTAGCTTTACCTTTAATCACAATAGGCAGGATAGCACAGTAATTAGAAATATGTTCTTTGTGCTATTTTAAAATCCTGGATCCAATACTGACTGTATAATTTCAGGCAAGTCAATTACATTTCTGTACCATATTATGTCTTCATCCGTAAAATGAAGATAAGGAAATAAAAATTCGGCACTTATTATATCACTGAAGTCCTATGTTTGTAAATTGATTTTGCAATTGTTTGTCCTGTAAACATGATTGTATCTCCAGTAACTGGCCTTCTGCTGCATTCAAACACAAGTCCCTACTTTGATAAGGCAAATGGTTCTCTTTTGTGCTTGCTCAGTCATTAACGCAGTATTGCTGGATCCCTTTGATGTCTCACTAAACTTCATCATAATTTACCCATAGAGACAATCATCAGGCTGTGCCCTATGCCTGTCTGTCTTGACACCAACAATTATATCAATAAAAGTGATGTACTGAGTATTAATATATACCATCCTCATGAGAAAATTTTGTAATCTTCTCATTTAATTTTTGTATAGAATTAGATACTTCTATTATTTTCTTTTTACAGATACAAAAAATGAGGTTTGGGGATGTTAAATCAATTGCCCAAAGTCATTATTGGCAAGTGATAAAACAAGATTTAAAACAATGGCTATATGACCCCGAGATCTAGAATTTTAACTAGTTTATTTATTTATTTATTAAAGATTTTATTTATTTATTTGACAGAGAGACACAGCGAGAGAGGGAACAGAAGCAGGGGGAGTGAGAGAGGAAGAAGCAGGCTTCCCGCCAAGAAGGGAGCCCGATGGGGGGCTCGATCCCAGGACCCTGGGACCATGACCTGAGCCGAAGGCAGACGCTTAACGACTGAGCCACCCAGGTGCCCCAAGAATTTTAACTAGTATATACTGCCCCCATAGAGGGTATTGAACTTGCACAGTCTTGAACAGTAAACATTGTTTATGTTAAGAGAGTTCTGCTTACCAGGAACCTGTAGGAATCTTAACACATTTGCTGCTTTGAGAACAGTCACCATGTTCTTCAGATATCTTACTCGCATCTTACACTAAAAATGCAACACTTTATCTACATATAGGGTTATTTCTAGGTCCTGATCCTTCTCACCTGCTCCTCCCTTGTATGAGGTACTATTTTCTTGTCCTATTGGAGTAGGTCTAAGTAGCTAGTAACTGGCTATATGATCGAGCAAAAGATATCCACCGATTTGATCTCAGAAAATTCTGTGACACTGTGTACCACTCACTTGCAACCAAAAATAGAACCAGGGACTTGAAACCTAAGGAATTTAAGTGGCAAGTAGTTTGTCACTGTTAAATGTAGGCTTATTTCAATAGTTCATATTTTTCTTCTGAGTCTATATTATACATAAGCTGAAAGATGCTTTTTCCTAACAAAAATGTTTCATGTCAAATTCTCCCATAACCATTTGGGAAAGTTATTGAATAAACTAATAGTAGGCTTCCAAGCCAAGGGTAATTATGTTACATAGCTCTTTTTTGGCAGGGAGCTATTTTTTTCCTGTAAATGAAGCACTTTAACATAAGCACACTTTTACACTGTAAAGTGGAGGAGGATTTGATGCAGATGTCTTTCAGGTGAGAAACAAGATCGTATTTTTCCCACTTTTAGATTAATGTAATGAAGTGATCAATCAATCAATCAATTAATCAATCAACTACTTTTCCTGATAATCACTGTAGCAGATAGTGATTAGAAATGGAAACATACACCTGTAAAAGTTAAGTCTCTTTCTTGATAGCTGAACATTAGGTGACATTTTATATTCAAAAAACACTTTAAAGTCATTCATATTAGTTTTTTCTTTAAGCCAAATTTTGGGGCAAGTTATTTAACCTTCCTGAACCAGTTTGCTCTTCTAAAAATGGCAATCAGAGAAATAACTCTCCCCAAAATTGTTAGCACCTGATGGCAAAAGTGGAGCTAGCAATCAAGTTTGTAGCCCATCTATTTTAGCATAGGTCACTGTAACAGATGTGTTATCTTCATTTCTCATTTTCTCCAGAAGAGAAACTTGAAGACATCATGAAAGTTTATGAAATTGAGTTTACATATTGTGAGGGTCAAGAAAAACCCATCTTGTAAATTTATATCATTTTCATATTAATATATACAGTTACATCTACAGCGGAAAGAACAAAAGCATTTAAAATACATATGTCAAATAAAGAAATCTGTTGAACATAGATTTTAGCTGAAAGTCCATAAATTATCTTCAGGAAATAATATTAATTATGGCTCACATGTATTGATAGTTTATAAGGTAACATTCAGTATGTCAAACACTTAAATTATCTCATTTGAATCTCATTAAACACTGCAAGTACTGTTATTGTTATGAAGAAAGTGAGTAAGTATGCAATTTACTAAAGATCACAGAAAGCAAGGTTTGGAGACAGGGCAGAGAAAAAGATTTATCCATTGTTCTAAAGATCAAATGCTTAAGCCGTATACGATATTGTTCTCCACTGCAGTCTACACCTTTAGGTAAACAACACCCTTTTTCTATTAACTCTAGTTCCAATTTGTATTATTGGGAGGGTATATACCTTTACAATAGTAGAACAAACGACCCCATTATTTTGTTAAGCAATGAACAAATATTTCAGAAGCCACTGTGTTCCAGAAAATATTGTACATGCTGAGTCTAAATTTGTTTCTTACACAGTTAGAAAATACACTTGTGTGTGTATATGTAATAGTATTATGATAGATATAGCATACAGTACATTAGAGCTAAGGCCAAACTTAGACAAATAAATGCTTTGCCAGGCCCAAAATTTGTCATACGTATCATCAAACAAATTATAGCAAAACATTTATTCAGTATATAGTCTGCATTGAGACTGAATGATACACAGGATCAGTTTGGGAAGGGCTGCCTGGGGCAGCATTTGTTCTCTGTATTGCCCTGAGCAATTCAGTTCTGACCCCAAATTTGCATTTCCCAACAACACAGAAAAAATGTGATTAATCAGATCCACTATTCTTATAGGCCAATTTAAGAATTTATACTACTTGTTGGGGTGCCTGGGTGGCTCAGTCGGTTAAGCGTCTGCCTTCAGCTCAGGTCATGATCCCAGGGTCCTGGGATAGAGCCCCACGTCGGGCTCCCTGCTCAGTGTGGAGCCTGCTTCTCCCTCTCACTCTGCCTGCCGCTTTGCCTACTTGTGCTCTCTCTCTGTGTCAAATAAATAAAAAATCTTTAAAATAAAAAAAAAGAATTTTTACTGCTTGTGCATACTGTTCATCGCTTCCCACCCATCACTCCTACCCAAAGCAGTTTCAAACAAACAAACAAACAAACAAACATTTCCTTCCATTTACATGGGTACTCTTCCTGAGCGGAGGTTTCCTTCCAATTGTGTAACTCAAATGATGCATAGTTAGCCTCTGTCGAAGAATACTCTTGTCATAGAGTTGCTTGCTTCACGATATTCGATGTCCTTTGATAGAAGAGGCTGAAAAGAATCACCTAAAATGGCACAGATACCAGCTAAGGCAGCACCATAGCGGCTGTGACAACAGCAAAACGTATAACGACTTTACAGAATAAACACTGTTTCTTGGGCACATAAAATTCAACTGGTATTGGGGCACCTGGGTGGCTCAGTCGGTTAAGCGACTGCCTTCGGCTCAGGTCATGGTCCCAGGGTCCTGGGATCAAGTCCCACGTTGGGCTCCCTGCTCGGCGGGAAGCCTGCTTCTCCCTCTCCCGCTCCCCCTGCTTGTGTTCCCTCTCTCGCTGTGTGTGTCTCTCTCTCAAATAAATAAATAAAATCTTTAAAAAAAAAAAAATTCAACTGGTATTTTCTGATTGGGTGGGTGGCTCCCATCCAAACGAGCACCTTTTCTTCTTATGGCCTTGCAATTTCCTAAGAGCTTGATCCTCTGAATCCAGCCTACCCACAGGGAAGAAAGGGTACGAGTGGCAGAGGCATATCCACTTTTAAATCAAATCTTTCGGGGCGCCTGGGTGGCTCAGTCGTTAAACGTCTGCCTTCGGCTCGGGTCGTGATCCCAGGATCCTGGGCGTCAGGCTCCCTGCTCAGCGGGGAGCCTGCTTCTCCCTCTCCCACTCCCCCTGCTTGTGTTCCCTCTCTCGCTGTGTCTCTCTCTGGCAAATAAATAAATAAAATCTTTAAAAAAAATTAAAAATTAAAAAAAATAAAATCTCTTTACCCAATCAGTGACATAGCACTAGGCTCCTATTCCCTTGCTGTGAAGGAGTCACAGTGCCTCTCACATACACCCAGATGGGGCTGGGGAATGTAGAATCTGGGTGGGCATCATCTTCTCAACAAGTCTGCGCTCTGAAAAAGAACAGTATTTAAATTTTGTCTCTGCCAAAGGATGCAGAGGAGGCACAGGGTGACAAAGCATTAACCAAGGGAAGGACAGAGGGAAGGGCATTCCAGGGAGAGGGAAGAGCTTGTTCAAAGATTGCGAAAGCATAATTATGTAATATTATTACAAAAGTGGGAGATCAGGAGAGGCCTAATGCCCACTGTGATTCAATCAGGAAATAGTGAGCACTGTCCATGTGCTCTGCATTTTGTACTAGAAGCAGAGAATATTGAGTACTGATAAAATGTAGTCCCTAAAATAAAGACATTTCTGTTTCTTGCATGAGAGACAGACCCTTGGTCAATCAACTATTTTTCCTTCTACTTTTGATTTCTAATACACTGTGAGTTACTAGTCAATGTTAATTTCAACACTTTGAATTGTGGAAAAATTCTGAGCTCCTTATTATTTAATTGATTCATTGATATAAAACTTACTTTATAGAATGCTTGCAAAATGCTGAATTCTCTTATTGGGGCAAGAGTAAGGTGGTAAACAAGATAGTATCCCATCTCTCAAGGAGTTCTCATACTTGTGGAAGATTTATGAGTTGGGGATTATTTCTAAATTGACTGACGGCTGGTTTGAATTTTAAGTAGGCATATTGATAGTATAAACAGAAATGACATCTTATTAGATGAGGCCCTTCACATGTACCTTTTCATTATTATTTTACAGGTTTCCAGAAGATGATTTTTCAGTGAACACTATTATGAAAAATACTACACAAAAGCAAGATTCACATATAGGTTATTTTAAAGGTGCATTGTTTTTCTTTGTACTCTGGAATCTAAAATAAATACTAAAAATGAGATTAGAATGAACTACTAGATGAATATTTTTAACTACTTTATTCTTAGGAGCAGGTATTTGATGACTAAATTAGGGATAGTCTAGAAACTTCATTGAGAGAATTAACCTGATACATTTGATTAGATCTAAATCTTCATATGCCTGTAATCCAATGTAACTTTAAAGCCCACTTTTCAGCCCACATCTGATTTCTCTTAATTGATTCCAGTAGCTGAATTCTGAATTAGAAATCATCTTTCCATTTAAATGCAGATTCAGACTTTCTACCTGAGGGGAGGGTGGTGGTGAGTCATTTCTTTTGACTGAAATATTAATATATAGGGGAGTTTCATTTATGTGAGTATTCCTTCCAGCACAGGTCTTTTCTTGTGATAGCTAGAATATTTATTGCAATAATTTTATAACCTCCTTGTATTTATTTCATCTTTTTATGCTATAATTTCATGTGCTAAATAATGGAGACACATACACATTAAACTTCCAGTAGGCATTTGTGTGTGGGAATTTTAAAATGGAGTGGTGAATTAAACAAGTGACCAAATCAAAACTGAAATAGGAGGTACTGAAAAGCTAAGCACATTAATATACTGACAGGGATATAATATGTAGAGCCATTTTATGCATTTTCTTTCATTTCCTTTTTTTAAAAAAAAATTCTTTAAAAATTGTATCCTAGTAAGAGTGTTTTAAAATATACAGCCTTGAGTTATGTATGCCAACTCATCTAATGTATACCTGAAAAGCTGCTACACTTATCTCCAACATGGAGATTTATAACACAGAGGAAATCAAAGAGTGGAGATAAATCATTGTAAAAGAGTCATATTAGCATCTTACTAAATGATTTCTTATTGTACTGAATAATAGCTGAAGGGATAGTTCCATTTTAGTGAGAGCACATGACAATTTTTGCCAGTTCAAATGCTATGAGAATCTCAGTTCAAATAAGTATATATAAAATAACTATCTTTTCTATGGTAATATTTACATGTGAGCAAAATTTGGTTAGAAAACAATATTTACCTCAGATATTTAATAGAAAATTTTACAAAGCTATTTTTATAATGCGTCACCTCCCTCAGAAGAGATTCCATCTGGAAGAATATTATTTATGGCAAATAGTACAGTTTGTTATTACCAAGGCTCGAACATTTTCATGCATTCATTAAACAACAAAAAAATTTGAGTACGTCTTATGTGCTACGTGCTGGAGATTTGGAGGATAAACAACAAGTCTACGAAGCAGGTAGCATACAACCAAAGTAAAAAACAAATTTTTAGTACACTGTATTTTATAAGATTTAACTTCCATAACCTTGGCTTCCTTGACACCATCCTCAACTGTTTTTTGTCATTTCTCTGGTTGGTCCTTCTAAGTTTTCTTAGGGACTCCGGTTCTTTTGGGGGTATTCCATTTCATTCTGAGCTATGCGCTCTTGTCCCGGTATACTGTCCTTGAGGGATATTATCAGATGCACCCCTTCATCCATCATCTCTCTATCAGGGATTATCAAAATTTACTGCATGTAAAAATAATCTGTGATAAAGTCATTTTGGGAGGTCTGGCTGGAGCTGAGGAATTTTAACATGAACACATGGTGATTTTGATGCAGATCATCGAAAACCACACTTTGATGAACATTTATCTATGAACAAGCAATACCTCAGTCTATTGCTAAAGCCCAGATGTGGGCTTGACTGACATACAACCAACTACCTAATGGAATTCTCTAGGTTGTTGCAAATGCACCTCATATCCTTCCAACCTCCGCACCTGGCAATGCCACTGCCTTCAGCATATTTTTTTTAGACCGTATTTCCTGGCTTAGAAAATTTAATCTTAATACTCCTATATGATAAATTAGAAATCTAGGTTTTATCACTAACATTTTCCCGTATTGCCCTCTTATGATTAATTCCAAAGTCCTATTCATAACTTTCAAGTGGATCCTGAGTTTGTTCCATCCTGTCCTTACTGCCACCCACCTCTCCTATTTACACAATCATCATTTCTCATTAATATTGTATATTTTGACCCCCCAATTTTCTCAATCCTCCCACATTAAACTTATACTACACACCGTGAACCAGGTAATATTTCTAGAAAACAAATCAGGAAAAAAAAGTTAAATGTGGATAAATTAAAGTCCATGCATGACAGAGCCCCAGTTTAACTATCCAATCTTCTCTCTTACCCCTCTCCTTGAACTTTTACTGAACTTAATATAGTTCTCCAAACGCACTCTTCTCTTTTTAACCTTCTGATTTTTGCATGTGGTGTTTCCTCTACCTACAATTCTCATTCATCCCCTGGGTGACTCCCTCTCCACCTAGATAGCATATCCTCAGTAAAGGCTTTCTAAGCAGGAAGTTTAGCTTGGATCCACTCTCCATGTTCTAAGATTGCCTGCTTTAGCTGATTAGTTATATCTCCCATACAATATTTGGGACATAGTTATACTAAAAAAAATGTTCAGTGCTTATCTTAACTTAAAATTTAACTGGGAAACTTTTATTACGTCTAGCAACTCTATATATGTACCCACATAATTTATCACATCACATTTGGATTTCTTTGCCATTTGCTTGTATCCTTTAATAAACTGTAAATTCTTCACAGCAGGAACCATGTCTCCATTTTTCTACATTGTGTCACTACACTTTTTGGGTAGTGCCTGGCAGTTAAAAAAATATTTGAGAAAAAGAATAAAATAATGTAGCCAAGGATGGCTACAGTCGGTTAAGTGTCTGGCTTCAGGCTTCAGCTCAGCTCATGATCTCCATGTCCTAGAATCGAGCCCCATGTGGGGCTCCCTGCTCAGCCAGGAGTCTGTTTCTAATTCTCCCTCTGCCCCTCCACCCTGCTCATGCATGCTCTCTCTCTCTCTCTCAAATAAATAAATAAATCTTAAAAAATAACAAATAAATTAAATAAAATAATGTACCCAATATTCAAACCTCACTACTTCTGTTTTTCACTATACCACATTGCTTCTAAATCATAACAACAGAAAGTTTGCATTTAGAAAATGTGAATACTCATTAAATGTAAAAAAAAAAAAAAAGTACTGTTTAATTCTTAACAGAGGCTAGGATTTCATACCATAACATTGATTTCAATAATTTCATGAATGGGTATACTTTGGGTATAATTTACCCCTCTGCAACAAATGTAATTGAGAGAATCATTCTGTGTACCAAAAGCTCCACTAGGCCAGTTTTCTCAGACAGACAGAAAAGTGTCAAATAATGATATGGACTGTCATTTTCAGAGCTTTCTTATTTCAACGAGAAATAACAGGTTTTTTATGAAAAAGCATTAGAAACTGAGTAGATTTTTTCCCATTTGTACTCAACAAAAGAAAAGTCCATGGTTCTCAATTTTCAGAATTTCAAAACCTCAACAAAATATGTTCTTTTAAAAGAGAGCCGTTTAAACAGTTTTTTGGGACTAGATCAAGACTTTTCTATGTATTGTGAGTGAAAACAGTGATCGAGATATTCTGAGTAAGTTCCAATAATAGAAAATACCAATATCAATTTTAGGTCCATTAAAACAAAGCTTTTCCTAATTGACTCTAGTAGCAATTGATCTTCAAAGTCACAAGATGCCATGGGGCTCCTAGAATTGATGATGGATAGCAATTTTAGCAAAATTAGGCATAGATATCACAAAGCAGAAACAGCATCTGTTACATGAATAAGGAGTTATTGGTGTATGAAAATAGCTGAAAAACAATATTTTGGGACTAGATAGGAAAATGTGCATTCCCCCCCCGCCCGCCCAGTGGTATTCAAAAGTAAAGGAATATGTAATCGAGAAATAGCAGATAATGGCAAATGGTATTTATTCATTAAACGAATGCTTATTCATTAAACGAGGTGTGGGTGTGTGCCTGATATTAATATTCTCTGCTTTGAGTGGGATATAGATAAGTAGCAAAGACCAGAGGGACTAACAAGATGTAGCAATGCCAATTATTCCCCTGTTGATGTCTTGTAATTCCTTGATTTGAAAGCAATGTGAGTACTGATGGGCACTGAGTTTGTTTTGTGTTTTGTACTTTATAAATAAAGCAAATTAGTTTATCTCCATCTAGGAATGTGTGATGACAGTCCTCATTCCAACCATAATCTTCATGCTATTAGGTACCCAGCAACCTCACCTCCACCATCTCTTCTCAAATATTCTCTTCATCGGCCTCCTCCTGGCCATTTCTACTGATGTCTTTCCTGTGAAGGCTGTCTTTTGTTTTATTTTTTGTTCTAATTTCCTATCTTCTATATTTCAAGTCAATGAGACAAGTAATTTGTCCTCCTTGTTCACAGTTGCAACCTCCAAATTATTTCACTCCCTTGAATAAGTATACAGACATAACAATCAAAATAATAATGGCAGGAAAATTCTTATTCTTTTGAAACTTATGCCTTTCACTTCAGTTACCCACTATGCTTCCTCCTTGCCCTCTTAACCCTGACCTCTTATTCATTCTTGCCATTAACTGAAGAATTTAATTTATAAATTATAGTCTTTCTCTGTACCTTAACTTTTGTCTCCATTCTCATGACTTCACTATTTAGCTAAGTGAAATATCCAAGTTCTGTACTCTTGATTCCTTTACTTTTTTTTTTTACCTCCAATGAACATTTCTTTCACTTCATTTCAGCCATTCACTTCCTATGATGCAAGCTCCATCCCGAACTTATCATTAGCAAAACTGTGCCACTTCTAAGTCCTCTGTTTCAAATATTTCCAACTACATTTTTCTCATCTTTTAGCTCACCTGGTGAATTACATTTAATGGCATAATTCTTTGGTTACCTTGACCTTGTCAATCTCTTAATCACATCTGTCTCTTACTTTCTACTAACTCTTTTTCTCTTGACTGCCTATATCCCAGTCATTATAATTAGTCCATTGCAAATACCATGAAGTCATTTACCTCCCTCTCTCTGTCTCACTCATGAGCAATTTCCCAGTCCTGGATGACCCATGTATCAGAAAAAATACACCATGTAGGAGAAAATCACATGATTATTTTAAGCTGACTTGTATTACTTTAAGTTTAGCAAAATCATTGTGAAATGGACCAACATTCTTCCATGTTTTTTTCATTTATTCAATAGATATGTAACCTATGTACCAGGAGCTATTCAAGGTGTTAGAATTATGAGTGAAAAATTCAAACCAGACCTTGCTTTCATGTGGCTTATATTCCCCTGGGGTCTAGAAAGAAAGGCAGAAAAAGCCGAGTAAAGAAATAAGCATTCAGGAAATAGAAGATGGTACTAAAGGGTGTCTAGTCACTGAAAAAAAGTATATATTGAGCACCTACTCTCTGTCAGGTATAACATTTTAGAAATAATAAAACAGGGTAATGATATAGAAAGCTTGGGGTAGGAGAAAACTTTATAAACACTCTATTATGCCTCCCTCATGGGAAAACATTTTTGCTGAGACCTGATTGTGGAGGTTGATAGAAGAATATTTCATGAGGGAAACATCAGTCTTCCAAAGCCCTAAATTAGGAAAAAACATGTCCTGTCCTAAGACAGAAAGAAAATACAGGAGGAAAATCAGTGTGGCTGGAACTTTGTGGCCCTGTGATATAAACTCAGGTTGAAAAGGTAGGAAGGGACCATGAGAAAATAATGTCAGCTATGGTATATTTCCTCCTTTGGTAGATAGCTATGAAGGCAGGGAAGAAATACCTTCCTCATACACCTTCTTCTTTCATTTTAAGCTAATGCCTTCACTTTAGACATCATTTAGAAAATATAATCCATCCATACAACATATCTCCCTCATCTCTCCACCTGTAAGACTACCATATTTTTTTTCTTCTCACCTGTTATAATGGATGTTGTGTTCCATCTTGTGGTTTGGGCCTAACCCTCCTACACTTACCTTCACAGTCTTCCATTCTTCAGTTATAACCTCTGTATCTAATGTCATTAATATCTTCATCTCCACATTCCAATTCAATATTAAAACATATGCTAATGTCTCCTAACTCAAAAGAAAAATCCTTCCTTAACTCCCTCCCCACCTCCTTCTAAATAAATCTCCCCACTTGCACTCCCACTCCACCACAACTTAACATAGCCCTCTCAAAATTATAAACAGCCTCCATGTTTCAATTTTAAAGGATTTGCCATCATTTCCTTCTTACTTAACCACCCAGATGAATTCCACCAAAAGGAACACTACATAGTAAAGTAGCAAATAGACAATGTCTCTCAGTACTCACAAATACACTCTTCCCATATATCTATCTCTATCTCTATCCATATCCATATCTCTATCTAGCTCTATCCATATCCATATCTCTATCTCTATCATCTCTATCTCTATTTCTATCTTTATCTATTTATTTTTTTTAAAGATTTTTTTTTAATTTATTTATTTGAGACAGAGAGAACGAGAGAGAGAGCACATGAGAGGGGGGGAGGGTCAGAGGGAGAAGCAGGTTCCTTGCTGAGCAGGGAGCCTGATGCGGGACTCGATCCAGGGACTCCAGGATCATGACCTGAGCCGAAGGCAGTCGCTTAACCAACTGAGCCACCCAGGCGCCCTCTATCTTTATCTATTTCTATCTCTATCTATATAATAACCTAATAACCAAGAGCTCTGAGATTTTCTTTCTACTGTTAGTTCTCTGGGTGGTCAAGTAAGTTCCTATATTGGAAATGTAAAAGATCCTAATTATAGTATAGAATAAACATATTTTAATCATGAACATTATTGGCATCCATTCTTTACAATACAATAATGTATGTGTGTATATGTGAATACATTTTTCTTCTAAGATGTTTTAAGAAAAAATATATATGATATAGAATGTTGTGCATAAGTAACTGAGATGATTATAACACGTATGTGTCCTTATGATCTTAATCTCTCAGCATTATATACAGAAATGTCTCTTCTACAATTTCTGAATCAAGTCTTTCCCCCATTAAACTCCCTTTTGCTGCTTAGAAGAGGTCTTCTGTGGCATTCAAATTAGAACTGGGTTTTACAAAGCAAGGTAACTCTAGAAGCTGAAAAAAGAAACGTGGAAAATAAGTGCCAAATATTTTAAAGCAAGAACTTCTTATGTTCATGACATTTTAAAGGGCTGAATTTTTTCAGAATATCTAAAATGCAATAGATAATTTCTTTCAACATTTTGCTTTAAATTAAATAAATTTTCAAAGAAATCTCAGTATGTTTGTTTTTTACTGCTTCTTTCTCCATCAACTAATGTTATTTTTGTAGCCCAAAGCAGGCTTTTACAAAGTGTAGTGTAGTAATTGCTTTATTCTGACAGGAACTTCCATATGCTGAAGATGTGAACATAATTCTTTGATTGGCCTATTCAGATGTAAACAGTGGGTAGATGAGTTCAGATTATTAATCATTTTCTGAATAGTTATGTATTTGTGAAATTGTTAATGAGATTTTACAGTTTTCCTCCTCATTCCTGTCAGAGATAACTGGTCAACATGAGGACACGTTGGAGAAATTTGGTAGTGCTGTAAGATAAAGTGGCTTTCTGTTTTCTCTGCTGGCAACTCTAGGGCAGCAGGGTTGTTTGTCAAGTTTCTCTACTATTTTAGTTCCTCCAGGCCACTGACAGTTATGTGGTTTTCAGTTTCGTTGGCTTTGCATGATAGACTGCTCAGATCCGGAGGCATCAGAATCAAGCTAGTGTTTACATCTAAATGGCTTCCTTCATTAAACTCCAACTTTGATTTGCAATATATTAAATTTGCGTTTTGTTCAAAGGAATAAAGTGATCTCAGGCATTTATTTAATTGGCTTTGTTTGTATAATCATTAAATTAAGATTGCCACTATTACTTCATCTGGAATGATAATTTCAAAGTTGTCATTTTACAAACAATTTCAAAAGAATAGCAGAATTCTGAAGTCAATTTTAGTGAATAAAAGTTTTTTCTTACTGTGTGATACAGTGAAACTGAACCAAATAATTTAATTTGGAAGTAATGCCAAATTGAATTCACAAAATATACAAATTGTAGGACATTTTTAAGAGATGGAAATTAAATTTTAAAAATAGATTTTTAAAGAGTTGATATCTTCTCAATTATATACTGTAACACAAGCCAATGGCTAATAGAGTGTTGTTAATTTAAGGTACTTCAAACTTACTTCAGTGCATGCATAAGAATCATTTGAACTGAGCATTTTTTGTTCATAAGTAAATGATAATTCTAAGCCACCAGAAAGAAGTTTCTTCTCATAAATAGGTTTCATATTCCAAATAGTTTCTTATATATTTTAATTTACTATGTAGATACTTTATTCAAAGACAATGCAAAGATAAATTTGATCATGGATTCTAAAAATTTTACAAAACTTAAATTTCTATACTTCAGTGTATATTGATATACTTCTATAAATAATGCATTGATCACAAAAAGGAAATGGATTTTTTGTAAAGATATTACTGCATGGTCATGTATAAATGCCTATTTAAAGGGAAACTATTTCAGATGAAAGAGAATGGAATGTAGATAGATTCACCCTCCATTATCATATGAAATGAACAGAGGAATGACCTTCAATGTCTTCCCGAATCTGAGATAAAATGGCATTTTTCTGGACATGTAGGAAAAAAAAACATGACTTGCATTTACTCTGCCAATTCATCTTCTGTAACCTGTCAGAAATGGTCAATTCGGGATTATCAAGAACTCATTTTAATCTCGGTTTCAATTTCTTTTCCAGGGAAAACAAAAGTAGCAAAGTTTCCTGCTCCAACTTGAAATTTGCATGCCTTTTGCCTTACATTCCAATTAAGGACAAAATCTGGAAGACTTTGGAATTACTTTTAGCCTCTTCATCATTTCATATTTCCAACCCCCTCTGGATATGGAAAAGAGAAATGGAATCACTGATTCCATCCTGGACATTGATAACGTCCATGGTTAAATTTACTTTGAAAATGTCAGTTTTCTATTTCAAAAGCAGCTCCTCATTTTGTGCCTTGTGATAAAACTTATTAAAACTAGCAGATGCCTCTTACATATCTGATTTTGCATTAAAGATCAAATATCAGATTTTTGCTTCAGAAATTTATACAACATGTCATTTGGAAAAGGCCAATATTTTGGTTCACTTGTCAATGATAATCAGTGTTTAATGAAGTGAAGTGTAGCTGTGTTGATATTTTTATTGTGGCACTTGATCATTTTTCACTGGCAGACCCACAGATGGCCTTTTTTAATCCAGAAAATATCTGGCTAAAAACATCCTATTTTTGTTCACATGTTCTTTGGGAACCTCTGGCGCCTTTGCTTTTTACTGTGGAAGCTTTTAGAATGAAATATGTACACTACTTCCCAGCCTTCTTGAAAGCCCTACCCAATCTGCATCCCAACCCACCTTTCCTAACTTCATTTTACTGCTCCCTTCATATTTCCTCTGCTTTAGCTAAACTGGACTGATCATCATTCTATATGAAAATCTGTCATTGTTTCTTTATACATGAGCTTTCCTTCATTGTAATTTTCCATATCCACCAACCCACACTAACCCTTATCTAGGCAACATGGCTATCTATTAAAGTACCATACATCCAGTCCAGTCCTCAACGCTCTAAGAAATGCACTGACTTCCTTTGCAGGTTTTTTTTTTTTTTCTTTTTTGAACTCTGGAAGCAATGCCTTATCTTTTAGGATAATTTTCTATGTATAAAGTGTAGACTCTTTGTTACCTCTCTCCTTTCAGAGTACTGATTCAAGTACCATCATTACAACTATTCTGAAACCTAATCACTGCATTCCTTCCTTTTACTGATCCCTCTACTTTGTCTCAATCTTTTCAACTCTTTCTTTTCACTAGCTTGGACTTCATAGCACTCAATATTATTCATATCTCCTAAAGCTTTTGTCTTTATTTTATTTATTTTTAAAGATTTTATTTATGTATTATTTGAGAGAGAGAGTAAGAGAGAGAGCAGGAGCAAGGGAAGGGGCAGAGGGAGAGAATCTCAAGCAGCCTCTGCACTGAGCCTGGAGCACACCCTGGGGCTTGATTTCATGAGCCTGAGATCATGACCTGAGCCCAAATCAAGAGGACACTCAACCAACTGAGCCACCCAGAAGCCCCTAAAGCTTTTGTCTTTATTTTAAACCCAACCTTGGATGAATCCTCTTCACTGTGATCATCTTCTACTTTATTGAAAAATATATATCTATATAGAAGCAATCAGGTGAAGTCTCTCTGTTCCTGCACATGAATACATCCCACTCTAATAGAGTTGTTCTGCATGCTCTTTCTGAAGAAACTCTCCCCTGTGTCTGTGGATCCCATCTACTCCTGTGGTCATAGACACTTGATCCTACTCTGACAAGTCTATCCTTTCCATTTCATATATTTAATTTCTCCTCATTGTCCCAGAGATTCTAAACATAGTCAAATTTCTCTAATTAAACAAGCAAACAAACAAGCAAAATCTATAAAAAAAATCCAAACCTCAGTTACTCAGGCTAATCTGTCTTCCCTCCTTTAGACAGTCAGATAGTGGCCTATACCCAAGAAAGGTCTCAATTTCCTTGACTCCTACTTACTATTCAATTCATACTAATAAGGCTTCAATCATCATGATTCCATGAAATAATTTTCACCAATGATAGCAATGACTTTCTGTTGATAAAGTTAATGAATATTTGTAAAGTACTTTTTTCGTATCTTTGAAGCATTGGATGCAGTTAACCACTGCCTTAAAACACTGTCTGTCCCTTCATTTCTATGACATGACTCTCTCCTAATTTTCCCCTAACCTCTGGCTAGTCTTTCTCTGTCTCTATTGTAGTCTTACCCTTCTCTACCTAGCCAAAAATTTAGAGTTCCTCAAGACGCAATTCAAATTCTCTTCTCTCATGTTATTTTCTCTTCCCAGATAATCTCAACTACCCTCATGCATTTAATAACCCCCAATGCTCTTCTCTATCTCAAATTTGTCTTCTGAGCTAGACCTGCTCCTCTGAGTCTTATTCAATCTATTTTCTACATGGTAGCTCAAGAGATATTTTCAAAATAAGAATTTGTCTTTTGAGGCCATCTTCCATTCCTGCTCACATTCTTGAATAATTTTCCCATTGGGATCTTCCCATGCTAAGTTCTTCCATTCAATCACCCATTATGATTCCTCCTACTACATGTAACTTATACATGCCATTTCTTTTCTTAGATGCTGTCCCCTTGCCCCTTTACACGAAGTCCACCTCATCCTTTGGATATCAGCTAAAGTATAACTTCCTCAAGGAAGATTGCCTTGACCTTTCTGACTAGAATAGCCCCTCATATATGTATAGCATATGTCTCCTTCATACTATTTAGCACAGTTGTCAATTTATCTTTATTTGTAAGATTATTTTTTAATATCTCTCTTCCTTCCCAAGGGCAGTTACAAGGCCTTTCTTTTCTTAGAAATAAATCCCCAATATCTAAAGCAGAGCCTAACACAACATAGTAGTTCAATAATTGTTTGGTGGATAAATGAGTGAATACATGATGAATTCTTCTTTTAGTCTATGTTACTCATCAAAACAATATCTTTCGGGGCGCCTGGGTGGCTCAGTTGGTTAGGCGACTGCCTTCGGCTCAGGTCATGATCCTGGAGTCGCTGGATTGAGTCCCCCATCGGGCTCCCTGCTCGGCGGGGAGTCTGCTTCTCCCTCTGACCCTCCCCCCTCTCATGTACTCTGTCTCTCATTCTCTCTCTCGCAAATAAATAAATAAAATCTTTAAAAAAAAAAAACCAATATCTTTCTCATGGTAAGAATTCCACAGGCAGTCGTAAAATTGTATATATATATGTATATATTTGCATAATTGAAAGAATATAAATATAGTGTAGAACCTGTAACTTAGAACAACAGATTTACATTCAATTCAACTCTGTTCATGATTATTTTCATACTGTCTTGTTGTGTGGCATTTGAGCAAGATTCATCACAATTGGTTTTCTTTTGGATTAAGAAATATGCAATATTGTCCTTCAACACATTTATTAGAACATCTGATTAAGGTTGGTTACAGCAGTTTCTGTTTAAATTGAAATGTCACTTTGTTGTCCCTTTTAGACTGACATGAATTGACTAATAATTTTCATTTTACATTATATTAAATCCCAAGTTCTTTGAATGGAAAAGCTAGTACTGTCACCCTTTTGGAGTGTGGTTTTGATGAATATATTTTTCCCACTCCCCAGAAAAAAAAAAATGGTTATAAAAACTCAATATAACCTTACTCATTTTCCCAGTACCACACATCTTGTTTTTGAGAGCAGCACCCAAAAAACAGTAACAAAAATGTTATTTCTTAGGGATGATTCATTTTAGCACATTTTAAAGTAATCATTAGTTTGTGACCTTTCATTAATAGAGGAGATGCAGAAACCACAAGCAATAACCACTAATCACTAATTAAAGTCACTGATGGGAGAAATTTGAAAGAAACACTGTTTATAATTTGCTTTGGAAGAAAATTCAGAAGTATGGCAGGGCTCTGGTTAAGGTTACATCTTTTATCTAGTCCAGGGCTACTGAATACACAAATTGCACACTCCATATTAATCACCACTTCTAATTAAAACTTGAAAATATAACATTGCCTTTTTATTAAACAAAAATGGGTGTCAATTCCTACTAACTAAAAAGGAGTTTATTATTACAGGATGTGGTTCCAGGAAATCCTAAAGAAATTTGCCGGGTTGATTTTGTAATAAATATTTTAAGGCAAACATCAATGAAATGATATTAAACAATTAAAAATGAATGCGCAAGGGCGCCTGGGTGGCTCAGTCGTTAAGCCGCTGCCTTTGGCTCAGGTCATGATCCCAGAGTCCTGGGATCGAGTCCCACATCGGGCTCCCTGCTCAGCGAGAAGCTTGCTTCTCCCTCTCCCACTGCCCCTGCTTGTGGTCCTGCTGTCCCTGTCTCTGTCAAATAAATAAATAAAATCTTAAAAAAATAAAATATAAAAAAAAAATGAATGCACAAAAAAGTACCTTACTCCTTATATAATTATAGAGTAGCATTTAATCTTCCGACAGATCTTGCTACCTCCAATCTGGTTACATCAACGCTCTCTCCTCTCTGCAGCCAGAGCGGTCATTCTAAATGCCAATCAGATTGTGTCTTTTTCTTTGTTCAAGTTCTTTGATTTCTCTCCTACCATTCAGAATTGAGTTTGATGTCTTCAATTAAAAATGCTGGTCCCTCATGATCTAGATAGAAGTGGTCTATCGCACCGGCTTTAAAGCCAGAAACACACATACGCACAACCTCACCCTCTAGTCCTGAGCAGCGGAATATCACTTCCTAAATGTTTCATGTTGTTTTCTTCCTCTGGTCATTCACACATTCTGTTTGTATTCCGTGGTAAAGCCTCTCCCTTTCTTCATCAAATTTCTGCTTTTTTCCCCCCCCCCAAAACATTTTCCAAGTTAAACCCAATGTTATTCGGTTCAAATATCATCTCCTCCAGGATGCTGATTCCTGATGCCCCAGTTTCTTTTAGAATTCCAGAGCACTTGGCAGTAAACCTCAGTCACAGATTTGGTAACTGTAAGCATCAATTTGTTTGTCTGCATAGGGGCAAAATTGTATATACCTTGAGGATTAAATCTTCTTTAATTTAGTATCTGCTGACCCCTGGCATATTGTATTCATTTGCTAAATAGTAATCTATCCAGTGTTATATGCCATTCCCTTAGCTTGGAGCTGCTGTTATAAAGTTTAAAGACTCAAAGCCCTCATCCCAGACGAGTGGAACATCTATAGACAGAGAAACAACAAAGATGCAACATTTAGTTTGTAACTGATGATATAAACAAATAAATCTCATTTTTGAAAACTAATAAAAAGAAAACTAAAAACTATAATCATGAAATGGTGATGAGAATCACAAATTTTTACAATTTATTATAGTATGGGATTAAGTGCTTGCACTCTAAATTGGTGACTATGTTGCACAACTTTAAGTTAACTTCCTGGACCAAAATTGAAAGTCAAACTCTTCTCCTTCTTTGTCTTATACTAATTCTTATCACACATGGCATATGAAGCTTTTGTTTGTTGGAATCTTTGGTTTCAGGGATCAGGTCCTACCCAGCCACCTTGTTGATATCTCCTTCCTAATCTGGCAGTGTAAAGGTTAAAAATTAAGACAGAAGCATTAGTCTGATTTTTCACTTGGAACCTACATAGAAAATTTTAGGATTGGTGGTGGAGCCTGAGATTGGTGTTGGATGGGGACAAAAATAACTTTATGCTGCTGAGGCTAGAGGAAAATGAAACACTTGCTCCTGGCAACTTTCCAAGCCTACCAGTGGTAGATATTTGTTACATCTTTTAATAGTTTCAGTAACAAAGCTTTTGCCCTGGAGTGTGCTGGCAGCAGCTCTGTCAATGGAAGGATTACCACTGAAACATCCTCTTTCTATTAGGCTACCCCCAGGTTGAGGATTTTTCTCCAACACAACAAAGGTGCTACTTTCAGACCACACTCAAAATGATATGCAATGTGCTGTATCAGGGAGAGGTGTTAAGTTACTCAACTTAAACCTGATGGGGAAGTTACTGTGGGCATCATCTGTGGGTTCAGGATGGTCAATTTCCCATCAGTGACTGGAGAGGGAAACTTTAGCCCACAAGCATTCTCTAAAAGGTTAGAGATGTAATTAACATTGCTCTTAAGAGAATGGAAACATGCAATTTGCTATGTCTATTTCTAAATAGTATTAGTCTTACTGTGAAACTGGGATAGCTCTACCAGGTGCTGGTACCTATACAAGTCAGGATATAGATCTTGGCAAAACTGGTCAGTGGTAACTGTCTTTGATTTATAAATTTTACAAAAATACTAGTGAACATTTGCTTTAAAACTGAAATTATAGGAGCCCCTGCATGGCTCAGTCAGTTAAGCATCTGACTCTTGATTTCGGCTTAGGTCATGATCTCAGGGTCATGAGATCAAGCCACACATTGGGCTCTGGGCTCAGCGGGGAGTCTGCTTGAGAGTCTTTTTCTCCCTCTCTCTCTGCCCCTCCCCCCGCTTTCATGTGCTCTCTCTCTCTCTAAAATGAATAAATAAATCTTAAAAAAATTAAATTATAGGGCGCCTGGGTGGCTCAGTCGTTAAGCGTCTGCCTTCGGCTCAGGTCATGATCCCAGGGTGCTGGGATCGAGTTCCGCATTGGGCTCCCTGCTCGGCAGGAAGCCTGCTTCTCCCTCTCCCACTCCCCCTGCTTGTGTTCCTGCTCTCGCTATCTCTCTCTCTGTCAAATAAATAAATAAAAATCTTAAAAAAAAATTAAATTATAATAGAAAAAAAAGATTAACTTATGTAAAGTACCATGCAGAAGGTGTTTCAGCTGAAACTTTGGGGTTTTTTCCTCTTTGCCCATTTTTGGGTGACAAGGACAGGTTACTGACAGAACATTTTTCTGAGTTATCTCATCCATTCAAAGACACCAAAGAATCCTAATCAAAGTGCCTAGATGCTGTGTGGCAAGTGGTGATGTGAGGATACACAGGCAAGTAACTCCACAAATTGGATAGATCTTGAAATGAGGGAAACACCATGATACTGAAACCTTATTTAAAAAAAAAAAATCTGGCATTGTTCCTAGAGCTGTGGCTCTGTGCCACTTAATGAAACACTCATGATAGATGAGCAGTCTCCCTGTCATGCCTATAAAGGAATGCTTGATGATTTTATTAACACAGGCAGTGCTGAAACCTCTGTTTGATGAACATTCTAATAAGGATGCCCTCTATGCTAGCGAAAGTTCAGGGAAATAACAAGGAAAAGCAAATAGATGAAAGACGACATAATTTTGATCCTAACATCACAACACATTGCAGGTGTCTGACTTAAATAATCATATGCTCTGAAACAGTATGCAATATATAGAATTAGAGAAAGAGGAAGTGTGATTTTTCACCTTGCAACTGGCAATGGCACAACAATACAATCACCCTTAAGAAGCAACATCTTAATTTCAGATTTTGTGTTCTTTATATCATAATCTGAATTGTTTATTATAGTATTGTATGGTAATTGAGAATTCCTTCACTGGACTTAGGAACCCAACACAAAATGATCAATTAAGTTTTACTTGCTCAATGAGGAACTAACAAGCCAATGCAGGAATCACTGTAGCGTAGATGTAGAAATTGTCTAAAGCCCATAAACCTGTTTAGATGAAAACTTTAGACTTGGTGGTTAGCTATTAAAAACTAATACTTTGGAAATAAAGGAAATGCAAATGTGGAAATAACATACTCCTTGTGTTTGGCCTGCCTTTTCACTGCAGAACTATTAATGTTGCTTGTCAATACCACTTCTGCCTAGTTCAATACCATATACCGTCATCTGCTTAGCCCTCACTGCTGGTAATCCCTTATGATCTAGCTTAGAAGTCATCACACATTCTTGGAAACCTTCTTTAGACTTGCAATTGCCTCTCTGATATGCCTCTCTATGTTTACCTTCTTACATGGTATTTAAATTGCCTGTTTACTTCCTTGCCTCAATGAAATTTTGACCTCCTAGAGGACAGAACTATTGACTTTTTAAAATTTTAACATAAGAGTTTACCACCGAACATAATATTTTTGAATGAATAAATTAATGAAAGTATAAATGAATGTCTGCATTCATTATGCAAACCATCTTGATTTGTAAAATCATATTCTGAAATAACATATGTATTTTGCATATCATAGAGTTGAGGTGGAACATTTTATTGACTGCAAAACAACTAATCATAATATATTCACTGGATGTAAAAATGCAGAATGAACAATCATTTGATCTTTCTGGGATATGCAAGCACACGTATGTTGGGATGGGTTTTATATATGTATATATGTATTTTTCCATATCTCCGAAATAACCTAGTAGATCTATATCTACATACCTATGTCTCTATCTATATATCTATATCTATCTAGATATATAGAGATATTTTCAACATCTCTGCAACATTAGTATTTATTATACCCCAAAGACTTATGATATATTTGCTCTCTTGAACATGGACATCCAGGAAAAAATTCTAGTTATCTCAGCTCTATAAAAATGAAAATGTATTGAACAATATTTTATTTTATCCTAAAACATAGAACACTTAAAAGATACACATCTTAAGACATAAATTCTTATTGATTAAATCCAAGAAACCCTTGAAATTCAGCATTAGCCATAACTCAAAAAATTTAATTGTTTCTTTTCTTTGGAGAGGATTGCTGTGTGAATATACGTATTTACATACCATTCATTCCAGAGCTTACACTGAATTTCACTGAAAGGTGATTTTTTTTTAGTGAAAGTTATGAACTCAATTATAAAATATATGACATTTTGAAGAAAGTACACAGGAGATACAAGTTTATCCCACAATAAAAATTTGGTAAATGTACATGATACTAAATGCATAAATTAGATTTATGTGTTACACCATACATCTATAAATACATAATTTACAATGTTGCCAATTACAAGAGAAAAACCAATCACCTCTGGCAATCAGTTTATGTTTGTTGGCTTCTTTTTTTCTTTTTAACTATTACTTTGAATTATTCTTAGAAAATATTTACTTTACTTTTGGAGAATATATATTGTTGATGTAGTATATGTATTAAAATATTTTCAAAATAAGTATAAAAGATGAATCTTAATAAATTACATATTCAGTCTTGTTACATCATTGAAAATAATATAGATTCCACTATTAACTCAAATTATATATATATATAAATAATCACACTAATCCAATTTATTATTTCAGTTACTCATTTTATGAATAAAGTGTATTTCCCTCAAGATAATAAGTGAAATCTGATTCAACATTTTATGAATGTAGAAATTCTTTACTATTAGCTTTATAGAATGATTATTCTTTTAATTGAGGCTTTCCCCTTTTGGTGATAGCTTTGTTAGCCAATTGTTCAGCATTTTTACAAAGGCTCTGTTTAAAATTTAAGTTAAAAGTAGTAGACACAAAAGTATTTAACAAGGTCATTCTTTAAATCTTGAAGAGTTCCTGCACTTTGCAATGCATCAAACCGTAATTTGTAACTGACAGTTTTCTTACCTAGAGTGCTTCTCAGTCAAGAGATTGTTCTCCAAAGACAGTCAGCTGGGTAAATGTCAGGAGCTCAAAAAGTAAATTATAGTGCAAACAGCGTTGATATTTCTATGAATGGAAGAAAAGCATATTTATTTTTAAAATGTAGAATTTTATTTAAAACAAGTGAAAACCTTCTATTGTGACCTTTACAAGATTCCAAACAGTGACGAATTTGGTCATTACAAATAACCTTTTCCAGAAAGAGCTTTACCATTCGGGACTTTCATTTGGTAATATATGTGAATTAATTTCCTTTCTACAAAATAACTCATGGTATTAAATTTTTTATGAGATATTTTATCCCTGATATTACAGTTTTATACAAATTTTAGAAGGGAAAAATGTAAGGGAGCGACTATATGGTAGTTTATCATTTTAACTTGTTTGGAGGAAATCATTCAGTCATTTTCTTTTCTTCCTTCTCTACAGAATGGTATTAAATCTGTGTGAGCTTTGTTGGCGAGTTATTTCTCCCAATGTTCTTTATAGAACTTGGTAGAATTCTATTCAGAAGCTTCATTCTAAAACAGTTTGCACCTTAACAAATAGGTTGGATTCTCTGAAAGCATTGTTGAGTCATTTGGAATCTGGTTCTACTTTTCACCATATAAATAATATTGTGTATAATTGTTTAAGGGTATGTCCCAGGTTAGTCTGCACTATTTTTTTTAGCTCTTGGGGACTCAAAGAGAATATATATGTGTATACATTCTAGAATGCATAGGTATATAAGATTATAGAAAATTAAATATAAAATTATGAAAATAAATAAAAGAGTAGACAAATATTGTAAGTCCTAAGTAGATTACATAATAACATCTCTATTGGAATATGGATTTAGACATTTTTCAGTTATATATGAAAAACAATGAACTTTCTTAATCACTGTCTAAAATGTTAGCCACAAATTCTATCCTCTTACCCATTTTACAGTTCTTCATAACTTTTATCATTATTGATATTATATTCGTTTATTTTCTTCTTCCACTGGAATAAGAGCTTCATTGATGCAGTTATGTTTGTTTTGTGTAAGTTCTTGTGGTATCCCCAGGAGCTAGAACAGTGACTAGCATATGGTAGGCACTAAATAAATATTTGTTGAATGAATTAATAAATAAATGAATACTAATTCAAAGGCTTAGTTGCTTTGAAACGTGATTCACCTTGGTAACACATGCTTAGATACATGTTTATCTTCCATACTGCAAACAAGAATAAACTATATCTTACTGGGAAGAAATTTTTAGACACCTAATTAATAACTGCTTTTCAGATAGATTTCTTGTCTGAACCAGTTTCCCCTAATCCAGTGTCCTTCCTCAGCAGTTGTTTGGCTTGCCCCCTTTCTTGTTGGCCTGACTTCAAAGCCAGGACTCAAGTAGGCCATCTGTTTTCTCTGCTTCACAAATCAGCCGCTACATGGTTTGAAGTTGCATAGGAAGATAATGAAGTGGATGAGAGAGAGTTACCGTGAAGCCCTCTGTTTGGAACCTGAAGAACTAAGAGAAATCTTCCACGTGCTTTATCTGTGTGTGTCAAAAAGACCTATGGGAGTCACAGAGGTGATAATATGGACTATTATTAATGGCACTGGCCAACCATATCTCCTGGTTTCTTTGTTTCAGAGACAAGCACACTACCCATGCCTGCAGAAAATGTGTCCCCTTATTGGCACACAAAAGATGCATTAGCAAATGAAATATTATTAATTTCACAATGTTCTTTTTTAAAAATTTTATTTTATTGTTATGTTAATCACCATACATTACATCATTAGTTTTTGATGTAGTGTTCCATGATTCATTGTTTGTGCATAACACCCAGTGCTCCATGCAGAACATGCCCTCTTTAATACCCATCACCAGGCTAACCCATCCTCCCACACCCCTCCCCTCTAGAACCCTCCGTTTGTTTCTCAGAGTCCATAGTCTCTCATGGTTCGTCTCCCCCTCCGATTTCCCCCCCTTCATTCTTCCCCTCCTGCTATCTTCTTTTATTTTTTTTAACATATATTGCATTATTTGTTTCAGAGGTACAGATCTGAGATTCAACAGTCTTGCACAATTCACAGCGCTCACCATAGCACATACCCTCCCCAGTGTCTATCACCCAGCCACCCCATCCCTCCCACCCCAGCCCCCACTCCAGCAACCCTCAATTTGTTTTCTGAGATTAAGAATTCCTCATATCAGTGAGATCATATGATACATGTCTTTCTCTGATTGACTTATTTCACTCAGCATAACACCCTCCAGTTCCATCCACACTGTTGCAAATGGCAAGATCTCATTCCTTTTGATGGCTGCATAATATTCCATTGTGTATATATATATATATATATATATATATATATATATATGGATATATATATATATATATATATATATATATATATGGATATATATATATCCATTCATCTGTCGATGGACATCTTGGCTCTTTCCACAGATTGGCTATTGTGGACATTGCTGCTATAAACATCGGGGTGCACGTACCCCTTTGGATCCCTACATTTGTATCTTCGGGGTAAATACCCAGTAGTGCAATTGCTGGATCATATGGTAGCTGTATTTTCAACTTTTTGAGGAACTGCCATACTGTTTTCCAGAGTGGTTGCACCAGCTTGCATTCCCACCAACAGTGTAGGAGGGTTCCCCTTTCTCCGCATCCCCGCCAACATCTGTCGTTCCCTTACTTATTAATTGTAGCCATTCTGACTGGTGTGAGGTGATATATCATTGAGGTTTTGATTTGGATTTCCCTGATGCTGAGCGATGTTGAGCACTTTTTCATGTGTCTGTTGGCCATTTGGATGTCTTCTTTGGAAAAATGTCTGTTCATGTCTTCTGCCCATTTCTTGATTGGATTCTTTGTTCTTTGGGTGTTGAGTTTGATAAGTTCTTTATAGATTTTGGATACTAGCCCTTTATCTGATATGTCATTAATTTTGCAATGTTCTTATTTAACAGAGATGATATGGGAATTAAGCTTTACCTTGATGAATACTGACCTGGAAGTTTATTTGTCTTGAGGATCAGTCTGATTCCACGTCGGAAATACATACACTGAGAAACAATGGTAAAAGAATAATAATGAATCAGAATCAGGCAAACTGTGAACTAGTGTGCAAAAACCAGAAGTTAAATATAAGTCACAAACCCCACAAATATCTATTAAGCACCAACTCATGCAAAGTGCAAAATAAGAGTGAATGAACATGATGGAAATCCTGATTCCAATTCCACAAACTTATTTTTTATGAGCATCTAGGATGTTCCAGGCACTACAAAAAGCACTGAGGATTCAAAGACAACTACCCTACTGAAATTTGGCATATGCCCCCCCATGCCAATTCTAGTTCCATGTTATAAATCATTTCTATTTTCTCATTTAAATATTTTTATTTTTATATTTTAAAAACATTTTAGGCATGTAATTACCTAATATATTTCATATTGTCTTGGTTAAGTATATTAAAGTCACATGTACTGTAATAACTTTGCTTTTACTATGAATACTTACATCTTGAGTATATAAACACAATGTAACCTTAGATCAATATACATCTCAAAGAATCAGGTACTTTGTGAGATTTTATGCCTAGAACCATATTCTGATGTGAAAAATATTTTCAGTGAAGATGACAGGTATATATAATCTGAAAAATGAAAATTCAAAGAGAAGATAATAAGAGTGTCTGTGGAAGACATGCATGCTTTCAAAATGTTTGACTAAAAAACCAATACAATGGGGTTGAGGTTGCAGCTTAAAATAGTAGTCACTACTCAGTGGGAATGTATTTTGTGGCAAGAACAATGCTAGATGCATTAGATTCTCTACCTCTAATCTTAAAAACAATTCTGACAATTTGATATTTTCCTGATTTTATATAAGGTGAATTTAGTCTTAGGAAATTTAAGATTTGCTAGAAATCAGGTAAAACTAGAGCAGCTGGGTTTCATTTCTCAAGATTCCCTCACGACTTCAAAGTCTCAGTCCTTTCCATTAAAGTATGCTGACTCTCCATCCTTAATTGATTGAACTAATCAAAAATGACACTTCAAATTACTTAGAAGTACTCCTTTAAAATCCTGCTTAATAACACTGATCCTACCAATCAAATATCATCTTACTGTCTAAATACTCCTGAAGTTTTTAGCATCTTTACCTTTTTAGAAATTGTTTGTCTTATAGCATTATTATTTACTTACCTGTTTGGGCTCTATTACTAAATTATATGGAATACTGACATCACGTTTAAGCATATATTAGGCTAAAAAAAAAAATAAAAGCCTGTGTAAATCTTTATCCCCTAGTCAACTCAGCATATCAAAAGGATATTTACATATTAGCTTATTACAGCAAAACTCAATACTGATTATATAATATTAAAAGGCTTCTTTTTTTCAAAGGTGCCTGCATCACAAGCAGGCCATAAAAAAATGGATTCTCCCCTGGAGGCTCCAAAAAAGAATGTAGCCCTTCTAACATTTTGAGTTTAGCACAATGAGACCTTATTTTGGACTTCTGAACTATAGAAAAGGAAGATAATAAACTTGTGTTGTTTTAAGCCTCTACATTTATGGTAATTTATTACAGCAGCCATATAAAATTGATACACCTCCCTTGACTGCTGTTCCTTCTAGGCCAACAACAATTTTGGTAGATGTCAGCATATAAGGATATGTCAAATTCAGATTTCCTTTATTACACTTTCGTTTAGTTCTTGGCAATCGGTAATTCCTTTGTTGGAAGACCAGGAAAGAGATATTTTCCCACAGTAAAGTTCTGACCTGGTGCTATAGAAATAGGTCATAGGTACAGATCTTAATTATATGCTTTGAGAGGCTGTTTCATTCTTCCTGTTAATCTTGAACATACTTTTTTGAGAGAATGAATTGCTGAATGAATAAGCATAAAAGCAACCTAATGTTTATCCTCCTACCACTATATGTGTGAATTTTTCTTCCCAGGACAAAGAGTTAATTTTGATTTTTTTCCAGTGGAACAAAAATAATTTGGTTGGCAATATACAAATTTGAATTACCTTAACCCTAAATTACTCACATTTTCTAATTTTTAGAGGAGGGTAAAAATAAGAACATCAGAGCAAGTTCTCCATCTGAACAACATTTAGGTGTCACAATGCAAATTTCAACTTCTGCATCTATTATCCCATATCCCCAAATTATATTTCCAAGCTAGATCAATATTGCTTTTATATTCCAGAAACAGATAGTTAGTGTTATATGGTAAAAGAGAGAAGAGTGGGAGGGGGATTGAGAAAGAGAAAAAGAATACATGTGAGTTTTAGCCCCACCAGAATGTTCTTCAGCTTGTGTGATGTCTAGGAATCTGTAAAGGAAAACTCCATTTAACTTATGCCCATTTGGGAAAAATCTGCAATCTATATTTTCATTTTTATAAGATATTTTCATATTCCTGGGAAGACATGGCAGCTGAGACAATCCCACTTCCTTGGAAATTCAGAGGGGCCTCTTGTGTTCCATTACCCTTTGTCATTTCCATTCTCTTTTCAAGCTGAGCCATCTGTACTTTGACAATATTTTACCTGCTTTTGGTGCTGGTCTCCTGTCTTCTCTGCTAAATATGATGGAAAGGTTGGCCTCTTGTCTTTCCCACTAAAAAATGCTATTTCTTGCAGGATAAAAGTTTATTCATTTTCTTCTCTACTTTGTTTTTTGGAACAGACATATGTTTTAACATCCTCCTTTGAGTTATGAAGAGATATGAGGATAAGAGATGAAGCGAATGACTTCTGAATGCAATAGCATCTATTGCTTACACTAATCATCTCACTCTTCCCTCAGGAATGGTAGTTCTCTACAGAAAGAATCTGGATGTTGGAAAGCCCGCACCTATTCCAGACCTGCAGTCCATTTCTTGTTATCATACCTGGTGTGTGGCTCATTTTCCCTGTATAGTTCTGTGAGTTTAAATTTCAAATATTTCCCAGGGGTCTCTGAATAAGACATGTAGATAAGCCAGAGAGCAAATGTGGACCAAAATACCTGCTTTATTAATGACCAGTCAACATCCTATTGTTCCCTCATTATCTCAGTCCATTCATTATTATTTACTAAACAATTCGATTGTGGTGGATATAACAATTTTTAAGAGTCAGGTATGGTAAGTTTTATGAAAACTAATAAAGCAGATTAAGGAGAATAGAGAGTGATGGGAGAAGGGAGGCTACTCTTCTGAGCAATCCAAGGTTTCTTTGTTTTCTTCTGAAAGGGGAGTAAAGAATGTGAATACCTTAATCATGACTATTGAAGACAGAAGAAACAGCTTTTGCTTGTTGATGGCCAAGCAAGGAATGAGAGAGATGGGGGAAATCATAAGTAATATGATTCTCAGAGAGAAGGGAGGACCTAATTATTAACACCCTAAAAGGAGAGCTCTTGGGTAAAAGCTGGACTGGAGTCAGGTCTTCTACTTCCTCAGGCCAAAACTTGAGATCTGTACACTCACATGTTCCCTTGGAGTCTAATAGCTTAAGAACAATGTTAGAAGCCCAGGTATTTGGCTCATCTTAATGAGTCATGGGCAGACAGTGACATGGGAAGTAGCAAAGACAATAGGGCACCAGAGAAACCTGGTTCTGCCCATTACAAATGTGGCCCAATGGCTAGTAAGCTTTGATTAGCCATTCCTTCTCTTTTGGGAAAGAGTAAGTAAATGGGTGAAGATGGAAAGATCAGGTATGTATGCTTCAACCCTTAGTTATCCCATGATGGAGAGAGCTATGTGGAAATCTCCTTAATGAATACTGAGTCTAGGAATAAAAATATGTCCAGTTAAAATTTGTCATTAGCTAGTAATGATGCAGCTCATCATTTTGAAAGTCATCTGATATATGAGAGATGCTAAGGTATAAACCTTCTAAATAACACTATTTTTAAGTGATTTGCCAGTGATACTTATTTTATTATTTGCTTTAGTCTGTCCATAAGAAGACTGCTGAGCAGACATTAATTGTGAAATGTTAACATAATATAGATATTTTTTTTTATGATTCCAGATAAAAATGTGATAGTTTATTTACTGTTACTATATTAGGACTTTTTTAAAAATTAATTTTCTATAAATTTGATGAAAATAATCTCAGGCAGATGTAGAGATGATAAGTCTTAAAGGAAATCAATACTGAGTCAATATTTTTCTTACCTATTTTTTACTTTCTATTGAAAATGATTAATTACAATAATATTAACCTCCATATGTTTAATAATAAGAACTCAACCCCATAGATGAACCAATCTTTTAACAAAGGTAAGATATGACATGGTAACATGACCACTCCTCTTCCCATAAACTCCAAACCAGTTTTTCAATAGATGCTGATGGTTTGAGATGAATTGCAAATGTGATTATAACCGTTTTTGTTTTGATCATAGAAAAAAGAAGATGCTTATGAATGAGTCATAGAAATGATGGGGGAGGTTAATTCTTTTGTTTTTCTCCCCAATAAAAGTAGGTTAGCTTGTTGTTCCTGTTTATTGAAAAGAATCACTTGCTAATAAATTCACACCAAAAAGATGAATATAGAAAAAAAACTGCTTATAATAATACTACACTCGGGGCACCTGGGTGGCTCGGTTAAGCATTTGCCTTTGGCTCATGTCATGATGCTGGGGTCCTGGGATGGAGCCCTGAATCTGGCTTCCTGTTGTGGGGAGCCTGCTTCTCCCTCTTGCTCTGCCCTTTCGCCCCCCCCCCACCCCCCCTGTGCTCACTCTCTCTTGTGCTCTCTCAAATAAATAAAATCTTCAAAAAGAAATAATACCATACTCAAAAATAATCATCGTTAATGGTTCTCTGCATATTCTTCCAAATGTTTTTTTTTTTTTTTTGGCTTATATGGCTTTTTAGAAAAATAGGATAATAATGTACATATTGTTTTGAATACTTTTTCCCCCTACAATACACTATACTGTGGTTCTATTTCCATGTCAAAAAATATATATCTATGTCATCTCTATAAATTGCTTTATTCCTATATTGTACATTCCAAATATATATACGTATAATATCTATCATATATATAATATATTGGAATGTCCACATTTTAGAACATGTCAACATTCCATATTTTATTCAACATATTATAAATAAAATTATGGTGAATAGCCATGCATGGTGATTTTGCAGACTTTTGCAGGGCAGCATGGATGAAGAAAATTATTACAAGGAAAATGTATTCATGTTTTATAATTTTGGGCACAGATTGCTAAGTTTTCTGCAGAAAATTTATGTGATTTTTCCCACTATTAATGTATGAGAGTGCTTATTACAAGACTATTTATACTAGAAAATATTGTTAATTTCTTCATCATACAAAAAGGGCAGCTAAATGTTTTCTGTAAAATAACTGGAATTGGAAATAAATCTTTCTTAAAAATTTGATTTTATTAATGCTTTGATTATAAAAGCAATTTCTCACTTTATTTTATACATTTAGTTGTGAGTGAAGCTAAACATCTTCATATTGTTAATGTCTTTTTGAAATTTTTTAATTGTGTTCTTTACCTATTTTTAAAATGATTTTTCATATTTACTTATTTATTAGTACTTTTTATATCTTATGGACATTCACTATGTTAGGATCTCTTTTTATATTTTCACTACTTGACTGTGTCATTTTCGTTAAATTGTCATTCTGCATTTGAAATACACAAATTTATGATAATTCTTTTTCATTACATCTGCCTGTGTTGAGATCATATGTTATTTGTTTGCCATGTTTTACTGTGGATGAATCTCATCAAACAACTAAAGATTTCAATTGTTCTTGTAAGTTATCTGATTTCATGGAGAAATGATTCAGTTACAGTGAGTACTATAGGTAATTTGTATTTGGCTTACAAATGTGTTCCCTCAAAAGAGAAAAAAGAATACCCAATTTTCTGAATCCTACTATTCATTAGATTACTGATCTATTTCTTTCATCAGTTAATTATCAAACGTCTCCAACATGTCGTTTACATTCTCTGGAGTCCAATGTCTGTTCCTATTCCTGGCTACGGTGACCTACTAGGTGAAGAATTTCTGGGCCTCTTAGCTGTTTTCATCCCACTCGCGCACTCTTCCATGTAAAACTGTATTTTATAGTTTTTTTTTCCCCTTGGCAGTATCTCCCTTTTATAATCTTCTCTTGGTTTACCTCCTACACAGTCTCCTTCAGTGACTTCTCTTTGTCCTCACTCAATTAAGTTATGCTTTCAACCCTCAGCTTGTCTCTTGTAACAGGAACATCTTAAATGAGGGTATACGCTCATGTGGGCTCCACTACTATCTCCATGTAGTTGATTCTTGGATCTGTAACCTTGACCTATGACTTGGAACTAGCCTAATAAATGCTGAATAAAATTAATGAGTGAATGAATGAAAAGGGTAATAACACATACCGTGGGATTAGAAAATCTGTGGTTTGTAGTGCTGTTATGGCATTTATTCAACAACTATTTACTGAACATTTACTGTTACTGAGGTTACAGTGATAAATTGTTAATACATGAGTCCCAGGAAAAATCACTTCCCTGGATTTTAAAATGGGATTTATAATGCTTTCTTACATTCAGGGCTTTTTGAACCTCAAGATATATATAATGCATATTAAAGTAATTTGCTTAATTACTTATAATATTATTGTTAAGAGAAACAAGAGGTAGAAAAGTACACAACTTTTCCAAAATAATTTGAGAAAAAAAAAGAAAATTTGGAATGAAGTACTCAGAGCTGAAAGCTATTAAGAAACACAGCTATTGAAATAGCCAGAGTGAAATTCAAGCTAGAGAGAAGGCTCTATTAAGGTATGCAACTGCATTGCCTTTAGACAGAATATTGCAATGTCTATAACATATTGTGATCTGAATTTAAGACCAGATAAAATGGAATCTTGTTGTGTAGTTTGAGAATGCTTTTATATGAAAAGACATATATTATATGGTAAAATCCTCAAAAAAATAAATAAATAAAGGTCACCAGGTTGTCTAAGAATGAAATTCCCTTGATGGCTAAGTTAGAACCTGACTTTCAGCCACACATTCAGGACCTATCATTATGCACACACACCTAGGCATTTCGTCTGATTGGAAGTAGAGAGGGGAGAAATTGCTGTACCAGTAACCACATTGTAGGGATAACCATAAGGCTTCCTCTGAGTTTTATGTAAGTTAAAGATGAATCAGATCAGGAAAGCTCTACGAGTCTCACACATGTGTTTCAGACTCAAATTGACTAGAAAGAGACCAAAGAATTGCCAGTGTCTTCAACCCCTTGCCCAGTGCAGCTCTGGACTCCCATTATGGCTTTGGGAAAGACTTTTCCCAAGTTTCCCTACACACGAAGGAGAATGTTCCTTCGTTTGCAAACCTCTGTTCTTGCAACAAGTCGGAGAAAAATCAGAGAACATTAGAGAACACCGAAGGTAGACAGTATGTGATTACTGTCTTTTGTTGAATTTTGACTTTGAACTAATCTTATCACCACTAAAGATGCACTCTTTAAAAAAAAAAAAAAAAGGAAATATTTACTTTTCTGATTACAAAAGGAATAAACATTAATGATGAAAAATATAGAAAGTTACAGAAACTTTGAAGAAACAACAAGAAAAAAATCTTAAAAAAAAAAAAAGAGGGCGCCTGGGTGGCTCAGTTGGTTAAGCGATTGCCTTCGGCTCAGGTCATGATCCTGGAGTCCCTGGATCGAGTCCCGCATCAGGCTCCCTGCTCGGCAGGGAGTCTGCTTCTCCCTCTGACCCTCCCGACCCTCCCCCCTCTCCTGTGCTCTCTCTCTCAGTCTCTCTCTCTCTCAAAAATAAATAAATAAAATCTTAAAAAAAAAAAAAGAAAGAAGGGGTGCCTGGGTGGCTCAGTCGTTAATCGTCTGCCTCCAGCTCAGGTCATGATCCCAGGCTCCTGGGATCGATCCCCGCATTGGGCTCCCTGCTCTGTGGGAGGCCTGCTTTTCCCTCTCCCACTCCCCTACTTCTGTTCCCTCTCTCGCTGTGTCTCTCTCTGTCAAATAAATAAATAAATAAAAATCTTAAAAAAAAATAAAATAAGATGAACTCACTAATGAAGGAGAGATTGTTCTAAAAATTTTTCTTGTTTTTTTTTTTTACATGTTTTCTGGTTCAATAGTATGATGTAAGCTTTTCATTGTGTTTTGTAATACTTTTGAATACTTGTTTTGAATATTTAAAGTATTCTTTTTTTTAAAGATTTTTATTTATTTATTGAGAGAGATGGTGATAGAGAGCACGAGAGGGGGAGAGTCAGAGGGAGAGGCAGACTCCCTGCTGAGCAGGGAGCCCAATGTGGGACTCGATCCCAGGACTCCAGGATCATGACCTGAGCCGAAGGCAGTTGCTTAAACAACTGAGCCACCCAGGCGCCCCCGAATATTTAAAGTATTCTTAATAATGTATGATAGACTATCCTTGAATGCATCTCAATTTCTTAGGTTGAACTATACGAAACTGTTGTGTGTCTGAAAGCTGGATATCAGTAATTACATATCACAAACTTAATATATAACTAGTTTTTAAAGACTGGTTATTGAAGTTGTTTCTAATGTTTTAATATTATACCCCTTATTTTTTTGTGTTATTGGGAAGTTAATTGGCAAAATAACAATAAGAAGTAACTATGTAAAACTTACTCATAGGATGCTATTAAGTATTTTTATTCTATTGGCATTTGTGTTAGTCCTGAAGTATTAGATTAAAAATAGAATATATAATAATATACATTTTAGTATAATCAAATCTAAAGTAATATATAATCATAGAAAATAACTGAAATTTAACTGTATGGAATTTATCTTTCATCACAGTATGTGAGATTCATATTTCTATGTATAATTTGTTGGGCTTTCAAGGGTTCTATGAAGATAAATTCTGTTTATATTTGGACAAATTGCTCTGAAAACATATTTCTGCTTCAAAAGTATCCCTGGTTTCACAGAATTGTATCATTTAATAAATTTTGTTTTAAATTTAGGTTTGATTTTGCAGATGCTATGAGACACATGTATACAGGAAAAAAATATAGGAAAGGAAAAGACAATTAACCCTTAATTTCTTATTATGTGCCAGATCCTTTCTCTCCACTTGTTTATCAAGTGATTTAATAGTCTCATGAACACATGCTGATCGATAGGGCATGGGGTTGCCATAATTAAGAAAAACAGAAAACAATACAAGATGTCAAATTTGAATTTCAAATAGAAAACAAATACCTTTTTGTTAGTACGAGCATGCCACATGCAATATTGGGGATATAATTATACCAACAGTACTCTTTCTATTTCTGAAATTCAAATTACCTGGGCTTACTGTATTTTATATGTCTATTTAAACAGAAGCAAGTTCAACAGTGTAACAGATTTTTCCATAATGGCAATGTGAGCTGAGGTCAGTCAGATCTTCTAATTTTTCAATAGAATCAGAGGATTCACATTCCAACATGATTTTTCCTAATTTTCATATGTTCTCAAATAATTAAAACATTTTAAAATATAGTTTAAAGTGAATAACACATGTCCATCGGCCATGTCTGGTGGTTGCAGATACATGATATAATAATACATCAGTGTTCCTCACATTCCAAAGCATATAAGAGTTATCTGAGGATTTTGTTAAAATGCAGATTCTAATTCACTAAGTTTGAGGAGTAGCCTGGAATTTTGTATTACTAACAAACTTCCAGGTGAAACCAAGAGTTGCCTGCTGCTGATCATATTTTGAGTATTAAGAAATGCATGGCAGGAAAGTAAAGGAAGGAAAAAAGAAGGAAAATGGAAAAATAGAACAATATCCAACAAAGTAAAAGGGGACACTTGAAAGAGTTGGAAGAGGTAAGGCAAAAGTTTTCATTCATCTATTCTTATTCTTCAAATCAGAAAGCTAATCCCCTAACATAAAGAATAAAATCAGAACAAATGCAAATAACTGATACCTGATTCACTTACCGTATAAAGCATTTTAATAAGGTGATCTTAATTCTTTGGAAGAAACTAAGAAAACAGAAAAATCAGCAACTCACACCACAAATAATGAGGTGTTAGCTATATGCACACAAATGCGTGAACACACACGTATGTGTATGTAAGTATATAGGTATATTTTCACAGACTCTCACCACCTTGTGATTCAGCTGCCCCTTGAGGAATGTGTTAAGGTGGATATCCAGAGATAAATATCAAGGTAGAGGGGTGCCTGGGTGGCTCCATCATTAAGTATCTGCTGGGTGGCTCAATCGTTAAGTCTGCCTTCTGCTCAGGTCATGATCCCGGGGTCCTGGGATCGAGCCCTGCATGGGGCTCCCTGCTCTGTGGGAAGCCTGCTTCTCCCTCTCCCACTCCCTCTGCTTGTGTTCAGTCTCTTGCTGTGTCTCTCTCTGTCAAATAGATAAATAAAATCTTAAAAAAAAAAAATCAAGGTAGAGTTTTAACTGCCTCTGTTGATTGACTGTTCCAATCATGAAAGTACAATTAACCACTATGCCTGTCAGTCAGTGATTGGTCACTGGGAAAGGCAAAGATGAGATCAGGGTAATGAAGGAAAGCAGGGTAATGGGAAATGCAGAAAGGCGAAGAAATGTCCAGTGTAACTATCTGCTAGGGATTAAAGCATCTGTTCATCTTTTTGAGAAAAGAGGAGGTAGGATTAAGAGAGGTAAGGAGAGATGGAGAAAGATGAAAGAGAAAAGAAACTTTAAACATGCTACCCAACAATGAGGCTTTAGATTATAGGACTGTATAATGCATTTTATTTCCTAGAATTTAGTATGCCCCTCCAACCTGGACAGGTGTTCAGGAGTTTACTGTGAATGTTGAGAATTCAACACGGGGACCAAGGTACATAGCTGTGGGAACCTCTGTCAAATCAATGAAATAATTACACCCAGGCAGTTAAAAATCCCGCTAATTCCAAATAGATATTTTGAGAAGGATTAGTCCATATGCTCATGCTTAAAGTTACATAATTTTTTCTTGGCTTAAAATTATCCCACTTAGAAAGTTGAAATTGATTTTTTTCTATTAAAAGAAGCATTTTAATCTATGTAAACAGTTTGCTAGCAATTTGCCTTTCAAAAATATCAGTTCAAAATAAGGATGAGTTTTGTAAGGGCAATTCCTACTGAAATTGTAGCAGTATATATTAACGACCATTACCATTAAAAAACAGGAAAATCACCACTACTAAAAAAAAAAAAAAAGATCAGGTCAGTATTACCCTTATCCACGGTTGTCTAACCCAAAAGTAATCCTATATATGTGTCCATTCACTGTGGATTATGAACTTTTGATTTTTTCTAACATGAGTTTTTTCTTTTATACTATAAATTCTGGAATAAAGTGAAGCTTAATTTGCTTAAGCCAGTGGTTCTCAAAGTGTGGTTGGGCTTAACAGCATAATATAACAGGCATAACTTGGGAACTTGTTACAAATGCAAATTACTGGGCTCTATCCCAGACCTATTTAAAGAGAAACTCTTTGGTGTGGGATCAAGAAATGTCTATCTAAATGCCTCCAGGGCATTCTCATGTTCACTAAAGTTTGAGAATCAAAGACTCAATGATTGCTTCCTTTTTTAAGATTTTCTTCCCTTCAGCATGTTTCCCAAAACCCTTAACCTTGAGAAATCCCTAGGGGCAGAAGTGACTCTTACCATCAAGGTGAGCTGATGACTACCTTAGGCTACCTGTTTATGATTGTGAAGTAATTTTTTTTAAGATTTTATTTATTTATTTGACAGAGAGAGAGAGAGAGCACAAGCAGGGGGAATGGCAGGCAGAGGCAGAGGGAGAAGCAGGCTCCCCACAGAGCAGGGGGAGCCCGATGTGGGACTCGATCGCAGGACCCTGGGATCATGACATGAGCCGCAGGCAGTCACTTAACCAACTGAGCCACCCAGGCATTCTGTGAAGTAATTTTGAATACTGCAACTTTTAGTAGCATTCCTAAATAGCAATGTCCCTACTTCATGCTCACAGATACGGTTTGTGGAAACAAAATTGTATTGTGTAAATGTGTAGCTTTTTTAAAATCTGAAACTGATTTAAGGTTTAGGAACATTTTGTTTGCAGAATTTGTTTACAAATAGCAACTCAAAAATGTATGTATGCATTATATAAAATATAAACCGGTTACACTATTACTTCATTGAAACTATGGTTATTGCAATTTGTACTATTGTAAATCTTATCCTTGAATTACATTCAGAACTATCATACAATAAGTGAATTGAGTCAGAATTTTGCAGTGTCTTGATTACCTATAGCTAAGGAATGGAGTGGTTTATTTAAGATTGCCATCAGGAGAATTAGCTCACCAAGTTGGGGTTAGCACCCAGCATAGCTCTTAATGACCAACTCACATCCACTACAAAAGTGAATCTCCTTAGTTGCTAACTAGAATGCAGTTGGTCAAGTAGCTGTGGTTATGTACATAAGGCAAGAAAAGATCGCTTGAAAAAGGTTATGCAAAGAGGCAAATGTTAGTGATTTGAGAAAAATGCATCTGGCTTCTTCCTGAGATGTATAATTAGAGCCTCTTAGAGAAAAATTTAAAGAGGTTTCAAACTACTAATATGTGCACCCCGTTGTTTGACCTTACTACTAGGTAACTTGGCAAAGGGTATTAAATTTTGCTCCTAGTTACCTTTTTTTAAAAAGTTTACTTATTTATCTTAGTAATCTCTACACCCAAGGTGGGGTTCAAACTCATGACCCCAAGATCAAGAGTCACTTGCTCTTCCAACTGAGCTAGCCAGGCACCCTGGCTTCTTATTACTTTAAACACATCTTACTTACCTGGCATCACTGCGTGTAGAGATGATTAAAATACTCTTGGAGATGTTCCGATTGCTTGCAATCCCTTCCAGAAAGGGCACTGTTTTGATAGATACACATTTAATATTTATTCATAATCACACAATTATTTAAATTTGGTGTATGGCATGATTTAGAATTATAGTATTTACTAATTTGATGTAAAAATTACATAAGATTTACAATATTCACATTTGTGGCATGTATTACACTTATGCTAATAAACTTACTATGAATTGCTGATGCAGACAACAAAAATGTATTCGGTAAGGGTACTTCAGAAAATATTTTTGCTAATTAGGTAAAATCATTTATTAAATTTCTATTATTTTTCAAACAATTTGGTGTAATTTAGAAATTAATTGAATGTGACAATAAGCTTAAGAGTCTTGTTCATCAACAACTACAGTTTTGACACTGCTGCATAAGGCCACGTTTTTGTTTGTTTTATTTAGTGAGATTGGGAGGTACAGACCTGTCAATTAATTAAACTTGTAACAGAAATATGAAATATTATACCTGTTAAGTTATTGCCAATGATTATTTAGTAATATAAATAATAAAATAAGAATTAGATTATAGTTATTGATATAATTAAATGTTATAAATTAATCAAAGTAATTAATCAATTGCACTAGTCTTTCAGACATTAAGTGTGAAGCATTTTATGAAATTAGCATCTCAAATATTCCAGTACTTGTGAGATCAAGAAAATGCATTTAAACTTGTGGTCAAAAAGTTGAAAGTGTTACAAAGCCAAATTTTGTAGGGAATGTTGCATAAATGGGCTTCAGAGCAAAATCCTTAGAATGTAGAGTATCTAGCCCATAGGAATTATGAAAACCTTAAAATACCACACTATTTAAGTTTGAGATTACCACTGCTCTTTAGCAAATTGCTGTATGATGATGGATATATAAGTAAGATGAGCCATCAGTATTTAAGGGTGAAAGTGAAAATGGTGAGGAAATATTAAAGATATTCATCCTAAAGCACCGCCTGGAATTCACCCTGACTTTAAAATCAGCCCCAGATAAATATGTCAATGGATAAGAAATACTACAGCAACCTTTCATCTAGCCAAATAATGAGATTGCTGTCGAAGATAAAATAAACCCACGGACAATTTCTAAACTTTATCTTTCTCAAAACCTAAGATTTTTCTTCTTGGAATTTATATTACTTTGGAAAATAAAATATGCTTGGGAAAAAAATAAAAATAATTTTCTCTTTTCAGCACTGACATTTTCCCAGTCCCTGAGTCAATTTCTCTAGAGCTAGAATCACTTGGCCTTAAGCATGTAGGTTCAGCTCTGCCCCATTGTACTGCCTGTCCTGATTCTTTTTTTTTCCCCATTTTTTGTAGTATTTCATTTTTTTCTTCCAAGATTTTATTTAAATTCAAATTAGTTAATATATCGTGTAGTATTAGTTTCAGGAGTAGAATTTGGTGATTTATCGCTTTCATATAATACCCAGTGCTCATCACAGTAAGTGCCCTCCTTAATGTCCATCACCCATTTAGCCCATTGCCCCACCCACCTCCCCTCTAGAAACCCTCATTTTGTCCTTTATTGTCAAGAATCTCTTATGGTCTGCCTCCCTCTCTGTTTTTATCTTATTTTATTTTTCCTTACCTTCCCCTATGTTCATCTGTTTTATTTCTTAAATTCAACATATGAGTGAAATCATATGGTATCTGTCTTTCTCTGACTTATTTCAGTTAGCATAATACTCTCTAGCTCCATCCATATCATTGCAAATGGCAAGATTTCATTTCTTTTTGATAGCTGAGTAATATTCCATTTTATATATATATATATATATATATATATATACACACACATAATATAGCATTATATATATATATATACCACTTTTGCTTTATCTATTCATCAGTTGATGGACACTGGGCTCTTTTCATAATTTGACTTTTGTTGATAATACTTCTATAAACATCGGGGTGCATGAGTTCCTTTGAATCAGTATTTTTGTATCCTTTGGATAGCTCTATTTTTAACTTTCTGAAGAACCTCCATAATGTTTCCCAGAGTGGCTGGACCAGTTTGCATTCCCACTAACAGTGTTAAAGGATTCTCCATTCTTCACATCTTCACCAACATAAGTTGTTTCCTGACTTGTTAATTTTAGCCATTCTAACAGGTGTGAGGTAGTATCTCATTGTGGTTTTGATTTGTATTTCCCTGATGATGAGTGATGTTGAGCATTTTTTTCATGTGTCTGTTGGCCATTTGTATGTCTTCTTTAGAAAAATGTCTGTTCATGTCTTCTGCCCATTTCTTTACTGGATTATTTATCTTCGGGTGTTGAGTTTGATAAGTTCTTTATAGATTTTAGATACTAGTCCTTTATTTGATATGTCATTTGAAAATATCTTCTCCCATTGGGTAAGCTGCCTTTTAGTTTTGTTGATTGTTTCCTACACTGTTCAGAAGCTTTTTATCTTGATGAAGTCCCAATAGTTCATTTTTGCTTTTGTTTCCCTTGCCTCTGGAGATATGACTAGTAAGAAGGTGCTACAGGCAAAGTCATAGAGGTTACAGTCTGTATTCTCCTCTAGGATTTTGATGGTTTCCTGTCTCACATTTAGGTCTTCCATCTATTTTGAATTTATTTTTGTGTGTGATGTAAGAAAGTGATCCAGTTTCATTGTTCTGCCTGTTGCTGTCCAATTTTTCCAACACCATTTGTTGAAGAGACCATCTTTTTTCCAATGGATATTCTTTCCTGCCTTGTCTAAGATTAGCTGACTATAGAGTTGAGGGTCCATTTCTGGGTTCTCTATTCTATTCCATTGATCTATGTGTCTGTTTTTGTGCCAGTACCATACTGTCTTGCTGATTATAGCTTTGTAATACAGCTTAAAGTCCAGAATTGTGATGCCTCCAGCTTAGGTTTTCTTTTTCAACATTACTTTGGCTATTCAGGTCTTTTCTGGTTCCATACAAATTTTAGAATTATTTGCTCTAGCTCTGTGAAAAATGTTGGTGTTACATTGAAAGGGATTGCATTGAATGTGTAGATTGCTTAGGGTAGTATAGACATTTTAACAATATTTGTTCTTCCAATCCATGAGTGTGGAATGTTTTTCCATTTCTATGTGTCTTCTTCAGTTTCTTTTATAAGTGTTGTATAGTTTTCAGAAACAGATCTCTTACCTCTTCGGTTAGGTTTATTCCTAGGTATCTTATGGTTTTTAGTGCAACTGTAAATGGGATTGATTCCTTGATTTCTCTTTCTGCTGCTTCATTATTGGTTTATAGAAATGCAACAGATTTCTGTACATTGATTTTATATCCCATGACATTGCTGAATTCCTGTATCAGTTCTAGCAGTTTTTGGTGGAGTCTTTGGGTTTTCTACGTAGAGTATCATGTCATCTGGGAAGAGTGAAAGTTTGATTTCTTCCTAGATGAATTGGATGCCTTTTATTTCTTTTTGTTGTTGATTGTTGAGGCTAGGACTTCTGGTAGTATGTTAAACAACAGTGGTGAGGGGTGCCTGGGTGGCTCAGTTGGTTAAGCGACTGCCTTCGGCTCAGGTCATGATCCCAGAGTCCTAGGATTGAGTCCTGCATCAGGTTCCCAGCTCGGCAGGGAGCCTTCTTCTCCCTCTGACCCTCTCCCCTCTCATGTTGTTTCTCTCTCTCTCTCTCAAATAAATAAATAAACTCTTTAAAAAAATAATAAACAACAGTGGTGAGAATGGACATCCCTATCGTGTTCCTGACCTTTGGGAAAAGCTCTCAGTTTTTCCCCATAGAGGATGATATTAGCTGTGGGTCTTTCGTATATGGCCTTTATGATGTTGCAGTATGTTCCTTCTATCCCTACATTCTTGAGGGTTTTTATCAAGAAAGGATGCTGTATTTTGTTAAGTACTTTTTCTGCATCTATTAAGAGGATCATATGGTTCTTAACCTTTCTTTTATTAATGTGGTGTATGACGTCGATAGATTTGTGGATATTGAACCACCCTGGAAGCCCAGAAAAAAAATCCCACTTGATCATGGTGAATAATCCTTTTAATGTACTGTTGGATTTGATTAGCTAGTATCTTGTTGAGAATTTTTGCGTCCATTTTCATGAAGGATATTGGTTTGTAATTCTTTTTAGTGGGGTCTTTGGCTTTGGAATCAAGGTAATGCTGGCCTCATAGAATGAATTTGGAAGTTTTCCTTCCATTTTTATTTTTTTGGAACAGTTTCAGAAGAATAGGTATGAATTCTTCTTTAAATGTTTGGTAGAATTCCCCTGGGAAGCCATCCAGCCCTGGACTCTTGTTTGTTGGGAGATTTTTGATTACAGATTCAATTTTTTTGCTCGATATGCTCGAAAGTGTTCAAACTTTCTATTTCTTCCTGTTTCAGTTTTGGAAGTTTATATGTTTCTAGGGATTTATCCATTTCTTCCAGGTTCCCCAATTTGTTGGGCATGTAATTGCTTATAATATTCTGTTATAGTTATTGTATTTCTTTCGTGCTGGTTATGATCTCTCCTCTTTCATTCACGATTTTATTCATTTGGGTCCTTTCTCTTTTCTTTTTGATAAGTCTGGTTAGGGGTTTATCAATTTTGTTAATTCTCTCAAAGGACGAGCTCCTAGTTTTAGGCTTTATTTGCTGTTCTTTTTCTATCTCCTTTAGGTGTAAGGTTAAGTTGTATATTTGAGACTTTTCTTGCTCCTGAGGAAGGCCTGTATTGCTATATACTTCCCTCTTATGTCTTTGTTGTGTCCCAAAGGTTTTGCTGTCCTGTTTTCATTTTCATTTGCTTCCATGTATTTTTTATTTCTTCTTTAATTTCCTGGTTAACCCACTCATTCTTTAGTAGGATGTTCTTTAACCTCCATGTATTTGTGATCTTTCCAAATTTTTTCTTGTGGTTGACTTCAAGTTTCATAGGCTTGGGGTCTAAATACACATGGTAGGGCGCCTGGGTGGCTCAGTTGGTTAAGCGACTGCCTTCGGCTCAGGTCATGATCCTGGAGTCCTGGGATCGAGTCCCACATCGGGCTCCCTGCTCAGCAGGGAGTCTGCCTCTCTCTCTGACCCTCCCCCCTCTCATGCTCTCTATCTCATTCTCTCTCTTAAATAAATAAAATCTTTTAAAAATAAATAAATAAATAAATACACATGGTACAATCTATCTTTTTGTACCAGTTGAGGCCTGATTTGTGACTTAGTATGTGATCTATTCTGGAGCATGTCCCATGTGCACTCAAAAAAGAATGTGTATTCTGCTGCTTTAGGATGAAATGCTCTGAATATATCTGTTAAGTCCATCTGGTCCAGTGTGTCATCCAAAGCCATTGTTTCCTTGTTGGTCTTCTGCTTAGATGATCTGACCTGATTCTTATTTGAGAGATATTTGAGGACCTATGCAGGCACTTATGTAATAAAGTCAGGGTATTTGATTCAATTGTGATTTGATTCTCAGCTGGTACCCTATCCTGATAACTGAGCTCCTGCCACTGAATTTTTCCCTGCCACTTTTCCCTGCCACTAAATTTCTTTGCCCCTCTTAGGACCTTAGTCTTCTAGTCATGATCTCTCTGCTCATTTCAGTGTTTAATTTGTCTTAATGTTTGTCTTTTTATGATTGGAGTATTGTTTTCCTCTTTATGCTCCTCTTTTCCCCAATTGTCACCTTCTTTTACTATTCAAAACCTAACCCAGATAATACATTATATGTTAAAAGGAAAGAAGATAGTAGGAAGGGGAAAATGAAGGGGGAGAAATCGGAGGGAGAGATGAACCAGGAGAGACTATGGACTCTAAGAAACAAACTGAGGGTTCTAGAGGGGACGGGGGTGGGGGGATGGGTTAGCCTGGTGATGGGTATTAAAGAGGGCACGTTCTGCATGGAGCACTGGGTGTTATACCCAAACATTGAATCATGGAACACTACATCAAAAACTAATAATGTAATGTATGGTGATTAACATAACAAAATAAAAAAATGTTAAATTTAAAAAAAAAAGAAAAAAAACCTAACCCAGAGGTCAAGTCCCTGCCACCCTCCACGAGACAACCTGGACACAAACTTCTTGCTTTGTTGCCCGGACTTCTGGTGCTAACTCACTCTTTATTCTCCAGAACTGTGGGTCACTTATCTGTTGGGATACTTCACTAGACTGCTTGGCTGGGTCATTGTTTGAAGTATGTGACTCTCTAATATTCAGGCAGATGAGAAAGGAAAGCGCTTTAAAGCAAGAAAGAAGGAGAAGCCACAGACATACATCAAGAGGCAGCTGTATTCACTATACAGGATCTCAGATGAGGGCATATTATGCACCTACCATGTTAATTAAATGTTAATTAAATGTTAATTAAAGCACATTATTGTTAATATCATCCACTGTGTGACTTGACTAAATTAGAAATTGTAGAGAGATACAAAAGTATATAATTTCCATTTTTGAGGATGTGTATTCTAGCTATGGAGGCAGAACAAAGATGAGAAACATATAAGAATGCCTAAAAGATAGCTTTAACAATAAGAATCGAATTGCCTCCTGTTAAAAAAAAAATGCACAAACATTTTCGGCAATTGATGCAGGATGACAGTGGGAGTGGGGTGTGGGATAGAATGTCTGGAATATAACCAGATGTGTAATCATTTTCATTTTTGCAACTGGTGCTGTTCCATGTTCACCACTTTAGTTGTAAAGAGATAAAGGCTTCTTTGCTCTTTCCATGTGGGGCATCTCTATTTCTAGCACTACACTCTGGTGAAAGGTAAAGAGTGATATTATCACCGAGGAGATTGCACATGCCCGATATGTAAACAAGCCAGCAATCAAAACACCCAAGGCTGACACTAACACTTCAGTGTGTAATACCTTCAGCATTTTAAAACTGTTTTGTAATTCAAACATTATCAGCCTAAACTATAGGAAGCAAACAGTGCATAAATCTTCTCATTCTGAGACCTTAGAAACTAAATACTTCTTAAATGGTAAGACAGTTTTCTAAATACTGATGATATATGTTGCTCAAAAGACGTAACTAGGTTATAGCAACATCTGTAGAAGCAAAGTGAAAACCATCAGTATATGTCAACAACACTAGCAATACCTCTCTGAAACCAGGTGCATCAATTAATAAGCATTCTGTAAAAGAGCCATTACATTTTCAAAAATGGGGAGGTGCCCATATCTGAATGTCTGCTACAATAAAAAAGGAATACCAGAGAATACAGTCCTCAAAAGCTTAGTATGATAAATTCATCAGGGAGAAAAGTTTTGTGCATATTTCCATAAGGGAAGCCTCTGGGAGCCTATAAACAAAAAGCAGAGAGGGAAGAGCAAATCCCCTGGGAACAATATTACCATAATTGAGCACTTAAGTGCATAAGAAACAAATTGAGACCACTTAAGTAAATAAGGAGAAAGCTATGCGAAGACAGCATCAGGATGCTCCAATTGATCTTTAACTGCTACCATCTGTGGAATTAAGTAAGGCTGACACCTCTAAGAACTAGTTTCTGAGCATTGAGCTAAGTGGTTATGTGCCTGAGCTTCTGCAGTGACAGCTTGGATTTGAACCCAAGCACTAGCACCTGGCAGATGTATCATCCTGGGCAAGGTTCCTATTTTCTCCAAGACTCGGTTTCCTTATCTATAAATAGCACAAAATAATAACACTGTGTAATAGAGTGCTGTGATTTTTAAATGGCATAAAGTGTTTACTATGATGCACAGTTCATAATAAATACCCTATATTTTATTATATTTAGTATTAGTATTAGTATTAGTATTAGTATTACTACTACTACTACTATCACCAGGTATAATGGGGCATGTAAACTTCAAATTCATACTTATATAAGTAAGTGCAGAAGAGTGGATTTGTTGTTAATAGAATTTTTCTTTATATTAAAAATAAATCAACTCACAAGACAAATACTGAATCAAGAATATTTGGATCTCTATTAAATTTTTACTTTCCTTGTGTAAAATTGAAAGGGAATTGACTAATTGGGATTATAAATCTTGTAATATTATAACCAAGAAGGGAAAATTAAGAAGGTGAAGTTTTGCAAATTGATTTATGAACTGTAACTGACTACTTCAAAAAATAGCATCAATCTTGGTTAATATGACTGGATATGTGGACACAAATTATTAAACTGAATGGTGCATCAAACTTCTACAAGGTGGTTTGATCCAGTTAAGAAAAGTGATTATAGATACTTGAATATAATATTTTTGTATTATGTTATTTATTAAATAATTTTGGCAAAGTTTTTGCTGAAGTGCCAAATATGTATAATAAAGCCATAAATCTCAAGCTTGCAGGCTGGTGATTTTTTATAAAGTGCAAACACCAGGGCAACCAGTGCCAATATCATGGTATAGAACATTATAGCATCCCAGATGCCTCTCTTGTTTCTGTTCCTCAATCATTACACACACCCAAGGTGCCACTATTCTGAGATCTATCACTATTGATAAATTTCAACTGATTTTGTGATTTTTACACATGAAAGCATGTAGGATGTGCTATTTTTTGTTTGTTTGTTTGGGGTTCTTTTGCTTAGCATGAGTCTATGAGATGTGTATATTATTGCTTGAAATAGTAGTTTTTTCTATTTCATTGCTGTATAGTAGTTTATTACATGAATGTATTATATAACATGTATTTCTTGTGCTATTATGGATGGTGGTTATTTCCAGTTTTTAGATACTGTGAATTGTGCTTAATGAACATTCTTTTACTTGTCTATGCTGCATATAAATTGCCTGATCATAGGGTATGCAAACACTGAGTTACAGAAGGTACTATCAACAGTTTTATACACTTGTACTGATTTATAACACCATTAGAAATGTATGAGACCATCGTTGATCCATTTAAGTGCCCCAAATTGGTATTGTGAGTTTCTCTAAGTTGTAACCATTCTGGTGGATATGTAGCGGTATCTTATTGTGGTTTTAATTTGTGTTTCCTAATGACTCATAATACCAAGCACTTTTTCATATGCCTATTGATCATTTGGATATCATCTTTTGTGAAAAGCCAGCTCTAGTTTTTCACTCATTTTTTTAAAAGAAGTTTGTTGTTTGCTCGTTAATTTGTAGGATTTATTGAATAAAAGTTCTTCTATGGATATAGGTATGACAAATATTTTCTCCTTTTTTGGGATTTGTCTTTTGAATTTCTCAAAAGTATCTTTTTAATAAACAGAGATTTTCAAATCTCATAAAATCCAGTCCATCAACCTTTTCCTTTATGATCAGTGACTTTTTATGCCCTGTTTAAGAAAGTTGTGCCAATTTCAAAGTATGGGGATTTTATACTACAATAATTTCTAGAAGTTTTATTCTATTACCTTTACCTTAATTCTAGAATCCATTTCTAATTCATTTTCTAATGTGTTGTTTCCAGTAAGGTTCAAGGTTCATTTTTTTTTTCTGATGAATACCATTTTTAAAGATTTATTGAAGACATATAACATCTAAGAGCAATTTCCCTGCTACTCTTTCTTTTTTTAAAAATAGTATTGCAAATCCTTTTGAATTCTAACAATTCAAACATTTATCTGTGGCAGCAACTTTTACTTAATAGTCTCAATTCCTAGGATCATCAATATAGTCTATCCTTTGTTTAATCTACTGTCTTTTAAAATAACTTCTTTTAGGTTTTATTGTACCCTTGCAGTAATGTTTCAAAGCCATTGTTTTGTATCCTTTGGATTCTAATAACATTAAATTGTTTGAACATGTGCTTTAATAGGGATGGCCTACCAAACTATTCTCCAGCAGAAGAGATATAGTTATGGGGTGCCTGAGTGGTTCAGTTGGTTAAGCATCTGCCTTTGGCCAGGTCATGATCCCAGGTCCTGGGATTGAGTCCCACATCAGGCTCCCAGCTCAGTGGGGAGTCTGCTTCTCCCTCTCCCTCCACCTGCTGCTCCCCCTGCTTGTGCTCTCTGTCAAATAAATAAATGAAATCTTTAAAAAAAGAGATATAGTTATGGCCTAAGTTGCTTATGTATGCCCTGTTCTAAAGATCATGGAAATCTGCTTATTGTAATAATTTATCAGCGTATTTTAATTTTCATATTAAGAAAACTGGTCTCAGGTAATGACTATTTTGTGTTAGTTGGATTCATTGATGCATTTACCCATATACTCATTTAACAAATATGTATAAAGTACAGGTTCAGTGTTAGGTTTTGTGGATACAGTGGTGTATAGTAAAAAAATGTTTATATATTATATAATATAGACAATAAAGTTCTCTTCTCTCAAGAGCTTGAAGCTTAGCATTAGAGTTAAGTATCACTGAGTGATTTACTATACGTAAGCTATACACTACCTTCTTGTTTTTTAACTATACAAAGCCTTGTCTTATATTTTCATATGTTTGAGAAATTTTATAAATAAATAATGAACCATAACATGCCAAATTGAGTATTTCTAAAGTAAGCATGAGAATATTTTTGAACAAATATCACCCCCACCCCCAAATTCAAGGGACATTTTAAAAGTGTGCATAATTTCTGGCTATAATTATTTTATGTATTTGAAACCCACAGTTTGTGAAAATACTATAGTGTGTTAAAGTGCCAAAATTCTTTAAGAAAAAAGGTTAAGTAACAGAATAAATTAAAGAATAGAGGAATTTGAGATTATTTTTTAACTTGTGGTATAAGTGTGCCAAAATATGAAGTTTTGGCTTCTCACGTGTAAATATACAACACTATGGTCCAGTGATATTGCATTGTATTAATGGTGGACAAAAGCTGATTAAAAGATACTTTATTACACCAAATAGAATTTATAAAGCAGAGAAATAGGAAAGAAATAAAGTAATGTTTTTTAGTATTACAAAGCATGCTGAAACAAAATAATTAAGTAGATAAGTCTTAGCTTAATTTTAGCTTAGCTGACAATTCAGCATAGACTTAACCAAATAAAGTAGCCTGGGGGAAATTATGGATTTAGATTGCATACCCATTGTTCATGCAGCAAAAAGCATGCTTTGTTAGTGTAAACTATGTGGCCACCATCAAATTGGATTATGAGCTGCCCAACCAAATGAAGGCAGAAAGGATGGAGTATGATCAATTTTTAAAATAATTGTATATTAGCGTAGAAAACTATACTAAAGAAAACAAATTCTAAACTTGATCTAGAATGAGGTTCAAATGGAAATCCTGCAGCCTATAAAATGAGGAGATAATAGGGAAAATTTAAAGATATGCTTAGACAATCAGTGAAATTATTCTTGCACAAAATCAAGCTGTCAAGATTACTTTGTGTGGAACAGAGTAGGGAATGACCTGATCTTTCCAGAAAATTACAAGTTTAGGGTAAGGAATTTTCTAAATCTTCAACCCATCCTTACTCTCTTATGAATATTCATAAAAAGATTAACATTTCCCTTTTTCAATCCTTATATCCAATTCATCATCAAGCCCTTTCCAGATGATCTTTGAGATAGCTCTACCCCAACTGTCATAACTTAAATTTACTCTTATTTCACTTGTCTTTGAATTAAATGCAAAGAACTTAATGATTCCCTTGCCTCTAGTCTCTCGTCCAGTCCATCTAAACTGTGCAACATTGTGGACAAAGCTCTTGTTTATACCAATTTCTCTTACAAAAATGCCCTGATTTCCAGTTGTATCAAATATAATCCCTCATCTTCCATTTTCTGGTGTCACTCTCCAACCACACTTCTGCCATTTGCTGATAGATGCTTTCTGCTTTTAAAATGGCTGGATAGTTCTTTCTCCTGCATCATTCATGAAAATGATTGAGTTAGGTATCTGCTGCTTTTAGGTAATGTTGGCAACTTATTGGCCCCTTGTAATAGCATTTCCTTGTGAAGATGTGGTTTGAATTCTAACAAACCTATCTTTGCAATGAACTTTTCAAATATAATTTTCATAAATTGGCACTGCAAATAATTCTTATAATTTTTGTTCTAGAAGTTATATTTTCACAAATATATTAGCTCTCAGTTTTTACATTATTATATGCAATATGAGTTTTCATTATTTATACTTATCTGATTTTCCCTCCTATTTTATATCTTATTCTCCTGCTTTAAACATTTATTTATAATTTGTCTTTTAAAATGAAATAAGTTAACTCTTTTTTTTTTATTTTAGAGAGAGAGAAAGAGAGCAGGCAACTGTGTGAACAGGGGAGAAGCAGAGGGGTGGGAAAGGGAGAATTTTAGGCAGTCTCCATGCTGAGTGTGGAGCCCAATACAGGGCTTGATCTCATGCAATCAGGACTTGAGCAGAAACCAAGAATTGGTCCTTCAACCGACTGGGCCTCCCAGATGCCTCTTTTTAAAAATTTATTTACTTTAAGCATTTATAGATTTGTTTTATTTATTACTATTATATATTATTATATATTATTACTAATATGTATTAAGTATTCAAAATGAGCCAGGAACTACATTAGATACTAGAAATTCACCAGTGAATTAGTGATTAGATGTACCCTCTGTAACCCATGGAGCAATTCCGTTCCAAGGAAAAACACTTAAATATGTTGAGTTAGTTTTCTATTGCTTTTTAAACATATTACCACAAATTAAGCAGCTTAAAACCCCCATTTACTATTTTACAGTTTTGTGGAACAGAGGTCTAGTCACTTTGTGACTCAACTGGGCAGGTTGAGACCATAATCACATTATCAGCTCTGCTGAGCTTTGATCTGGAAGCTCTGGTTAAGATCCCATTTCTAAACTTTTTCAGATTGTTAACAGAATTCACTTACTTGGAGTTGTATGACTAAAGTCCCAATTTTTTTGCCATTTCATCTTCAAACCAGCAACAACACATTGAATCCTGCTTGTGCTTCAAATCTCTGACTTCTTCTGCTACCAGCAGAGAAAGAGCTCTACTTTGAAGGGTGCATGTGAGCCCATCCGCATAATGCAGGATATTCTTCCTAACTTAAGTTCCAGCTGATTAGTAGCCTGAATTACATCTGCAAAGCCCTTTTGCCAAGTAATATAACATACTTATGAGAGTATCACCAAATGGGCGGAGTTCACGGAAATCAAAATTCTGCCTAACACACTTGCGGACTAGAAAATATACATAGGTAATTACCATAGTATCTTTGCTGGCAAAGACAAAAAACTGGAAACAACCCAAACACTTACCTAAAGTAAAGGGCACAAATGAATTGTGAAATGTTTGCCCAATAAAGTATTATCCAGAATTTAAAGCTAATAAACTATAGGTACAAAATATAGTATAGGTACATTTTAACAACATTACATTGAAGAATAAAAGAAAAATCAAGTTAAAACTAAACCAAGAAAACTAAAAATAAAAGTAGAAGTTACAAAAACATAAGAATGATAAACATGATTTAGAAATAGTTGTCTCTACAGGGCAATTTAGGGAAAATTGGGGTAGCGATTTACAAATAGACTTAAGGTAATATAAAAGGACTTATTCTAAAAAGAAACGAAGGATTTGCTGTAGTGTTGGGTAGTGGATTCATGAGTATTTTTTGCATTATAAATAGGTACATACATACAAGACAGTTATAGACCAAATTTTCAAGTGTGTCATGAACCAAAAACTATGATTAACTGAAATTTATGTACTTGTGTGTATATATATAGAACTTCCAAAATATTAAAAGTTATATAAGGAGCAATTACAGGGTGCTTTGAGAAAGTGAAACAGGGATCCTGACTGAGCATAAGGGAGCAAAGGAGACCTTTCTTTGGAAGTGGTATTGAGGCTGAGATATGAAGGTCTATAAGGATAAGGAATTGGTGAGAGGACAGGGAAAAGCAGTTATGTCACTCTGGAAATCTGTGTGAAGTCCCTGAGTCTAGAAAATGATTGGAAAAGGAGTGTGGAGGATGGCATAAGATAGGCAGAAGGGGCAGGGGCCAGATGTTGTGGCAGAGAGCAGGGAAGTTACATGATCAAACATATTTTAAAAAGATGACTTTGTTGACTAAAAGGCTTGCAGCTGGACAATAATAGAAGATAGAAGGTTATGTCCTGGGACCAGGGAGACTTGTGTGGAGGACAACCACTACTAAAAATGAGCATATAGTTAATTAAAATAAAATACATAAGGAAAACTACCACTCTGCTTGTATGGTTTTGACCAGAATAAATGGAAGAATGGAATTACCATTTACAAAGATAGGAAATACTGAGGGTAGAGTAAATTTGAAAAGTCATTAAAAATTCAAAATTGAACTTAAGCTTGAAGAGCTTATTGCACATTCAAAGAGAGATGTCAAGTAGGCAATTGTATATATCAATGAGGAGTTCAGGGAAGTGTCAGAAATATAAATGTAAATTTCTGAATTACCAGAATAAATGTAGGATTTAAAAGCAAGCTGCTGGTTGAGAATATGGAAGGAGTCCGTGTAATCTGAATGTAAACTGAGTCCTGGGACTCCCCAACATGCATGAACTTCAAAAAAAAGTTGTGAGAATTCAATCAAGTTGTATAAACTTTGTATAAAAATATACAATAGATAAAATTTTAATAAAGTGTAAAAAACCCTGTGTTTGTGTGTGTATGGTGGGTTTGCAGTGCAAATATAAAATACATGGACAGAAATGATTCACAAAAATGTCAGGATAATGGATGCCTCTGAGGAGAGTGGAAAAAGAATGAGATGGGGAGAAATATACAAGTGCCTTTCCATTTTGACATTAAAGTTTTATTTCTGAGAAAAACAATTTGAAACATAGGGAAATTGATTAAATGGCTGGTAAAAGATTACACAAAATCTGTGTAGAGAATTCTATTTTAGACGTTTGTCTTCAGAATAAATGGAGTAGGGAGATGCAACCATAATTGAGGAAGGTTGTGACTTTTGAGGTATTTTTCCTTTTTGATATTATTGTGAGTTTGTGGTTTGTTTAACCTTGTGAGAAGAGGGTAAGAACTTTGTATTTTAGTACTGATCCACAGACAGATTTTGTTAGGCAAGAGATAATTTCTTCTTCTTCTTCTTCTTCTTCTTCTTCTTCTTCTTCTTCTTCTTCTTCTTCTTCTTCTT